>NW_006159897.1:1887965-1993237 GCF_000334495.1 Tupaia belangeri chinensis | reverse complement strand
AAAAAAAAAAAAAGAAGAGTCACGAAAATGTCTTGACCCAACCATTCTATTTCTATAGTGTCTGTAAAAATAGAAAGTGTACATGCAGGACGGTAGGTGGTATGGTGGTTAAGGGCACTGGACTTCCACATTGCCAACTGGTAATTCAAGTCCCAGACTCGGTGGCTTCTTGCTCTTTCTCTCTCTCTCTCTCTCCGTCCCTTGCTGGTCAAATTTAAATAAATAAATAAAATAAAGTTCAATAAAATAATTCTTTTTAAAAATAGAAAGTGTACAATGATGCTCATTACAGAAATATTTATAAGAGAAAAATCTCAATGTTCTCCACAAGAGGAATAGTAAATATATTATGGAAAACCTATTAGCTTGAGGACCAATGGTTGGCATGGTGGTTATGGTGCTGGACACTCCCACATGGTCAACCACAGTTCAAGACCCAAACCTCGTGACTTTCTTTCTCACCTTCTCTCTTTCACTCTATATCTCTCACTGGTCAAATTAAAAATAAATTAATTAATAAACTTAAAAAATAATGGTAATAATAAATTGAACTAAGTAAATAATTATTTAAAGACTTGCTACACAGACATATAGGGCCAAATGCACAACTGTGAGTGAGCCTAAAATGTAGGCTTACTAGTTGACAAGAAAGAAGTTAACTGAAAATGCAATCCCTGATGTATAGCTGAAACGAGAACTTGCAAGTGGATATTGTACTAGCCAGAAGAAGCAAAGGGCTTGCTTGCTAGTCTTGCTTTGCATATTCATTCAGCAAACATTTATTAAAGACTACTCTGTCCCAGGTGCTATCAAACAAAAATGAGTAATAGATTTTCCCACTTCAGAGGAGCTCTGAGTCTAGAGATGAAGCCAATTTAGGATCTGGCCTACATGTATTTATCTAGGACCAAGGACCAAAGAGACATTTTATTTATTTAAGTGTGTTTTTTTTCTGTTGTTGTTGTTGTTTTGCTATGTAGCATGGTCATACCACAATTCCTTCTCCTCCATTTCCCTCTCAGGATTCTGGGGATGCATGCACACATATTTGATCCAAGACTTGAACCAAGCCAACAACCATGTGGGATTCAGCCATCTCAACCACTGCGCCACCTGCTGGCTCCATGAGGCATACTTAGTGTACTCACTGGAACATTTGCCTTATCTGCCCTGAGGCCCAAGGGGTTGGACTGCTCTCACATAAAGATGGGGCTCTGACACGACATCAGGTTTGAGGAGACCTGATCTAGGCTAAGTTAACAAAGTACCTAAGCTCAGTCTGAATCTCTAAAATGTGTCCTTGTCTGGACAGACTTGAAATCTTTTCTCATCTCTCATACTTTCATTGAGTTGGATATCGCAACATTCACCTTAAGCACCTTAAGAGCAATGGAACAGCCTTGGAAAAACCGGTAAGAAAAGAAAAAAATGAAGCCTCATTTGGATTAGACCATAACTCCATGATCCCCTACTTTGGTAGGGAGGAGAGGAGTTGAGTTTGGGACTTCATAACTATTCCTTCCCAAGTTGGAAGAATCAGCCCCTGCCTCTGCCTCGTGAACTGAGGTCAAGAGTTAAGTCAACTTAGCCAGTTTCCTTCAAGGTCCCTCATTCCTCTTCCTATTTTCTAAGATCAAGGCTGAGTGAAAGCTCTAGTTTAGGGGAGGGGAGAGGAAAGAAGACAGCATAAGAGGCTGCTCACACATCCTGTCCTGTAGCACAGTTGTCATTGCGCCACTTCAATCTAGAGATAATACAGTTCTCAAAGGCCTAAGAATTGTTCAAGTCTTGAAAGCCAGGTCTCCCATGTTCAGGTTTTCCCAGCCAGCGGCACCCTGCTATGGGGCTGGTCCTGTGGGTTAACAGCCTATGCCTCGCTGCAGAAAGTGACACACCTATCCGTGGAGTCCTTGGTAAGTAAGCTCAAATGAAAAGCAGCCACCAGGTGCCAGGGTGCTGTGCCTGTGAACTACTGGTGACAACTAGCTAATGTTGCAGCACAGGCACCATGCTCAGGGGAGTGTGCTAGCTCTGAACATCTCAAAACACACATTCGCTTAAGGAAAAGCTTACAACCTGAAGAAGATGCCGAGTCAAATTAAAGGAAACAAGAAGGGGGGGGGGATGTAAGATACCAGCACACTGGAAAGCCCCAAATGCCAGAATTCTAACCTCAGGCCACTAATTAATGTGGTCTGATTTTCACCCTATCAGAAACAACCATGGCTCCTTTGCTTTCTTTTCTGTATTTCCCGGGTGTGTTACAGCAGTGCTTCTCAAAGGTTAATGTGCATAGGAGTCAGCTGGGGATCCTGTTAAAAGCAGATTCTAATTCAGTTCCAGGGTTGGGGGCAGGGGGCGGGCACTTGAGAGTATACAGTTCTAACTTCCTTCTAGGAGATGCCAATATTGTAGTTCCATGGACGGCACTCTGAGTAGCAAGGCCTAGAGGATTCCTACTGGGCCAGATTTGCACACGGGGAGATCAAGGGCTCAGCAGAGTCCAGGACGCCCATAGAGAATTTTTTTCTTTTGTACATTTTTTTTAAATTTTAAATTTTAATTTTTAATTGATTAATTAATTAACTTACATTCATTCACTGAGCATCACCACAGCATACAAAATGTGATTTCTCATCCAGAATATACTGCATAGTGGCTTAATGATACATGGTATCATCGATAATTTTCCTTTTCATATATATATGTGTGTGTGTATATATATGCACACATATGTGTGTATATACACATATATATGTATATACACACACACATATATATGTATTTTTCCCCCTATTTCTCACCATTGCCATTCTCACCTCTGCCATTTCCCATCTTCCTCCCACACTAACTCTGGTGTCTACAGTTGTTTTCCATTCCTTAACCCCCCTCCCCTACATTTTATCGATTCACAACATTTCTTAAATAATCTAACTACTTTCAATAGCAATTTATAGACGGTTTCATAGAGGTTAGGGAGAGGACAGCGAATGTCACCCCAGGGCTTCTGACTTCAGGTCTGGCCCTCTCTGATGTCATCGGCAAGATGTAATAACTTTGCTTAAGAGAACCGGCTAGCTTCCTAATGGAGTTTATCTACCATAAATTTCTGCGATATCTGAGCTACATAGAGCAAATTTTAAGTCACTAGAGGTGTGGCGATGTGACTGTCAGGTAGCCTGATCATATGCTTGTAGCTCAATAGGAGATTCCATTAGCTTTCCAGCTCCTTCTAAAAGAGAAGTTTCGGGGTCTGAAGATATCATCCATTTAATTTCCAGATCCACCATGTGAATAAGGATGCCGAAACCTCTTCAAAGTGCATTCTGTGTACGCAAGAAATGTGACTGTGAGGGTTTGAGTTGTTCAAGCTGATGCGGTCCTGCCCACTACGCAAATGGAAATCTGGCCCACAGAACGAGTGTGGGTTGGTACACAGAGTCATGTGAGGAAATGCTACTCTTCAATTGCAACAATGAATGGAATCCTTCCTTAATTTCACTCTTCACGTTTCCACACACAGCTCCCTAATGCAGTTTCATTAGCCAACATGAAAATCCCTTCCAATATCAGTCTCCACATAATTTTAATGTAAATAATAAAAAAGCTGGTGGCAACCCTATCTCCTGAGGCACTTCCCAATTAACATCCTTTTAGGCTTTTACTGCTACCCCGCATTTCCCACCACAGCATACAAAATGTGATTTCTCATCCAGAATATACTGCATAGTGGCTTAATGATACATGGTATCATCGATAATTTTCCTTTTCATATATATATGTGTGTGTGTATATATATGCACACATATGTGTGTATATACACATATATATGTATATACACACACACATATATATGTATTTTTCCCCCTATTTCTCACCATTGCCATTCTCACCTCTGCCATTTCCCATCTTCCTCCCACACTAACTCTGGTGTCTACAGTTGTTTTCCATTCCTTAACCCCCCTCCCCTACATTTTATCGATTCACAACATTTCTTAAATAATCTAACTACTTTCAATAGCAATTTATAGACGGTTTCATAGAGGTTAGGGAGAGGACAGCGAATGTCACCCCAGGGCTTCTGACTTCAGGTCTGGCCCTCTCTGATGTCATCGGCAAGATGTAATAACTTTGCTTAAGAGAACCGGCTAGCTTCCTAATGGAGTTTATCTACCATAAATTTCTGCGATATCTGAGCTACATAGAGCAAATTTTAAGTCACTAGAGGTGTGGCGATGTGACTGTCAGGTAGCCTGATCATATGCTTGTAGCTCAATAGGAGATTCCATTAGCTTTCCAGCTCCTTCTAAAAGAGAAGTTTCGGGGTCTGAAGATATCATCCATTTAATTTCCAGATCCACCATGTGAATAAGGATGCCGAAACCTCTTCAAAGTGCATTCTGTGTACGCAAGAAATGTGACTGTGAGGGTTTGAGTTGTTCAAGCTGATGCGGTCCTGCCCACTACGCAAATGGAAATCTGGCCCACAGAACGAGTGTGGGTTGGTACACAGAGTCATGTGAGGAAATGCTACTCTTCAATTGCAACAATGAATGGAATCCTTCCTTAATTTCACTCTTCACGTTTCCACACACAGCTCCCTAATGCAGTTTCATTAGCCAACATGAAAATCCCTTCCAATATCAGTCTCCACATAATTTTAATGTAAATAATAAAAAAGCTGGTGGCAACCCTATCTCCTGAGGCACTTCCCAATTAACATCCTTTTAGGCTTTTACTGCTACCCCGCATTTCCTGTCCTTTAGCCAATTTCCAGAGGATTTTGCCAGCTTTCCACTTACAACTGGTGTCTTCTACATTAACCTGCGATGTAGAGCATTTTGTGAAAATGCTTTCATAAAAACTGGGCTGCCAGGCAAGCCATCCCAATTCATGCTCATCCTCTCTGGCAGCCAGGGCTTCAAAGGATTCCTGTGGGCTGGAGTCCTGACCTTCCTTCCCTGAGGCTGTTGCTGGCTCTCCTCAATCAACCCACACTCACCTTCCCAAAGCTCCCTGCTCTCTCCCTTAAATAGCCTCTTAATGTTCCTGGAAGCCTCACATCAAACTAATGGGCTCTGAGGCTCCCCAGGACTCAGACATCTGGAAGAGTCTCTGCAGGCCCCTGAGGGGGAGGGAGAGGTGTACTAGAAACCCTGTCAGAAGAGGGCTGGAACATAGTCAGGGATCCTAATGGCTGCTCCTCATCGGCTGAGGAAGGGAGAGAAAAGGCCACACGAATCCTTGCGAGTTTTGTAGTTTCTCCAAGCAATCTAGTCTGAGCAGCTGAGAGATGGGGCCTGGGTGGATTCTGGTGCCGTCAGTATGTGTTTATTATTTGATTATTCCAAATACTGGGGATACAGTGGACCGAAGTGACAAAGTCTCTGACAACTTCTAAACAAGCTAGACATAAATAAATGACAATGTCAGAAGATGACAGGGTCTCCAAAGGAAAATTCAGCAGGGTAAGAAGGGCAGCAGGGAGTCACTTGGGAAGGTGTGCTCATGGCGAGCCTCTCTGGAAAGGCACAGTTTGAACAAGTGAGGCAATTTCTGGTGGGTCCTTCTGTCTTTCCCTCCTGCCTTCAGGTAGCTGTTAGTCCTTTGAATGAAGGCATGTGTGGTCACAGTGTTAGATTGGTGTTGAAGAAGAGGGACTGAGTGGGTCTGAAAGCTACTCTCAGTTGCCAAAGCAATCCTGAGGAGGACCAAGGGGCAGCTGTCTCCACCCTTCTCCCACCCCCAGTCCTCTGCAGGCATGACCCTTTTGCATGTACTAACAGAGCATTCACCTACTTTGTACACTCCTGTGTCACCTGTTTAGCTCTTCCGCCAGATTAGGTTTTTGCAAACTCTAATGTGTTCAAAAGTCCCTTGGGGTACAATTTGAACAAATTAAGATTCAAGAGTACCACCTTCAAAAATGCTGGTTATGCAGATCTGAGCTGAGGCCCAGGCTTCACACAAATAAATCAGGACCCCAGGTAAGTCTGATGAACATAGTGGGGGAATCTCACCTTGTACAACAGTCATAGGCAATAAACTCCTCTAGGTTCTGTCTTGTCCTACTTGTTTCTGTGCCTAAAATAGAGCGCTGTGCCCAGCACTTGATAACTATTAAATTCATTACCTAAGGAAGCATTTCTTTTTTTTTTTTTTTGTAGAGGTTTTTGCCATAGGGCGTGTGCGCTTGCCAGCCAGACAGAGAGAGACAGAGAAACAGAAAGCGAGAAATCACCCCCCGGGGGGATGGCCATGCCGCAATCCCTTCTCCTCCGTTCTCCTCTCGGGATCTTGGGCACGCACACACACGCGCCCGGCGTGAGTTTTTAAGCCACCGGGTCTGGGATGCGAACCGCGGTTGACTACGTGGGAGTCCAGCGACATAGCCATTACGCTAACTGCTGGTCCCGGAAGCATTTCTTTTGTTGCACATTTATCCCAGTACAGTTCATAATAAATACCCAGGGAGCTGCTCATCTTATCTTCCTCTCAAAATTCAACTTTGGAGGCCAGAGATTCCATTTTACATCTACTCTGTGGGCTTAGTAGTCTCTTTCACGGTGTAAACCACAGTAGATCTTCCGGACATACTTGTTTAGACAAAGAATAAATAGGAGAAGATAGAAGAAAAAAATTAAACATATAAGATTCATTAATTTTTTGATTTAGCTTGTTAGCTCTGACATTTCTAAATTGTTGCCAGAGTGTAACTTTAAATTTTTTTTTGAGATATTTTTGCTATAAGGTGTTGTGTGTGCTCACTGGAGAGACAGAGACAGAAAGACAGAAAGAGAATAATCACCCCCCCCACCCCGCTCCCCAGGGGAGATGGCCATGCTTCAATCCCTTCCTCTCCATTCTCCTCTCGCAATTTTGGGCATGCATGGACATGTGCCCGGCGTGTTTTGAGCCACTGGGTCCAGGACTCGAGCCGCTGTGGCCAGGACTCAATCCACAGTCAGCCATGTGGAAAAGCCGCTGGGTCCAGGACTCAATCCACAGTCAGCCATGTGGAACTGCAATGCCTTAGCCACTATGTCATCTGCTGGCCCTGAATGTAGCATATTCAACAGAAGTAGCCAATTCTTTCCTTTTCTTGCCCTGTCTTCAGTGGAGCTGCCAACAAACAAAATCACTCGGTGCTGGGGAACAGGAATATGTGTGGGGGCAAACAAGCAGATGTGTCCTGAATGAGGCAAGCACTCTCACAGGGCCCTCAGTTTCGGAGCACCCTGAGATGTCTTACTGTCATTTCAGGGCACCGGTTTTACAGGAGCCTGTGACAAGCAGCTCTCTAATCCACCACCTTCACTTAGCACCGGCTGTAGGCTGCTGCTTCAGCGTTCGTCTAAGACGCTCACCTCTTTGCCCTGTTACTGAGGCTATGCCGGGGCCGTGTTCAGGGAGTTCATACTACTGTACGCTGACGCTGGCTTCTTGAAGCTACTTTAAAAACGAAGCCATCAATTTCATTTGTCAAATCCCTGCTGCTTCTCCAGGATGTCCTCACAGCTCTCACGTCTTTATCAGCTCAGCAAATTCTCCAAAGCTTTTTTTCCTTTTAAGTACTCAGTGTAGGACGATGAGCTCCCAGAGCTCAGGCCCGGCTTTGTGGAGGAGAAAGAGGCCTGCCCTTGTTATTGGAAGCCTTCACTTTAGGCCCTGCTTCTAACCAGTGTCACGACGTGAGACAAGCTCTCATCCTCTTTATCCTTCGCTTTTCTCATTCCTGAAATCTTTTTTTAATAAAACATTGAAGGAAAAAAAAAAAACAAGAAAAATGAATATTATAACATATTATAACACCTGTTCTACCTCTTTTGCAAAGCTGATATGAAGATCAAATACAATAAAATGACATGAAAAGGAACTGCAAATGCTAACACACTACAAGCCATTCTCCTCTGATACTGATCTCAGGGCAGAAATGCCCGCGGGCAGGCTAGTTGGTAGGAGGAAAGACATAGGCATGGGCTTAGGAAACCTGCAGTTTCATTCCAAAGGACTCCTTTAAAGTAACAGTGGGGGTCAGCAGGTGGCATGGAGGTTAGGACGCTGGACTCTCACTCGTGGTTCAAGTCTCAGACCTGGTGGCTTGCTTTCTCATTTTCCCCCTCTCTCTGTGTCTCTCTCTGGTGAGCACAGTCCTACAGCAAACTTAAAATAATGATAATAAATTGAATAAAACAAACAATTTATCTTTTAAAAAATTAACTAATTGGGGCTGGCAGATGGCGTGGTGGTTAAAGGTGCTGGACTCCCACATGGCCGACCATGGTTCAAATCCTGGACCTGGTGGCTTGCTTTCTCACTTTCCCTCCCTCTGACTCTCTCTCTCTCTCTGATCAAACTGGAAAATAATAATAATAAATAAAGTTAAATAAAATAATTATTTTTTTAAAAATTAACTAACAATGACTGGGACTCTCGATAGAGAGTTGGCAGAAAAACCAAAGGTGGTTCCCAAGGTAAAGGCTGTCAATAGGTGGTGGGAAATAAAGAGAGTACCAAGTCTTTTTGTAAAAAAGAATTATTTATTTCATTTTATTCTTACTCTTATTTTTATTTGCTATAGGGCATGTGCACTCACGAGAGAGAAAGAAAGAGAGAGAGACAGAAAGAGAGAGAGAGAACAAGCTGCCAGGTCCAGGATGTGAACCACAGTCAGCAATGTGGCAATCCATCACCTTTAACTGCCATACCACCTGCTGACATCAAGAATATAAAGTCTTGTCCCCTTTAGGTCATGTGGCCAACCAAAAAGCTCAACCTACAGAACCTCGACTATGGCACTCGTACCAGAAGAAAACACAATTCCAGCATGTTTCCTTGCAGTCCTATAAACCCAGTAGAGGGTTTCAAGACTGGCATTCTGGCAGGCCACCAAGATGGTCACCCATCCAAACTCCCTGTTGTGATTCCTTCTGCACTACAGGACATCATGACACTGACACACAACCTTGAGGCAGAAGACTCGGGTTAGAGATCTACCCCTGCCCTTGGTAATTAGGCCAAACCACTTAATTCAGTTTCAAATCTTACGGGCTACCTGCTGGGAATACTGAAAAACAGAGGAGTGCTGACTGCCCAGAGAGGAGTGAGGCAAGGAGGCAGGGCTGGAGACTACACGGTTTAGATGCAGTGACCGCTGCAGGGGTCAAAGCCGGCTCTGTGTGAGGACTGGTATTTGGGCAGCCTTTCCTAGTTTAGTTTGGCTGTGGTACTGGATTTTTGCTGGGGATAGAAAGGGGTAAGGGATGAGGGATTTAACTTTTTGAATCTTCTATTGGGTCATTGAGAAGGTCATGATGCATTTTTGTATAGAAAAACAGAGAAAAATAATGTCATGACTTTCCTGATGACCTGATATATCTCCCTTTGTGCAATGAAGATTAGGAGTAGGTGGCCACTGGGGATGCGTATAGCTCTAACATTCTCCAACTCTATCATCATAGCATGATTTAAGCCTTGATGTGACTGACTGCATGACCTCAGAACATCTGCCTACAAGTGAGTCAAGTGACACTGAGTAATGACAAATACGCTGGTCGCTTATCCAACCCAAAAGGAGCTGGTTATTTTGGCTGCAAGTATAATGTTATACTTGAGATATACCACCAAAATTTTTGAGGGCTTTTTTCTCTGGGGTCTACAGACATAATAAACATTTAAACTTGGAGGATGAGTACTATATAATAGCTCAAAAGGTTTCTGAACAAGCTTAAATATCAGGTGATGTGAAGACAGCCTGAAGTTGTAACCAATGCCTGGCTACCAAGGTAGAAGGATTCCATTTTCTCCACACCAGGCCTCAGTGAAGTAAACAACAGGACAGAACTCTACCTCCACGCTGGGCCTCCCACAATACACTCCTTTCTCCGGGTTTCCAATGACTTGTTCACTAAATCAAAGGCTCCTTGAATGATGTAGCGAGCAAGCAGGTTTGACTGTAGCTCAGTAATCATTTGAGGGATAAGTCGGTGTTCATTACAATACCCATTTGCAGAGATAAAGGTTAGAACAAATCCTAGCCTCTGAGTGCAGGGACGTAGCCGCAGCATGGATTCCTCAAATCCACTCAGAAAGCAGGCAGGGTATAATGACCATACATCCCTATTGGCCTGCAATAATTCTGCACTGTGCCTGTTTCCCCAGCACAGTAGTAATAGTGTCCCCTCTGACTCTCAGAAATGTCCTGGTCGAGGGGATGAGTAATATTCACCCGATGTATTAACAATAAAATGGCTGTCACTTCTTATTCCAGTGGCTGCTGCTTCTGGTCTTTGAAACTGAAATAGTGTGTTCTTACTTTTATTTTTTGGTAGAGGTTTTTGCTATAGGGCATGTGCTCTCGCAGAAAGACAGAGAGACAGAGAGACAGAAAGCGAGAAATCACACCTCCAGGGGGAATGGCCACGCCGCAATCCCTTCTCCTCCATTCTCCTCTCAGGATCTTGGGTATGCACGCACACACGCTCGGTGTGACTTTAAGCCACCGGGTCCGGGACTAGAAATGTGGTCGACTACATGGGAGTCCAGCGACATAGCCATCACACCAACTGCTGGTCCCAGTGTATTCTTACTTTATAGGACTCTTGTCTCAATGGCAGGTTTTCAGAGATCTCAAGTGAACCAGACAGCAAGGTGCCTTAGAAGACACAATCACCACTGGTAAACTGTGGGCTGCCTGCTGTGTGGCCAAGTCAGTCTGGCTGGATTGCCGTTATTCTGGTAGTAGGAAGGCTGGTCTCAGCAGGCCTGTGCTCAAGCGGAGAATGAGGCATGTGATAGCTCTAACCCACCAGCCGGGCACTGAGCACATGTGTTATAAGAATGAACCACTCAATCCAAGGCTAAAGGAAGGATGGCTCACAAGCCTATTTTAGGATTGTAGAACCTAAGTTTCTGAAGTACAGCGAAGAATGACTTATTACAGTGTTTCTCAAAGACTCTGGATCGATTGCTTCAGAATGATCTAAAACATGAAAATTCCTAGGAGACACCCTAGACCTAGTGATTCATATTTTCAGGAAGTGGATTCCAGAGATTTGTATTTTTCAAACTTCTCAACCTGTTCTTTTATGCATTAATGGAATACATAAATGAAAAAAAAATACTGCATGTTTAACTAAAACATGCAAATAAAATTCTTTTCCAAGACAGGATCAGAGGGTAACAATCTCTAATGAGAGAAAATGTTGGAAACATACAGGTTGGCTCCTGTTGTGTGACCACAAATTTATGAGTCACCAAGCTAGCTTTTTGGGTATGTGTCAGAATAAATCTCAAATTTTAGTTTTATTGGGAACCAGCAATTAGCGTAATGGCTATGTCACTGGACTCCCACATAGTCAACCACGGTTCGTGTCCCGGACCTGGTGGCTTAAAACTCACGCCGAGCGCGTGTGCGTGCGTGCCCAAGATCTTGAGAGGAGAACGGAGGAGAAGGGATTGCGGCGTGACCATCCCCTCTGGGGGGTGATTTCTCGGTTTCTGTCTCTGTTTCTCTCTATCTGGCGAGCGCACACGCCATATAGCAAAAACCTCTCCAAAAATAAAAAATGTTAGTTTTATTCAAATAGTTGGCTGGTAAATCTCAAGTCACTGGCCACATGGGAACAACCCACATAAGTAACACACAGATGACACATGGATGCGTACAAGTGAATTTTACAGCTGGATGAATGTCTCCTGTACAAGGTCAAAATGTACCGGAATCAAGGAGAAGCTTCTGTGAACTCCCTAACGTGTCATTTTTTCCATGTGATTTTTATCCACCTCTCAATATATATAGTGATGGTGGTGGTGGTTGGGGGGTGGTGGCTGGGGGGTGGTGGCAAGCAAACCCTACCTGAGAACACAGTTCACAGTGATGGTGGGGGTAAACAGACCCTACCCGAGAACACAGTTCATGGTGATGGTGGTGAGGGTGGGCAAGAGACCCTACCTCAGAACACAGTTCATGGTGATGGTGGGGTGGGTGAGCAAATAGACCCTATCTGAGAACACAGATCACAGTGATGGTGGGCAGGCACACAGACCCTACCTGAGAACACAGTTCACGGTAATGGTGGTGGTGTTGGTGGGGGTAAACAGACCCTACCTGAGAACACAGTTCATGGTGATGGTGGTAGTGTTGGTGGGGGTAAACAGACCCTACCTCAGAACACAGTTCACGGTGATGGTGGTGGTGTTGGTGGGGGTAAACAGACCCTACCTCAGAACACAGTTCACGGTGATGGTGGTGGTGTTGGTGGGGGTAAACAGACCCTACCTCAGAACACAGTTCACGGTGATGGTGCACAGTTCACAGTGATGGTGGGGGTAAACAGACCCTACCCGAGAACACAGTTCATGGTGATGGTGGTGAGGGTGGGCAAGAGACCCTACCTCAGAACACAGTTCATGGTGATGGTGGGGTGGGTGAGCAAATAGACCCTATCTGAGAACACAGATCACAGTGATGGTGGGCAGGCACACAGACCCTACCTGAGAACACAGTTCACGGTGATGGTGGTGGTGTTGGTGGGGGTAAACAGACCCTACCTGAGAACAGTTCACGGTGATGGTGGTGAGGGGGAGCACATAGACCCTACCTGAGAACACAGAAGTATGAGATGGTACAGATGTGTGACTGGAGAGGGGATCAAGAAAACTGTCAAATATAATTGTTTATGCTATCAAGGTATCCTTGGAAGTCATCATTTTCCTTTTGTACAGGGTGATCCATGTTTCGTGAAGCTAGAAGTTTGTACTATTTGGTGGTTTTGCTTTAAGAAAAAGAATTCAAAGTAATTATGAATATAAGCTTAGATACTTATGTGAATGTTTATGAAGAATGAGAAACAACACATTTCTGAAACTTTACTACCTGACTTCCCTTTTCTTTGAGAAAAGTTTATAAAAATACTTTCTGATGGCAAGAATGCTTCTCCTCCTCATTTAGAACATTTTGCATTTTCCAACCAGAGTTCACAAGGACTGGTCTGCACCCAGGCCCCCAACTCTTAAGTTTAATTAGCTTTTTTTGGAAATCTGCCTTTACACGGCAAACTAGATTTCCTTTCCTAATTAGCTACACTGTTAACTCATCAACTTCTATTAGTTTGCAATGGAAAGATAGACGATTATTACTTTAATTCTCAAGAGGTCACAGCAGGGAGGGCCTCCTATAGGAAAGCTGTGAGAGAGCATCTCCAAGGTGACCGCCATCAGTTCCTTCCCTCCCTGTAGAAGCAAACTGCTTCTTCTATCAAGGAATGGATTCCAGTTTCCCTTTCCTCAAGTAGTGACTGGCCTTAGTGACTTCCTAGACCAGCAGGATGTGGCAGTGGTGACGTTCTGTGACTTCTGAGGCAAGTCTTGCAGATTCTGCCTGGGACTCTTGAACCACTTCCTCTTGGGATATTTTCTCTTAGAACCCAGCTGCCATGCTAGGAGAAGCTGAAACTATATAGAGAGGCCATGTGTTACTGCCTCAGCTAAACTCTCAGCCGATCGCTGACATCAACTACTCGCTGGGTGAGTGGCCGTCTTGGACTTTCCAGTCCAGTCCAATCTTCGGATGACTCCAGCCCGAGGTCACATTGACCATGACCATGTGAGAGGTCCCAAGGGAGAGCTGCTCGGCTGAGTCCAGTCCACTCACAGAGTTAGGAAGGGTAGGGACCAGCAGTTAGCATAATGGCTATGTTGCTGGACTCCCACGTAGTCGACCGCGGTTCACGTCTCGGACTCGGTGGCTTAAAACTCATGCCGGGCACATGTGTGTGCGTGCCCAAGATCCCGAGAGGAGAATGGAGGAGAAGGGATTGTGGCATGGCCATACCCCCTGGGGGGTGATTTCTCGCTTTCTGTCTCTCTGTCTCTCTCTGTCTGTCTGGTGAGCACAGGCGCCCTATAGCAAAAACCTCTCCAAAAAAAAAAAGAAAAAAAAAGAATTAGGAAGGGTAGTAACTGTTTTGTTAAGCCTGTAAGTGTTGGAGGTAGTTTGATTTATAGTCAATAGAAACACAAAGGCTTTGCATCAGGATATAGTAATCCAGGCTATTCTTCCCTATAGGATCAGTGAGTTGAGGCATGGGACATTGAACCCTCTGGAGTTTCTCCTTTGGTCTCTATTTGTCTGGAAGTGGTATTGGTCCCTTTGCTCCTGTGCTCACAGGTAAATACTGGGAAGATCCTTCCTCTGTTGGACTGGGAGATGACAACCCTCAGCTGTCCACTGGGGAAGCTTAAAGAGGGTGCTAGAGGACAGGAATACCAAATCTGTTTTGGTCTTAAAGCCAAACCATAGTTTTCAAGCTAATTTTATATGAGTTATAAGTTATTTGGACCCCAGATTCCTCTGTTGGTATTTTAAATTGGGTTAGAAAACTCAGAGGGAAAATATATAAAACAATTTTTCCTCTTGAAACCCCATCAAGCACCACCATTCTTCCTTTCTCAGAGACTACAAAGACAAGCTTTTTTCTTAAAAAAAAAAATTATATTTGGGACCAGCAGTTGGCATAATGGCTATGTCGCTGGACTCCCATGTAGCTGACTGCAGTTCGAGTCCTGGACCTGGTGGCTTAAACTCACGCTGGGTGCATGTGCATGTGTGCCCAAGATCCCGAGAATGGAGGAGAAGGGACTGCGGCGTGGCCATCCCCTCTGGGGGGTGATTTCTTGCCTTCTGTCTCTCTCTGTCTTTCTGGCGAGTGCATGCACCCTATGGCAAAAACCTCTAAAAAGATTATATTTGGGGCCAGCAGAAAGTGTAATGGTTATGTTGCTGGGCTCACACGTAGTTGACAGTGGTTCGAGTTCAGGACCTGGTGGCTTAAAACTCATGCCGGGTGCGTGTGTGTGCATGCCCAAAATCTTGACAGGAGAAGGGATTGCAGTGTGGCTATCTGGGGAAGGGAGGCTGATTTCTCGCTTTGTCTATTTGGCTTCTGATGAGTGCACGTGCCCTATAGCAAACATCTCTCAAACAAATTCTGTTCTGCATCATCCTCCATTATAACCAGTTCTGGTTAACTTTTGGGGAATTACCTCTCAGATATGCCTCCTTTAGTTTTCATAGTCCTCCCCCTCATTCAGCTCCTCACTGGCACATAGTTTCAGTCCTACCAGGGTTGCCCAGTCAGCAGCTCTCCATCCTTTCCCTCCCCCAACTACATGCTGCTGCAGCGAAGCCCCTCTCCTTACTGAAGACCTAATCTACTGTCTAGGTCCAGTTCGAGGGCCTCTGCAGCAATTAAAGGTAATATTAAAGCTTTATTAAAGGCAATAGCTCTTTTAGTTAATCTTTCAAACTCAGTGACCCTAAGGCAAATTTTATTTTATACTCCTGCTTTCTTTTTTTCATCCTACTTATCCTCTTCTTTCTCCTTGGTATCCCTGGGGATTGGTTCCAAGGACCCCCATCTCCACTTCTGAGTACCGAAATCTGCAGGTCCTCAAGTGCATTAGATAAAAGGACACAGTATTTTCACATAATCTGTGCATGTCCCCCTGTGCATGTATACTTTAAATCTCTAGGTTACTTATAACACCAATGTAAATGCTATGTACTAATAGTTGTTATACTATATTGTTTAGGGAATAATGACAAAAAAATCTGTGTTTAGTAAAAACACAATGTTCTAAAAAATATTTTTTGATCTGTAGTGAGCTGAATCAGTGGATGTAGAACCCATGGATGTGGGGAGTCAACTGCATGTAGTTCTCCCGCCCTCACTGAATTCTTCTTGTCCTTTAGGAAGTGAGCAACAGGATGTATGGCTAATTAGTCTTTGGCTAGTCTCACCTTCTAACTGGCCAAAAATTTTAATTATTTTAGGACATGTTCCCTAGTATTCTACTCAATAAACACTATTGAACTAACAATCCCTTTCAAAAGGCCCGTGAAATTTTGTGGTTTTGATGAAGTAGAAGAGGAGGTAGGAGCTAATATCCATCATACCAGGTTTTGTGCTAAGTACTTTATGTATAGATCACTTAATTTTTTCCCTTGGCTTCTTTGGTATTTTAATTCCATTGTCCTCTTTTTATGAAGAGGAAGGTGAGGTTTAGTTAAGCAAGATAACTTTCTTAAGGTCACCCGGCTAGTAGGGGTAGAGATACAGCTTGGAACTCAAGACTTATAATATCTAATACAATGTAAATGCTATATATTAATAAATAATTTATTTATTAATAACTGATTTCCAGTTGGAGTTTTTTTGTTTTAGCTTTTGTGTGCTCTTGTCAGAGAGAGATGGGGGCAGAGGCTGAGGGAGTGAGAAATCACCCCCCAGGTGGGATAGCCATGCTGCAATCCATTCTCCTTTATTCTTCTCTGTAGGTTTTGTGCCTGGAGTGTTTTACAAGCCACCACGTCCAAGGACCTGAATCATGGAGTCGGCCATGTGGGATCCAGCCACCTTAACCACTGAACCACCTGTTGGCCTGAAGTTTCCTTTTCCTTTCGTGAGCAAGAGAGACAGAGAGAGGTAACATCTCCAATAAGGCCTTGACACCACAATCTGCCGAAGCCTTCAGTCCTCCTCAGAAGATGGACACGTGCCTGATGTATCGGGAAGGTTTCTAGACTTGAACTGGCAACCTTCCCATGTGGAATCACCTTGCAGAATGTTCTGTTCTACTGCTGCACCATCATCTGATCCCTGGGTAACTTCTTTTAACAAGTTTTTCTTTCTTTTCTACCACCCAAAAATAATAACTGTTACTAAATATTTTAGAAAAGTCAGACTTTCAGTGATGCATATACATTTTTTTACCTACTGTCATCATGCTGTTTGTTTAGATAATCATACTGCTTCACTTGCTGTAACAGTCATTTTTCTTTTAGGGGGAGAGATTTTAGCTATAGGGTGCGTAGGTACCCTGAAAAGACTGAGAGAGAGAAAGTGAGAAATCACCCCCTGTAGGGATGGCCACAGCGCAATCCCTTTTCTATTCTCTTCTTGGGAATTTTGGGCATGTGTGCATTCTTGCCCGGTGTGAGTTTCAAGTCACTGAGTCTAGGACTCGGATTGCAGTCGACCACACAGAAGTCCAGGGTCTTAACAACTACACCACCTGCTGGCCCCAACACAGCCATTTTTCTGTGTCATTACTCACTGCGACTGTTTCAGAATGCAGAAAGCAGAAAATGCTACAGAACACATTCTTTCTCAGAATAGGATTTTGTTTTGGGCACAAAAAGTCACTGAGAATCAGAAGACTGTAAATATTAAGAAGATGTAAACACAAGAGCTTAAATATTATTGCCATTTTCATGGGCGACAATAGGAAGTTTTACACAGACAAGTAACTCCCTTTTAATAGGCAAGTGAATACTTGAAATCGTTAAGTGTGAAGTCTTCTAGAAGCCAGTGGAAAAAAAGGACTGATGTTTACCGACCATCTCTGACCACACACCAGACCTTGTGCCAGGTCATTTCATGCTGCTCTCACTCGCTTTTCTCATCACCTTGCAAATACAGGCATGTCCCCTCCAGCTTACAGAAACAGAACACAGCACTTCACCGGACTGGGCAGGCCAATGGAACACTGGCGCTGGGGCCGGAATTCAGATACAAGAGCCTAAGGTCGTTATTTTAGAGAAGGATGTTTCAGATCAAACAAAAAAGAAACTTAGATTCCAAAAAACAAAAGCAAGAATGAGCTAAACAAGTGATCTGGAGTTATAAAAACAAACTAGCTGGACCAGCAGTTAGCGTAATGACTATGTCGCTGTACTCCCACGTAGTCGACCGCAGTTCGCGTCCCGGACCCGGTGGCTTAAAGCTCATGCCGGGCGCATGTGCGTGCGTGCCCAAGATCCCGAGAAGAGAATGGAGGAGAAGGGATTGTGGCATGACCATCCCCCCTGGGGGGTGATTTCTCGCTTTCTTTCTCTATGTCTCTGTCTGGGGAGTGCACGCGCCCTGTAGAGAAAAAACCTCTCCCCAAAAAAACCCAAACAAACAAAAAAAACAAGCAAGCAAACAACTGGCAGGAACCATGAAAACTAAGAGGAAGAATGAAGCAGAGAGAAAATTGGACTCCTCGTGGCTCAGTCTCGTGAGGGCCAGGAAGAAGGGATTGCCGAGTTGAGGAGGGAGGTGGCTTTGTAAACTGGCTCCCAAACAGAAAAAGGCCTTGTTCTTTCCAGAGTCCAAAATGGGGCTAAAGGCAACAGCAGTCTTGGAGCGGCAGCTAGAAAGAAGGGTGAAGTTAAGAAGAATCCTGGCTCCACTGGAGGGCCTGTCACAGGCCACAGAGGGGTGTGGCGCAGAGAACATCTGGAGGCTCAGGCTGCAGGCTGTTGGAGCTGCCTGAGTAACACTACACCACTGTGTGCTGAGCGGGGGAGGGAAGGGGCGGGGGAGATGGTCAGAATAGAATATGTCGAGGGCCTGGGCTCCAGAGCCTCTGAGCTAACAAATCCTTTCCTTTCCTCCTTGAACTCTTGCAGCCAGTGAGAGGAAGGGGACCTGGCTGGGATGTGCTCCTTAGGGGAGGGGAGTCGCTGCCTCCTCCACTGCTGCACAGAGAACTAGGGGCTGTGGGCCAGGGGAGAGTCAAGCGACTCCCACCCTCAGCCGTGGCCTCCCCTCTGGCTAAGAGGCCTAAGCATGGCTGGCGGGGCCTCTTGCGGAATTCAGTTCTTGGCCAGAAATTCCTGCCTCAGACCCCGGAAGGTTTGAGGGAGGCTCAGCAAACCTGGCGGCTGGCTCTCTGGGCTTGGCAAACTCGAGATTTTTCCAGCGCCTTGTGTTCAGCGAAACCAAAAATGTGTTTGGCTGGAAACCCTTCTCTAATTTTGAAACCCCTGTGCATTTTTTACGTAAATTTGATCCACATGTTTTTGATTTATTTATATTTAACTCATCAAATTGAATTAGGAGCTACAATGATGAATGGAGACAATGCTGATTTCCAAGAAGATTTTTTGAGCCCTTTTTCTTAGAACTTAATCACATCCCTCCCCACACCAACCGTTAAAACCACCAGACTGAGATGGGTTTGAAACTTAGAAGCCAATTGTGAAATAAAGATCCTCACTTGGCAAAGACAAAGCATAGCAGGGGAAGGCTCTTGGGAAGTCTGAGTGTGAAGGTGGGGGAAGGGTAATGAAGACAGGGAGAGTGTCAGTTATTCTTCAGTCAGTGGTTTAAATGATTTCTTTAGGGTTTTGTTTTTATTCATAATAGATAGCACGCGTGTATGCACGCAAGTGGGAGAGAAAGAGAGAAAAGTACTCGTGACAAGGTCTTTAACATCACAGTTCCCCGATTCTCCAGCTCCTTAGGGTCTTGGGCACATGTACTTAGAATGTTTCCAAGGTGACCCGGGATCCCAAGCCACAGCTGGCCATGTGGCTTCCAGCACTGCAATTTAGTTTGCTATTGACTGAGCCACTAGATAGGCCAGTTTAAATTAGCCTGGCTTTCTGGGCTCCCAGCAGAAGACCTTACCCATTTCTCTTGGGTATGGTTTTATCATCATCCAGGGAAAGGGAGTTTCTGCCCTAGAGAGTGGGGTGGGTGGGGGGTGAGGGGTGGGTCCCTGAATCTATCTTCTATGCTCCTCCATAGCAGCCAAAGCAAGCTGCTCCTTTCCCCTTCTAATGGTGCTCCCTCCCCACTTCCTGCTCTGGCTGTGGCCTTTCCATCTGGAAGCATTTTAGATGTGCAACGATTTTAATCTCGTGCAGGAGAATCTTTGTATACATACTACATCTCCGTTAAATTATGAAAGGTGCACAATTTTATTTTTGTGTAGTTCTATCCGGCCTAGGTTTGTATACACATAAAAGGTCACTGCATTTCACTGTAACACAGTGACCTTTTCTATTGCACCATCATTTTCCAGAACTTCAGGCTGAGGTCAACAGTAGTTCCCTGAGAAACTCTGGCCACTGAGGTCCCAAGACAAAGCTGCTCGCTTGGGTTGAAGAACAGGTGTCCTTTTCAGAGCTTCTCAAACCAGCACGAAGTAGGTCCCTAGAACACTGACCAAAGACATTTTCTTGAACTCAGTTCTTCCCTATAGACCCTGATCTAATTAGATAGACCTGGGTACCATTACCAGTTTGCTGTTTAGTAACTGTGCGATCTTGGGAGAGTTGTTCTTCTTCCCCAAGTTCCAATTGCCCAGTTTGTAAAAATGGGTATAATAACTACACGTATAGTTCATAGAGTTGTGAGGATTAAACGAGATGTTACATCTAAAAACCTATTGGATGAAGGAACAGGAAAATGTTAGCCAAAGGTATAGTTTCAGCTAGATGGAGGAATAAGGTAAGTTTTAGAGATTAGTTGTACAATATGGTGACTATAGCTAATAATAATGTCTTGTATAATTTTTTTTGTTGTTGTTTAAGAGGTTTTTGTGTTAGGGTATGTTCATTTGTTGGAGAGAGAAAGACACAGTGAGAAGTAAAATCACCCCACAGGGGGGATGGCCATGCCATAATCCTTTCTCCTTCTTTCTCCTCCCAGGATGTTGGGTGTTTACACACACGCACCTGGCATGAGTTTCAAGCCACTGGGTCTAGGCCTCGAACTGTGGTCAACCATGTGGAAGTTCAGCGACATAACCGCCATGCCATCTGCTGGTCCCATCTTGAATAAAATTGATGGGGCCAGCAGGTGGCATGGCGGTTAAGGACACTGGATTCCCATATGGCTGACCAAGGTTTGAGTCCTGGACCTGGCAGGTTTCTCTCTCTCTCTTTCTCTGTCCCTCTCTGACCAAATTACAATAAATACATAAGTAAATAAAGTTAAGTAGAATCATTCTTTGAAAAAATCAAATATATGATTTTTTTTTTTTTGGAGAGGTTTTTTTTTCGCTATAGGGTGTGTGCGCTCACCAGACAGACAGAGAGAGACATAGAGACAGAAAGCGAGAAATCACCCCCTAGGGGGCATGGTCACACTGCAATCCCTTCTCCTCCATTCTCCTCTTGGTATCTTGGGCACGTACGCACACGCGCCCGGCGTGAGTTTTAAGCCACCAGGTCCAGGACGTGAACCACGGTCGACTACGTGGGAGTCCAGCGACACAGCCATTACGCTAACTGCTGGTTCCCTGACCAATGTGTTTTAAAATTAATGTCTCCAGGTATCAATTGAATAATACAAGCTGTCCAGGAAATTAAGATCTAGTGAGGGGATACAGTATTCATGAATAGCTGCAATACAAGACAGACAGTGAAAATGATGTAAGATGGAGTTTTCTTTGTGCACCTGGAGTGGGTGAAGACATTAATTCTGGATGGAAGAGAAGGGAATCAGGGACATCTCTATAGGAGAAGCATCTGATTGAAACTCTAGAGACAGAGAAGAATTTGGGTGTTAGGACATGGGGAATTAGGAATAGTTTAAGCAAACCTGGGAAACTGAGGGGCGTATACAGGAAACGGCAAGTTCATTCTGGTTGGTGCAGAGGAGCAAAGAACAGATTAGGAAGGCAGACTGAATCATAACAAGCCTTGAATGCCAATTGAAGGAGCCTGGCTTCATCCTCTACTACATGGGGTGCCATTAAAGGTTTCGGAGCAACTAGGAGTCAGAGCAATTCTTGAGGAAAATTCACTTCCCAGCCTATGTGGGATGGACTCGGGGAGGCAGGAGCTAGTGAGGGTATGAACCTGGACAGTCAGAGTGAGAATGGAGTAGGAAAAAGAAATAGGCGTGAGGGACCCTGCCAAGGGAAGCCCAGACCGGCTACTATCTGGATGTGGGATGTGAGTCATGGGAGCAATAATGCAGAAAATATTTTCTTGTACAAAATAGAAACAAAAATCTGATGTGGTACCTCTGGAGCTGAAGACAGGAATGGTTTTATGTAGATGTTGGAGTCATGCACCTTCAGGTCATGGTCCCCAAGGCCCCTGGTCACTCCAATAGTTGCCATTACCCGAGCCTAGGAGTATAAGCAGAGGGTCATCAGAAACACACACTCGGTGAAAACATCCTGTTAAACTACTGCTGGCACGGGCTAAGAGTAATGAAAGAATTTTCCAGTTCCTCTGCCCGTCTTTCCATGCCCCTCCTGTTAACTTATGTGGGTAGTTGGGACCAAGGAAGGGTTCACCAAAATCACTTCTGTATTTGAGCAGCTTTTCTTCTCAATTATTGTAAGCTTGATGGGTTGCTACTCTATCTCTTTCCAGCGTTTTTTTTTTTTTTTTGGTAGCGCCTAGAAGGAACTGTGCCCAATAAACCAACATGAAGGCATGTGTGATGCCCTTCGCTACGGAAATCAGTTCAGAACAAATCTAACAGGATCCATCCACCCATCCATCCATCCTTCTGTTGCACACTTACTCTGCAAGTATTTGCTGAACACCAGCCATGTTCCTAGTCCCAAGATAGACACTAGCAAAAGATACAAAAAGTCAGAGGCAGTTCTTGCCCTTCCAAAGCTCACCTATTATGCTTTATGGCTAGAGAAAAGAAACCATTAGCAAGTCTGTAAGCAACTGTGCTAACATCTTGCAGGCTTCCTCTGGGTGGAAAGGAACACAACGTCCTTAGTGCTGCCGCTACACAGGGACCTCATGGCTGACCCTTCATGCTTTCTCAAAACTGGTTTCTGAACGATTTAAGGAAACAAACACGGTTATGCTGATGCCTCCACAGTCAGCCTAAACCTCTCCTGGCATGCCACAGCTCTGATTTATCCAAACACGTACTGAGCGTCCAGTATGGGCAGACGCCACGCGATGGGGACACGCACGCTAAGTCTTCATTCTTGCAGTAAAGGGAATTGGTAAAAGGAAGTAAGAGGTATGTTCTAACTAATAAAATACAAAATATGGCTAAGTGCTGACAGACACGTAAACAACAGATTATGGGAGTTAGAGGAGGTAGAAATTCTACTGAGAAAGTTCCCTGGAAGAGGTGGCACTAACTTAGTGCAGACGCCTGCACAGCAGGAGGAAAGGCAGATATGGAGAGGGAGTGAGAGTCACTCTGAGTGGGCGAAGGCCAGTGGCCTGACCCTCCAGTCACCAATAATAGATGCTGTGTAGTGGCACGGAGAGAAGACCTGGGCTTGAAGCCTCACTCTATCAATATTACTTGGACAATAAGAGTAACTAGCCCACAGGGGTGGGGAGGAAGTAAATAAATGCTATACACATGATGATCTAACTCATTGTCTTCATCTTCATCCTAGTCCCCCAAAGAGCTGTGAATTTTGGAGCTGGTCTCAGATCAGAAGGCGGGCACAGTCCATGTTACAGTAGAAATGAAGTCATGGGATGTTTTTAAGGGCGAGAGTCAAAGGAGATCAAATACAGACAGGAGATGTGAAGCCCGGGACCTCAGGTCAGGCAGGCTGCACGAGCCCTCTGCCCTGTGGGCAGGCTGGACTGGTTCCCTTCTTGCTAAGCGTTCAACTCGAAATGTGAAAATGCTATATCCCTTGTGGCCTCCTGTTCTCCGCCCTGCAATGGCAGCTTCTCTGGCTGGAAAAATCACATGCCTGCATTTTAGTCCAAAGAAATAAGATGTTTCTGCCAGGGACCGAACCTGTTTCCAAAGTATACAGATAGGTATTGCCCACACGAATCCTGAAAAGCATTTGTGGAAATAAAACGAAAGGTAAGGGTTATGAAAGTTTTCTGAATCTGCTGGGTAGGTGTGTGCAGAGAGGAAACAGAAAACCCCTGTAAAGGATCTGGACAGAGCTCTACGGCATCACGGGGACCTCACACGGGGATGGTGTGCTACTCGGTACAGACAAAACCCACCGATATCGATCAAGTCGCGACGCCGGGCATGCACATAGTCCAACAGGTACAAGGATGGTGTGCCAGCTGCTCATCACGGCCAGGCGAGCTTTCGCTAACTGAAATGCTTGAGGAACTTGATGTTTCCATGAGTTGAACCTTTTGCTTCACTAGGAAAAACCTTGCTTCTTTCACTCTCATGGCTGATAAACGTCTACGAGCACACCAGCCCACTGGAGTAAGGAGAGTACACTGAACAGCACAGTTAGTACTCAGCGTTCACCGAGGTACCAGGCTAGGTGGGTACAGGGGATACAGAGACAGCAGAACGTGTGTGGTCCTGAGCTCGCTGGAACTCACTGGACACGGCAGGGTGATACTGAGAATCTCAGCCCCACAAAGAGCTGCAGCTGCAGGCTGTCCGTCCTTGGGTGGAATGGCACACGCCAGTGGCATCTGTGGTACTGAGAAGACGCACTGCTATCAGGAATGGAGCCCATCCCTGTCATGATTCTCAGTCAGAGACGGTGAGGTAGAAGGTGTTCAGTTCCACAAAGGGGATTCAATGTTAGTTTACAAAAATGAACACATGGAAAGAGATTCGTATTTTGCTTCCTCCTCTGAAATCACTGCCAGGCCACACAGAGCCCAGACCTCATCCTGTGTGCTCACTATCTCCTGCAAACACACTCGCTCACTAACGCGCACCCCTTCTGCTCAGGAAGGCATTCTCCAGTTTTCCTGTGAGTCATTTCTTCTTAATAAAAACTATCAAATGTGAAAACAACTTCGGTTGATGATTCTTCTTAATGTGACCACATTTTCCACTTTTACTTGGCTCTTTGAACACTGAGCTGAGATATACTAGTGTTCAGAGAAAGAAAGCATAATTCAGAAGGGCTTGTTCTTATTAGGGGATGGCTGCACAACGTCCTCATCTCTGCTCCAGGACTTCCGTCTTCTCCAGGTCTCTGCTCACAGGCCCTTCAAGACCTACAGTTTCCCTTTGGCTCCCTAGTGTGCTGCTCAGTGACTGTGGCTGGGCCTGAGGGCTGCGATGGTCTTTGCTACCTCGGCCTGGGCTCCGGCTGAATGATTGGGTGGTTTAATTATAGTGGTGCCATGGAGAGGAGCAGAGCTGTGAAGCCAGACCATCCACGCTGGAGCACGCAGCACCAGGAGGAGGCAGGAGGCCATGGCTGCACATCAGAGCCAGCCCCTGCTGGTGGTGTAACTCTGCCTGAGCGGTTTTAACCCTGCGGGCCCAGCTGCTTCATCCACCAAGTGGGTCTAATATAGGCAGCTGGACCTGCCTCCCAGCTTGTTGTCAGATAGAAAATGAGATGATGTATGTGAAAGTGGCCATGTTTAAATACTGTAAAAAGTTACTCAGATGGATTAGGAAAGGGGATGTTATTTTCACAACATTGACTTTAGTCCCTTGTGCTCACCGCCCACCGCTGCTCCCAACTCTGTCACTCCCTGAGCCCTGAAGACAAGAGGCCTGAGTATGATGGATGTGATAGTATTTCAGGCTGTCAAGGCTAAAACATCACGGGCTGCTGGGTGGAACGCACTCTGGGTGGAACACACGACTGCTGCTGGCAAGCAGGGCTATAGGGCCAGAGCCTTATCCTCTCGGCGCAGGGCAAGTGCTGCCTACCTTCTTGCCTTCTCCATAGATTAGGGGAAACTTCAAGTCATCATCCTCAATGGTTTTGTATGCCCTGTAGGGGGAAAGAAAACAATATTAAGGAAAAGAAAAAAGGTTGGCACTTGAGTAATTAGTGACCTGGTGCCCTGCCACTGGCTGTGAGGTCCTTCATTTTCCCTGAGATCCCAGCCGCTCTCCACACTGCCTCTCTTTGCCTTCATGCAGAGGGTTTCTCCCTGCAGAATCATGTATGTGTATGTTAGCACACCAGAAGGGAGCCAAGTCTTCGTGTCCTCGAAGAGGGAGAAAATAAGTTGGTATATTCACAATTTGTGAGAGTAAGGGACGAGTTTCTGTCCTTAGTGTCTGTGTAGTAATGAAGTGACCCAGCGACAGAGACCAAATTCTTGTCCTTAATTGAAGCTGTGAGAAAGAACAGAGCTCAGAGGTAGATGGAGTGTGAAACTGCTCTGAGCCAGTTCTCACCTGCAGGGGTTGTTGATTGTACACTAAAGCCTCCTCTTGGGACGGCTTGAGGAGGGATATTTAGAGCCTGTTTGACCTCAGTATGATATTCAAGGTTGGCAGAAAGCTCTTTATTCACGGTAGCTTTCAAATGGCCATTCGACACACAGAAAGAAAATCCAGTTTATGCTTCCGTGGTTTATTCCAGATATGGGTGTCCAAATACCACTGCCTACACAGCTGGGGCTGGCAGGGTTCAGAAGAGAGAGTGAATGAAACTCACATCTTGCAGTTTTGTTCATAAGCAAGCTAAAAAACAAAGAAGCAAATACACACGGTGCCTGATAAATTAGCTACTAGCTGGATAAGTGACCTCACCTTTTGCAGTCTTCATTTCCTCATCCATAAACTCAGGCTACAGAGTTTAGCACAGAGCCTGCGTGGAGTATGAGCTCCATAAGTAGCAGCTGTTACTATTTAGGCGGGCATAATTACTTGGTCTATCAGTTTCCCTTTCTGCAAAATGTGGATAGCACTGCTTATTTAACACTTCAAAGATGTCACTGGGGCTCAGCAGGTGGCATAGTGGTTAAGGTGCTGGATTCTCACATGGCTGACCATGGTTTGAGACCTGGACCTGGTAGCTTGCTTTCTTGCTTTCTTTCTCTTGCACACATCCCCTGTAGCAAATAAAATAATAATACTAAATAAAATTAAATAAATAATTATTTTTTAAAAAAAGAAGTCATTAGGAAGATTAAGGGAAGCAGGAGGAAAGTTCTGTTGGTTCGAGTGCTGGAAATAGTTGCTTCTCTAAAATAATATCTCATGAGTTCATGGAAAAAAACTAATTTACTAAATGTTCTCTTTGTCCTGGATACAACCAGGTGACCTGGGTGTGAAAGCTCTTGATGTACAAAAGACTGCAACTCAATTTGAAAAAAAGGGCAATCCTGAAGTTAAAGCAGGTACATGTCTATTTTACAGGAACTTAATTGGAGAAATTGTTCCTCCTGAAGGCATAGACAGCCAGTGGCAGTTTGGTACCAGAGGAGCCTGGGCTTGAGCTCAGCATTGCTTTCTGTAAAGTCCTGGGCAAGTGGATGTGGTCTTTGGATGTGAGGATCCTCATTAATCAAGCAGGGCAAGAATGAGGGCTCAACCCCTCAAGGAGGGGAGATTGTGAAGACTGAAACAGTGTAGTGGGTGTGAAGAGTCTAGGAAGTACTTAGCAGAGTGCCTGACTCATGCTAAGAGTTTAGGAAATGCTATTGTAGTTATTGTTGCTAATTGTCAAGGTAGCCCAGAGGTATTTTAGGAGTTGAATTTTCAAAAAAGAAACTGTACTACTTCCTCCTCCATAGCTACCAAATTAACGCAAAGTGAAAATATGGTGTCTGTGGTGGACTCATTCTAAGATAGCACCAAACCCTATATATATACACTATTTTTTCTCTGTATATTCACATCTATGATAATTTATAGATTAGGCACAGTAAGAGATGACAAGCAATAGTTAGTAATGAAGTGAACAATTATAATAATGTACTGTAATAAAAGTTACATAAATGTGGTCTCAGAAAATCTTATTGTTCGGAATACTCATCCTTCTTGAAATGATAAAATGCCTATTTGATGATGATATAAAGTAAGGTAAATGTAAGCACTGTGATGTAGTGTTCAAAATTTAGGAATTGTTTATTTCTGGAATTTTCCATTCAGTATTTTTGGACCGTGGTTGACTACAGGTAACTGAAATGACAGAAAGAAAAATTGTGGGTAACTGTAGCCACTTTGATATTTTATACACTTGTAAGAACTATTTTAAACACTGGGATACAAGTCACATGAGAACAAATAAAGTTATTATTAGAATACAGTCCCAGCTTGAGGACTGAATGAGTTTGTAGGCCTGTAGTTCTCAGTCTTGGCTCCATAATGATTCATCTGGAAGGGCTTTGAAACATCCCAATGCCCAGGCCACATCTCAGAGCAACTGAATCAGACTCTCTGGGATTCAGGCAACAGGATTTTTTTTTTTAAAGAAGTTATTTGTTTGTTACTATTAATTATTGTCAAATTTGACCAGAGAGAAAGAGAAAGGGGAAGTGAGAAAGCAAGCTGCCATATCCAGGACTCAAACAGTGGAACAGTATTTTTTTTTAAGCTTGCCAGGTGATTCTCCACTGCTGTAGACCAAGTATCAATGACTTCACATTGCAAATGAGTGAACAAATAAACTGTTTATCAACTTGACCCTTAAGATGACAGTGTGGCTCCAGAGAGAGGAAGTGGCCTGAGAAAGGCACCCAATGAGCATGGGAGAGTGAGACCCTCCAACCCCCAAACACATAGCATGTGGAGAAGGCAATATGGAAAGTGAGAAGATGGGACTGGAGAGAAAGGAGGATTCCTCGAGAGTGATGCAGGGAGAGAGGCTGGGTCTTGAAATCCAGGCACAGGAGCCTGGAATAAAACAGAAGGCAGAAGGCAGCAGCTCCCGACTCAACGACTGCAAATGACTTAGAGCTCACGAGAGATAGGCTAAGAGCACTTTTTTTTTGGTTATTATTATTTTTTAATTTAATTTTCATTTTTCATTAATTTTAAAATTGTTATTCATACATTAAATCGGTATACATCATTTAGATTGTGAAGAGACTTTACCCAGCATGATATACACCTCCGTCCAGCCCAGCTGAGACTATTACACACTTCCTCGTCAACGGATAACAAAACCTTATCTGTGTCCCACAAGTGAATCAATGTCCTTCATAGCCAAGCCTAAGGCCTTTGAAATCTTGATTAAATCAATGAAAAAAATCTCTCTAAGACCAGATCACTCACTAGTTTTACATAATATAACTAACCAGAGATCATCTTTAAATAATTATTTGCTACCAGACAGTAAAACTGAAAATCTTAGGAAAGTTTTTTAGAAAAACTTTGATTTTGGGTCAATTCCCTTATAAATATTTATGAGACCAAAATATTGATAAGAGAATAAGGAAAAAACACACACACATAAGGCTTAAAAAGGGTTGCTCAATTCTTGGTTGCCCTTAACTTAGAGACATTATCCTCAGAAATTTCCATTAAACATTTTTTTTAAAGTAATAGTTCCCCTTGCAATGTTGATTGTAAAAGCCGAAAATAGAAGTCACTTTGGTCTGAACCTACTAAAAGAAGCTCAATCTTGCATGTGACTGAAAGGGCATTAGGTGAGCTACACCCCAAACGTAGGGGTCTCTTTCACAACACACTTCATAGTGGCTCCTGGCCTCTGTTGAATGGACTGCTGTAGATCGTCCTTGTCCGGGGACAAAAGGACCTAAAGTACTGTCAGCCCATTCCATGGGAGAATAGCTCTAGGAAATTTTTTCTTAAATTGACCTGGGCCCTTTGATGTGTTTGGTTTATCCTCTGAAAAAAATGAAATAAACCTGACTCTCTTCTGTTTGAGAGCTCTGCAAGTATTTGGAGAAGGTGACCTTGATGTTTCCTCTTCCCAAGTTCTTTCAAAGACCTGGGGGACTATCTTGAAACACTCAAGTCACCATTCATTCAATAAGTATGTATTAATTGGGTACCAAGGACTGGGGCAGGGCCCTCTCGGGCTTTCTAGTGTGTCGGTGTCCTTAATGAACGGGTGACTAGAAGGAAATTACACTTCTGATCTGGACCTCACTCTTAGGCGAATGAGGTTTATATTTGCATTACGTACTTGCACTGTGTGTCAGGAGCTATGTATTTTAGGGTCATATAATGAAACTATGAGTGAAACAAAGAAACAAGAAAACTCAACATACAAAAAACAAAACAAACACACAAACAAGAAATCCGTTGGTCTGCAAGAAAAATCCGAGAGAGGTTTTTGGTCTGTAGTTTGCTCTGTCTTATAAGGACACAATAGATAATTCCCTCTCAGTGGAGGATTCCATTTCCTTATTAATTTTATTTTGTTAGTTCCGGTCCATTGTTTGAGTCCACTGAGAGTTTTTTGTTTGTTTGTTTTTTAATTTTAGATCCTTTTATCCAAAATATAGGCTTTTCTTCGATGCTATGTTATATTCAGTTTGATAAGCAGCTCTGCTATCTTTATCCAGATCACTGGGGAAAAAAAAAGCATAACTCAAGCAGAACCAAATCATTAGAGTCCTTCCTCAGGCCACACGCACCGAACAAAGGGTGTATCAATATTCCTGGGAGGTGTGCAGAGGAAAGTGTGTGCAATAAAAAAAAAATCATATTCAGTAGTAAAATTCCATCTCATGAAAATGAAAAATCTCTTGATTTCCTTTTTAATGTGAACAACAGATGGTAAAACTTTTGGCAGAATCTTGTCTGGTGGGAAGGCACAGAGGGTAGACCCAAGAGTGGAGGGTGGACAATGACATGTTACTTTTCAAAGAGGGCACACTTCGGATTGTAAATGGCTGAAAAACAGAGCATGGCCTCATGGGTTTTTGAGTCTTTGGATATAGATAACTTTTGGCCTATCTAGGAAGCAACTTAACTGAATCATTATCCACTCAGTGTTATCTAAAAGGCTAAGAGAAGAAATGATCAGATTAATCTTAAAAAGTCAAAGTACACCCATGTACACTATTTCCTAATCAACCAGCCTAGATTCTCTAACAAAATAAAAAAGACGATTTATTTTTTAAAATAATTACATAATTTTATTTATCATCATTATTATTAGTAGTATTTAATTTGACAGAGAGAGATGGGAGCAGGGGAAGGAAAGTGAGAAAGCAAGACACTAGGTCTGGGACTTGAACTGTGGTCAGTCATGTGGGAGTCCAGTGCCTTAACAACCATGCCACCTGCCGGCCCCAGAGAAATATTATTAATTGAACTTGGCTTATTAGCGAACGCAAGTGGGCTCCCTTGATGAAATGGCCTCCAATGGGTGCTGTTCCTTCAAATCCCTCTTAATCTGAAGGTGAGAGGTTCTGACCGTCTCCACTTCAGTCCCTCTGGAATGAGGCCCTTTGCCTCAATTAGCCCCTTCATCTGCCCTCTTGTGCACCCATTGTCCTTTCCGGACATTTTCCCACCTTCTCTGAAGACCTCGGTCTGGGTTCCAATTACTTTTCTTTCTTTTTCTATTTTTTTTTAAGAATTATTTAACCTTATTTATTTATTTAAATTTGACCAGAGATGGAGAGAGAGAGAGAGAGAGAGAGAGAAAGCCGGCGGGTCCAGGGCTCGAACCTCAGTCAGCCATATAGAAATCCAGCACCCCTAACCACCACGCCACTTGCCAGCCCCCCGATTACTTTTCAATTCTTTCCCCTGGTGTTATTCTCAGCAAGTTCAAAGATTTGGGTGGTGCCTCTGGAATCCTGGCTGTCCAGCTCCTAGCCCACTTCCTGCTCCATTTCCCAACAGCACCCAGGTAGAGTATCTGCACCCAGGAACACCTCCACCTCCAAGATGTGTGTCCGAACCATCTTTCGTGTCGCTCCATTGCTATGGCTCTCTATGGGTCCTGTTACTCTGCTTTCTGGCCATAATTGTTCTGACCCAGTCTCCACTTACGGCAAATCTTTCTGATACTTTTCTTGCTAGCAGCCTAGAATTTCTCATCCTCTTGGTTTTCTTGTAATATAGTAGGGATTGGACATTGTGTCTATTAACTTTATGCCAAATATCTCTACCTCCAAAATTCATTCAGAACCAGGTTTTCAACACCGTCTTTGCTGGCAGAATCCTAGCACGGTCGTCTCTGGCCGCCTCTCGGGACCACCTCATTAGACTCTGTGATAATCGAGCAGGAGGCGGTGGCACTGGGATGATCTCATTAGGGTGACGGCAGCGAGGGTGTTGTACGCTGTTCAGATTTGTTCCTTACCTCTGTCCTCAGAACAACCAGAGTCATTATTTTCAAAGGTCAGAATACGTCATTACCCTACTCAAACCCGCCAGTGGTTTTCCCATCACACTCCACACAAAAGCCAAGAATTCAAATGGCCTTCTTTAAAACTGCTCTCCTCATTCCCTAGTCCCCTTCCCTGCTTTATTTTTCTCCATAGCAGCACTGTCACCTTCCTGAGCCAGCCGGTGGCACAATAGTAACACATCCCACAATACTGCATCAACAAGGGAAGGTCATAGGTTCAGGTCCTAAGGGATCCCTGTGCATGCTGGGCACTCATGTGTCTGGTCCTGGCTGGCTCAGGTTGGGGTAGATCGCAGTGTGAACACTCTGCTGGGGGAGACTCCTCCTTTCTCTTTCAGAAGAAATAAGTAAGCTTAAAGACTGTTTTGCTTCTACGTTTATTTTCTGTACTGCTTCTCCATACCTCTTAAGTTCTATGAAGACAGAGGTTTTTGTTTTTTAGCCATGATACCCCTGGTAACCTAGAAAAGTGCCCGGCAGACAGTAGCTGCCCAATAAATACTTAAGTAAGGGGGCAAATCAATGAATACCGCCTTCCCCAAGCAGAGGCTTTTCCCCACTTGTTTACATTTTCTTCTTCTAGACATATTCAGAGAACAAAAGCAAAGAGCCCCCTGGCTTCTCCTAACTGCTTCCTAAGTCTCGGGTGTGCTGTGTCCCAGCTAAAGCTCCCTCACAGGCGTGGCTGGCTAGGAGCTGCTCCCGACAGTTTCAGACACACTTTTGGAACAACTGAAGAAGGTCCCTGTGTAGCTGTATTGCTGTGCGTTTGCTCTCCTGACGAGCAGCAATCACAGGGTCTTCCACCACGGACACATCTCACTGGTCTCAGTTCTGTCATGTTGCTCACATTCTCACCCTGGCTGGGAGGCCTGCTAGGAAATCTCCCACAACTAGTTCTCTTTGTCAATCTATTGGGTCATCAGAAAAATCATGACGTATTTTTCTGTGCAAAAATGCATTAACTTAAAATGTTCTGTTGACTTCTCATCATCTTAAACTACAATCCAACTATGAGACCCTCTGCAATCTGGTCTTCACATACTTTAATATTGTTGTGCTTTTAATTTTAAATTTATTATATTTCTTCATTGAGACAGTCAGAGAGAAAGTGATAAAGAGAAAGAGACAGGCACCCCTGGCAGGGTCTCTATGCCACGATCCACAACTAGCCTCAGTCGGTCTGGATCCCAGGCATATGAGCGTGTCTGGCATGTACAGGGAAGCCTTAGGATGTGAACTCAGGACCTGCCCATGTGGGTCAAGCATCAAAAACTATTACCTTGGGCTGACTTCTTAGCCTAGTAGTAAAGGGAGCCAGATTCCATGGTCAAGTGTAGTTTAAATCCCAGCTCTGGTGGCTTGAAAAACACACCAGATAGGGTAGAAGGTGGTACAGAGGCTAAGGCAGCTGGATATCACATGACCTACTTTATGGTTCGAGTCCTGGACTGGGGTGACTTGAAAATCATGCCTGGAACATGTGCGTGCATGCCTAAAATCCTGAGAGGAGAAGGGATTGTGGTATGGCCATTGTCTCTAAGATGGTGATTTCTCACCTTCTCTCTCTCTCTCACTCTGACATAGCCAAACTTAAAAAAAAAAAAAAATCAAAACATGATAGGTTTGTGTGCATGTATGCCCCAAATCCCAACAGGATGGAGAAATGAGGAGGAGGGAGTGCAGTGTGACCATGCTCCATTGGAAGACCCTTTCTCGTTTATTTCTCTCTAGTGAGTGTATGCACCCTTTGGCAGCAGTAAAGAAAAGAGAAGCATTGCCATACTGCCGCACCACTGCTGCCGGCCAAAGCTGTTTTCCTTTGCTGCACTTTGTAATACCAGCTTCCTTATGTTTTCTTTTCTCTTCGGAGAGAGAGATATTTGCTATAGGGTGGGGACACGCACTGGAGAAACAGAGAGAGACAGAAAGTGAGGAATCACCCCCAAGGGGAAGGGCCATGCCACAATCCTTTCTCTTCCATTTTGCTCTCCAGATTTTGGGTACATGCACACACGTCAGGCATGAGTTTCAAGCCTCCAGGGTCTGGGACTTGAACACGGTTGACCATGTGGGAGTCATCAGGCATGAGTTTCAAGCCTCCAGGGTCCGGGACTTGAACACGGTTGACCATGTGGGAGTCCAGCGCCTTATCCACTATCTGCCACCTGCTGGCCCCCCCATTATTGTTTCTTTAGCATGCCATGGGGTCTTTGTTCCCTCTGCCTGGGCCACTCTTCCCCCAGATCCTTCTATAGCTGACTCCTGAGTGTCACGGAGAAAGACCTTTCCTGACCACTAACATAAAGAACGGTGTTCCCTGCTCCTGCTTATCCCACTTCAGCTCTTCCCGGCACACACTGAAATGATCTTATTTATTACTTTGTTTACTGGATCACATTCTGCCTCCGCCTCTAGAACATTAGCTCCATGAAGGTGGGGCCTATTTTCGTAGGCACTGCTCTGCGCTCGCAGCTACACCCGGCAGGTGTGTTATGGATATGAGGTAGACAATAGCCAGATGGCTACGTGGAGGACAGCTGGTCCTTCTCCTTCAGCACGTGAGTCTCCCTCCAGAGATATACCATGGTCTTGGCGTCCCCATTCATTTTGGCTTAATAACAAGTTTTTCTAAAGCTAGAATTCAGGACTGAGTCCCATCACTCTGACTTAGCTTACGTCTTTTCATTAAAATTTCAGGTTTCCTGGGGCCGGCAGGTGGTGTGGTGGTTAAGGGCACTGGACTCCCACATGGCTGACCATGGTTCAAGGCCCGAACCTGGCAGCTTGCCTTCTCACTTTCCCCCTCTCTCTCTTTCTCTTACTCTGTCCCTGATCAAATGAAAATAAATAAATAGATTTGAAAAATGTAAGGTTTCCTTATATACCTCTACATGTTACCAGGTAGCTATAAAGTTATTAAAAATACCATTGATGACCCTATTGCCCATTACTTTCTCCAGATAGCTCCCAAGTACCACTTCAGAATGGCCATTTTTGGGGTCACAGTTGTTCTCCAGTGTATTTGTAGTTACCAAGACAATTCTCTTCTGTGTTAACTTGGTTTAAAAGCAAGTTTCCCACTTAGGAAAGTTGTTTCCAGTCTTTGCAGGATTCTTCTCTTCCCAGCCAGAGCCCTCACTCGGGCTTTGTAGCCCAAGGCTGGAAACTCAAAGAGCACGCTTCAGCATCATCCTCACAGATCACTTCCCATGCCCTCCCTCTTCTCCTGTCATGACTTCTAACTAGAAAAATGGAAATACCAGTTGTTCCCTAAGTCTTAATCTCCTTAGCAGGACTTCAAAGTCATTTAAAAAGAACATGACCCCTTCTGGGGGCAGGAAAGAGACCCTCTCCCTTTGGGGACTGTATGATCCTGACAGTCCACTTGTGGGGCTCGCTGGAGCTACATTCTTCCACTAACCTCTCGACATGGTCTTGGCCGCCTCTACTCCCCTGGGAGCTATTCCTCCTGGCAGAGCCACTGCAGGATACTGAAGCACTTGGAGTCAGAGGTTCTGAAGTCATGTCTCAGTCCTCACATGAACTCGCTGTGTAAACCTGGGAAAGCCCCTCGAACCTCACTGAAGTCATCCTCAGCTGGATGCTCACCAGGGTGCTTGCAAGGATTCAATGCAAATATATAATGTATCTGAGAAAGTCCTTTGCGAAGGATAAGATGCTATTTAAACACACGTGATGGCTTTTAAAGTCTTTGGAGTCTCTCGCTCTCTTTTTTGCTAGAGTGCGTGTGTGCCCTTGCCAGAGAGAGACACAGAGACAGAGAGAGCAAAAGAAAGCACTCCCCCCATGGGAAATGATCATACAGCAATCCTTCCTCCATTTCTCTCTCCTTTTGGGATTTTGGGCACACATACAAATGTGTTTTTCTTTCCTAATTTTTTGCAGGGGCTTATTATACTATGTCAAATATAGTTTTTACATTTATCTTTAACTTACATTTAACCACTATATATTTTTACAGTGTACGACACTGCTTTTTCCAGCATGAAGACAGTGCACATCAGTCAAGACGGAGACATTACCATATACATTATCATCAGCAAGTAACTTCCTTTCTGTGTCAATTCAACATATTTTTCCCTGTTCCCCTTCCTCCCTTCCTTTATTACCCACCCCTGTAGTACCCATATCCTTACTACCTCTAGAATCTACACTTGCCCTCTCTATTGTTGTATTCCAATATTTCCGTTTGTGCTACAGGGTGCAGACAATCGTTACATATTAAGTGGGGACATACAAAGCTGGTTTCTCATACTTTGGTTTGTTTCACTTAGCTTTAAGTCTTCCATACCCATCCAGTCCGTATCAAATGTCAGAGTCTCATTTTTTTTTTTTTTGTGACTGAGTAGTATTCCATAGAGTACACGTGCCACATTTTTCAATCCACTTGTCTATTTTTGGACATTTGAGTTGATTCCATGTCCTAGCAATTGTAAATAATGTGGCAATAAACATGGCCGTGCAAATGTTTTTCCACCTGAGGGTTTATCTAATCCTTTGGGTAAATACTTAAGGGTGGAATTACAGGGTCGCATAAATGTGTGTTTTTATTATTTTTTAAAGGATTATTTTATTTAAGTTTATTTGTTGTTATTATTATTATTATTTTATTTGACCAGAGAGAGAGGGCGAAAGTTTGAAAGCTGTCCAGAGCAGGACTCAAACCACAGTCAGCCATGTGGGAGTCCAGTGCAATTAACCACGATGCTACTTGCCAGCCCCTAAATGTATGTTTCTCAAGCTGCTAGGGCCAGGACTCAACAGTATGAATGGCTAAGTGGATAAAGCTGCCTTAACAAGTTACAGAGCTTTCCCCTCTCCTTTTTTCATTGTCAAAGGGCATGTGCACTTGCCAGACAGAGAGACTGGGAGAGAAAGTCACCTGGTCCATACCTTCTCCACCATCGCTAATGATATTAAAGCCCGAAAAAAGGGCACCCATGCCAACTTTACTTAGAAAAGTCCGTCATTTTACTCTACAGTGAAGACTCAGATGCAGAAGGATGGCTCAGAGCTGGTCATCTAAAGAAGGCATTGTTCAGTTACTTTGAGATAGTCATAAAAAGAGAATTTTTCTCCCCTTAGCTGAAAGCTCAGTGGCCCTCCAGGAGGGAGGGAAAAGCCACAAGCCGTCTTGTTTTTCTCAAAGCAGAGACCAAGTCCTAGCCCAGCGAGGCACATTTCACAGGGGCTGTGCAGGTTTGGAGCCTGGTGGGCAGAGGCGTCTGGCTCTTTGTCCTTACTCCTGCCTTCCTATAACCAAATCTCAGTAGAAGCTTGAATCCCAGGAGGCCTGGGGTAAAACCCACCCAGGCCTGGCTGGTCAGAACCAGACACATGCCTGGAGCCCAAATGCCACTCATGGCTTTTAAGAGCTTGGCATGACCCCAATTAAGCAATTCTGAAGCCCACAGAGGTTCTCCCTCCACTCATCTCCCTGAATCCACCCTCCTCAGCCCTTCCTGGAAAAAGTAATGTAGGACTGGCAAGCTCGGCATGCTTCCTTTTTCCTGCCAGCCATCTGTATTTCCAAAAGAATCAAACCCAGAGCCCAAGCGCAGGGCTCCGTGAATGGAGGTTGCTTCCTGTTCCTTCCAGTGGCCTACAGTGGGCCACAAGCTCTCTTCCCACTGTGTAAGTGTGTGTGTGTGTGTGTGTGTGTGCATGCACGCCCATGTGCACATGCACATGGTTCCTCTAATGTAACACAAGGAGAGCTTGGTATTAGATTAGGTCTTATTATTATGTTTTGCATGTCAGCTTTTGAGAGTCCTGTTTTCCCGGTTCTAAAGATCCGTAGTTAAGAAATTCTCATGGAGGGGCCAGCAGGTGGTGTGGAGTTTAAGGCACTGGATCTTAAATGGCTGACTCCATGGTTGGAATTTTGGAACTGGAGGCTTGAAAACCATGCTGGGTGCATGAGCATGTGTGCTCCAAACCCTGAAAGAATGGAGGAGAAGGGATTATGGCATGACCATCCCCTCTGAGGGTGGGGTGATTTCACACTTTCCCTCTGTCTCTGTCTCTGTCTCTCTCTAGTGAGTACACATGCCCTATAGCAAAAACTAAAAAAGAAATTTTTATGAGCTGGCTCCATGGCCTGCTGGTTAAGGTGAACTGGGTCTCACATGGTCAATCACGGCTCGAGTCCTGGCCCCAGCACTTTGAAAAACATGCCAGATATGTATAGGTCATGCACAAAATCCTGACAGTATGGAAAAATGGAGGCGAAGGGACTGCAGTGTGACCACACCCCATTAGGAGTGTGTTCTCCCTCCTTCCCTCTCAGTTTCTCTGTGACACGTGCATGTGTTCTCTGGCACACAGAGAAAGATAGAGAAACTTTCAGACATTTCTTAAATCTGCCTTTGGATCCAACCTTAGGATGCTGGAGAGCTGGAACTAAACTGTAAGGGACAGTGAGGGTGAGGGAAGCATAACCAGGTCAGGCTCAAGTCCAAGTTGCAACGTAAAGATGAGTTCTTAGGGTGAGTCTGAAGAGGCTGAGAAACACCCATTATCCAGCAGGTAGGTTGGGGATTCAGGAGTATCTCTTACAATGTTTTGCGTCATCTCCAACATCTCAGCTACAGGCTCACAACAGGACAGCAGTCTGTAGTTGTTTATAAATCTGTGGTTTGAAGGTCATATCTTGACTCCTTGGATTCCTGGATTTATGAGGTAGGAGCTATTCTCAATAGGTGTCTCCATTATGTGATCCCTGGGAGAGTTCCCCTGTGGGGTTGAAGCTCTCCAGACAAATAGTACCATATTTTCTCCCTTGGGTCCTTGGGTGTCCTTTACATTAGTTGAAGCCTAGCCATAGGCTCTGAGCGAGTTGCTGTCCTTCGGCTGGGACAGTGCAACAGCTGGATTCAGGCACAATTAGTCTGTTTGAGTTAAGTGAGTGTGGTTAACAAGTGATGAAGAGGCTAACAGCAGCCTTACACATACCTGGTACCTGTAATGAGAGAAACAACCTCCCAACCCCCTTAGCCACATGAAATGGGGAGCTGGCTGGCCTTCTTGTAAGGAAAATTTTGCACGGTTGGGCCTAACCCCCAGTGCCTGACATTGCAGCTGCCCTCGAGGAAATTTGATTGGTAAGGTTATCAATCTCAGGACTAGCAGATAGCTTAATGGTTACGCTGCTGGATTTTCACAGAGTTGACCATGGTTCGAGTCCAGACTGGGTGACTTAAAGCTCACGCTGGGCGTGTGTGTGCATGTCCAAGATCCCGAGAGGAGAATGGAGGAGAAGGGATTGCAGCATGGCCATCCCCCTTGGGGGGTGATCTCTTGCTTTCTGCCTCTCTATCTCTCCAACCAGTGCACAGACTCTACAGCAAAAAATCTCTCTTTAAAAAAAGAGAAAGAAATAAAGAAGTACTGTTAATTGCATTAAGCAAGTATATAAATGAACACATCTTAAAAAACAACATTTAGGGGGCCAGCAGGTGGTGTGGTGGTTAAGGCACTGGACTTCCACTTGGCTGACCATGTTTGATCCTAGACCTGATGGCTTGCTTTCTGACTCTCTCTCTCTCTCTCTGTCTCTCTCTGGTGATCACATGTATCCTATAGCAAATTAAAAAATAATAATAATAAATAATTTTTTAAAAATTAAAAAAGAGAAAATATTTACCCTTACCATGCGATATATACTTTGATACCTTCTTTCTATCATATCCTATTTAATTTATTTAAAATGCTTACCTACACACACTAAATTGATTTCACAACTCAGGAATGCATCCCTATTCACTTGAAATTTGGGATAGAAGGAAAGATTCTGTTCTACATAGGTTCCAAATGAGGAGCTCAACCTTTGACCAGTTAAGAGCAATGGGGCCGGCAGGTGGCTTGGGGGTGTAGAGTGCCGAACTCCCACATGGCTGACTGTGGTTCAAATTCCGGCCCTGGCAACTCGCTTTCTCACTTTCCTTCTCTCTCTCTCTCTGTCTCTGTCTCTCTGGTGAGCACATGTGCAATATAGCAAATTTAAAAAGTTATAATAAGAAATAAAATTAATTGAATACATAAAATTTAAAACAAGGTATTTCTTTATTACAATAGATTTATTTCAAATATTTACTGAGTGCCTACTAGGTGCCATGCTCAGGTGCTAGGTATACGAAGCTAATGATGCAAAAGAAAAGTCATCTCTTGACTCGCAGGCCTAAGTTTAATAGCGGAAAATGGTTCACACAGAAGAAAATGCTTTCGGTCTTTTGAAAAGCATAATCATGTGTGCATGTAAAACAGAACCAATAATATTTCAGGATAAAACATTCTTAATGACTCCTAGGGAAATTCCAGATTTGGAAATGATTTCTGACTCAGTATCCATTTGGCGTGCATTAGCACTTGGCCAGGAGAGCTTCATATTCTAATCAATAACATTTAGCTCTCCCCATGGGTGTGCATCAGAAACTCTTACTTTATGAGCACAGAAAGACGGAGTGATTTCTGCTTTCTCGGGGACCATTCATTTTGAAACAAACATGAATTTCATGGACATTGGCCTTTATTTTGTATGAGAGTAAGTCAATATACACAAATCGGATGACCAAAATTGACCCCATAGCCACAAATGGAGGGGAGCAAATAACAGAGAGATGGCTGGTTACAGCGGCCTCTGCTGCACAGGTCAGGTCCTCTGCTGGCTCTGCAGCCCTCCTGCCCAGAGCTCCCGCTCTGCTCATATGGTTATCTGTACCATGGAGGCCCGGGCCCTGCAGTCACCCCTCAGAAAAGCTACTGCTGGGACTCTATCCTATGCTACTTTGTTCCAGAACTTTTTATTCAAGTGCCCTTGAACTGGTAATGTCTCACAGAGCAGAGCTCAAATAGTTCCTCTTTTGAGAGATTTTTGCTATAGAGCATGTGTGCTCATTGGAGAGACAGAGAGAAACAGAGAGAGATAGAAAGTGAGAAATCATCCCCTGAAGGGATATCTACACCACGATCCCTTCTACTGCATTCTCCTCCAGGGTTCTTGGGCGCACACACACACACGTGCCTGGCATGATTTTGAAGCCACCAGGTCCAGAACTCGAACCACAATCAGCCAAGTCCAGCAACACAACCACTGTGCCATCTGCTGGTCCCAAGCTCAAGTATTTCAAAGTAAGCAACATTACTTTTTCAAGTCCTCTGGTTTTTTTTTTTTTTTTTTTTTTAGGGGGTTTTTCTTTAGGGGGGGCGGGCTCCCCCAGAAAGACAGACAGAGATAGAGAGACAGAAAGCAAGAAATCACCCCCTAGGGGAGATGGCCACACCACAATCCCTTCTCCTCTCGGGATCTTGGGCACTCACGCACATGCGCCCTGAGTGAGTTTAAGCCACCAGGTCCAGGACTTGAACCACGGTCAACTACATGAGAGTCCAGCAACATAGCCATTACACCAACTGCTAGTCCCTCAAGTCCTCTATTTCATCTTAAAAAAAATGAGAATTTTGCAACACTTATTTTAACATACAAAAAGTCTACCCTTCTCTCAAAATCTTCAGGTGAAATAGACATTTATCCTGTGGATTCTCATACTCTTGAATCTTCTGCTAGTCCCCACATTACTCGAGCTCTTGGAGAAACACAGGCCTGGGCAGTCATTGCCAATCTTCGCCAATAGGAGGAACATAGTGCTCTTGGCTCCTGCATCAAGGTGGCCCTTCTGTTTTAGAGGATGGCAGGAAATCTAAATTTTATGCTATCACCTCACTCCAACACTCAGTAAATTCTGATATAACCAATAGTTACTCTACACTCATGTTGCCCCAGGCATTGTTCTAAGCACTTTTAAAATTTATACAATTCTCATAATAGCTTTGTAAGGTCTTTATGAGTATGACCCTCATCACACAAATACGAAATTGAAGGCACGAGAAACATGACATAACTAGGAAACAGTAGTGACCAAGGTTGCTTTTCGGTCTGACCCAAGTGTGTTGTGCTCTTACTCATGTTTCTCCGTCCATCTTCGAGGAGCCACCAATCTGTATGCATACCACATAGTGGTATGAAATGCAAGCTGTTTAATTGCTAATCCCCACTTTCAGATTAAATTTGACTTAATGCCCTTTGTCAGATTTAATTATATATAAAAAAAAATTACAAAATGTTCACACCACCCTCCAGGTTTTTATGGTGGCTAACTTGCACAGAAGTTGAAACACATCACATGTTTAGTCTTTTCTTCTCTTAGCAGAATGGTAGCTGTACAAGGTCACGGTAGAATTAAATTTAACCTGAGATTTGGCTTTCAAATTATTCAGATATAATAAACTAGAAGACTTCAAGATTTTTTTTATCTTTTTTTTTTTTTTTTTTTTTTTGTTTTTTTTTTTTTTTTTTTTGGAGTTTTTTTACAATAGATCTCATGAGCTCACCAGAAAGACAGAGATAGAGAGACAGAAAGTGAGAAATCAACCCCCAGAGGGAATGGCCATGCCACAATCCCTTCTCCTCCTTTCTCCTCTCAGAATCTTGGGCACACACACACACACACCTGGGTCCAGGACTCCAACCGCGGTCGACTATGTGGGAGATCAGCAGCATAGCCATTACACTAACTGCTGGTCCCGAAGACTCCAAATTTTCAGACTTTGCTGCCCAGCTTTCCATGGGGTGATCCATGGCAAAGCAGAAGGGTTAAACAAACAGGGTGGGTATCATTTATTGAGGATGAAGAGGAATGAGAAACCAGTAAATTAAATGACCCAGGAAGCATGGCCTTCTGAACTACCTCCTGTATTTATACCATGCCTGGGGCCTGGACTGTCCAATGTGGGCAAAAGCAACAATTAGGACAAAGAAAGGCTTAACTTGACCCTGACCCACTACTGATACCTGAGGGCTTTATCACCTCAAGTCATCAAGTTCAGTCTATTGGCCTCTTCTGAACACAGGTCTTGGTTCACTATAGAATGACAAAGGTTTCGAGTGACAAGAGGACAACCAGGGGCAGAGGCCGCCAATGCCCTAGGATTACAACCCTGTTTCAGAGCCCAGGCTGCCTAGCACTTGAATCCATTTCTTCTGCAAGCTGCTGTTCATATCTGTGCTAATGCCTAGGGCTGCCCAAGGTTAACGTTGAAGGATAGGTACAAATCACATGCGGAGCTTTAAAAAAGTGCAGATTTCAGGACTTCAGAGGTTGTGCTCCAGCTGAATGAGCCTGGAATGTCTTTCATAATCACTCCAGATGCCAAAGCTACACTGTGGGTAAACATTTCTTTATTGGCTTTGGAATGGAATTCTAATCATTCATTTACAGGCCTGTACCCATACTAAACTGTAAGTGCATGAGGGAAGGGACTGTTTTATTCTCTGTACATCCCATGACCAATTCAATACCTAGCTCACTCAATGAGTAACAGCTGACAATGGTCAACCTATGGAGATGAAATTCTGGGTCTTGTCTTTTAAGTACTGAATATTACACATAGTGCCCGAGGCTCCCACTAGAGCTGTGAGCTAGCTGATATATGCCAATTAAACTGTGTACAGACTGTGAAAATGCCAAAATACTTCCATGTCAGGGGTTGGAAAAGATGCCTATCCCAAGTCCACTGAATTCCTCCTTCGGCTGCTCTAGATCCTCCTTGGAATCCCCAGGACCTGACAGGAAACAAAGGGTTAATGCCTGGCACAACAGGTAGGCTTCCAGAACTTGAAGCCAGCTGGAGCCTAGTCCTCCTTGCCAATTTAAAATAGTTGAAGTATTCCTCCTGGCTTCTGCATCCCCAAACATACATCATATTTTCACCCCTCTGCATTTCTACTTGTGCTGGTCTTTGGCTCAGAACGTCCTTCCCTCCAGAGACCTCTTGAAAGCCCCCCTCATGATTTCAGTCTTAGGGTTCAAACACAGTCTTTTCCATGAAGTCACTCCTGGTTCCAATGTCCTCTCCCACAACAACCACTCGCTCTACCACAGCCACAGGGCTTCCCTTTCTTTTAGAGAGATTTTTGCTATAGGGTGTGTGTGTGCTCACTGGAGAGACAAAAAGAGAGACAAAGAGAGATAGAGAGACAGAAAGTGAGAAATCACCCCCCCAGGAGGATGGCCATGCTACAATCTCTTCTCCTCTGTTTTCCTTTCAAGATCTTGGGCATGCACACACATGCTCCTGGCATTGAGTTTGAAGCCTGCCGGCCTTGGGTTTTAAAGCCACTGGGTCTGGGACTCAAACTATGGTCGACTATGTGGGTGTCCAGCGATGTAACCATTATGCCATCTGCTGGTTCCCAGAGCTTTCCTTTAACCCCTTTGTACAACCTGGGTATTCTGTCTCGTTGTAGCGATGTATGCACATGCAGCATCACACCAAGTTCCCCCATTGCTGAGGCTTTATGAACGCATCTAAAAGTAAAATACTATTGTCCAATACATTTCTAGAAAGCCAGTCCTGAGCCACCTGGCAACCACTCTGAGACTAATAGTCCTTTCAGATAAAAATCGTCTTATGTGAGGACATGGTTTGGCCACTGAGGGGTTTAGTGCTCCTGTACCTTGGGTATATATGTTCTGTAGAACTTCGGAGGCACATTAAAAGTCCAGCACCTGGGAACCAGCAGATGGCATAATGGTTACATTACTGAACTCCCATGTAGTCAACTGTGGTTCGAGTCCTGGACCCAGCAACTTAAAACTCATGCCAGGTGCGTGTGTGTGTGTGTGTGTGTGTGTGTGTGTGCATGCCCAAATCCTAGGAGCACAGAGAAGAAGAGACTACAGCATGGCCATCCTCCTTGGGGGGTGATGTCTCTCTTTCTATCTCTCTGTCTCTGGCAAGTGCATGTGTCTATAGCAAAAATCTGTCTTAAAAAAACACAAAAGTCCAGCACCTGGAAGGGCAACTGCACCAGATCCACGATGGCGGTCAGCAGGAGGCTGATGAAGTAGCTTGAAGAAATCCGCAAATGTGGAAAGAAAAACTTCTGTAATATCCAGGTTGATGAAGCTAGTTTATTGACGAGGCAAGGGCTTATTGTTCCTGACAACCCACCATATGACATGGGGCCTTCAGAATCAAAATCAACTTTCCAGCAGAGCACCCATTCAAACCACCAAAGATCACATTTAAAACTAAGATCTATCACCCAAACCTCGATGAAAGGGGCAGGTCTGCCTGCCAGTAATTAGTGCCAAAAACTGGGAGCCTGCTACCAACACCGACCGAGTAATCCAGTCCCTCATAGCACTGGTGAAGGACCCCCAGCTCGAGCACCCTCTCGGGGCTGACCTAGCTGAAGGATACTCTAAGGGCTATAAAAAATTCTGTAAGAACGCTGAGGAGTTTACAAAGAAATAGAGGGAAAAGCGACCTGTGGACTAAAATCTGCCATGATTGAGTCTAGCAAGTGTGAGCAGAGACCCTGAGCAGTGCATTCTGACACCCCACAAAGGACTCTGTGGAAAATGGACACGTGCCACCGCCTGGCGTTCGCTTGTGGCGGTTACTAACTCTCTTAATCAAAAGTGGTCTAGGTAACCCTTAGAGAAAGGATTAAAAATTTAAGATGTTCTTTAAAAACAAAAAAAGAAATAACAAAAACATTTTCAGCACCTAGGACCCATTAGGCAGATAAAGTCAGTGGGCAGACCAGAAAAACAAACAAACAAAATAACCCCCCAAACACAGTGCCAGATAGTGCCCAAAGACAGAGGCCCCATGGTTGTACCGATGGCAACTCTTCCATAGGTAGAGAGAGATGCGCACAGGGACCTTGTTTCCTTCCCTTGCTTCTCCAAACTGCCTTTCTTTTCCTTTTGGTCTCCAGCTTCTCACTGCCTGGGGAAACCGGCATCTGAGCACATCCTAGGCTGCACACCGGAGGCAAGGAGCAGCTCTGGCCTCCCCCTCCGCTCTCCGAGATCGCTAAGGACTACGGTAGTAGACACATATCCAGTTCTTATCACTGTACAGGCCAGGCTTCGTTCAAGCACTTGGCCATACGAGCTCAGGACATCCTAACTCTTACCAGATACTGTCTTCAGTCCTGTTTTACAAATGGGGACATTGAGACAGCGTAGTGACATAGTTTGTACAAACCACACCAGTGAGGACTGACCCAGACAGGCAGTCTGGTTTCACGGTCCTGTTTTTAACTACCACTTGACACCCAGTATCCAACAACTGTACGTTTGTTTTTTTTTTCTGTTTGCCTAATACAAAAGGAGTGCTCTCCCCCTCCCCCTGCCCTGGCACTCCTTGTCCGAAAGCAGCTATTTTAACAGGAATTGTCACAAGCACTCAACATATAAACTTCCCCGGGTGACTTGCCACCACACATGTGCCGTACCCCAAAACGTTGGTCATGGAAGACTACAGTATATGTGCTCTGCTTAGGGGTATGTGAATGGGCTCCTCCAAGGGCCTGAGGGGTAAGAGAGGCTTGGAAGGAGTTTGGCCACTTTAGGAAGCATAAACTTCCGCAAGCAGAGAGAAGTGAGAGAGGGACTGTGCAGAAGGCCTGCTTTCTTGCAGTATGTGTGAACGCGTGAGTGCTCGCATGCGTGCATGCATGCAGAGGGAATGACGATCAATAGGGAGCGAGCTGGTGGGCATCTCTTTTCTTTCTCCTCCCTGTGGCCGGACAAAGCCTGTCTGTCCTCGCTTGCAACCATATGTAAAGACCCATAGCTTCCACTGGCCTCTGGTGCAGCAGGGAGGGAGGAGGCAGGGAGCAACAATCATCCATCACTGTCAGGAGATGGGCTGCTCGCAGTGGCCGGCTTTCTTCCCTGCTGCTCCTGCAGCTAGAGCTGCAAATCTCGAAAAGATGCCGAACATGCACATCACAAATAACCATTCATCAGTTTTGGCTCTGGGAGCCCTGGCAGAGACCCCTCCCTGTGTGGGGCCGACCTACTCTGACTTCAGCTCCAGCTACCACTGGAACATGGCACCTGCAGACTTTGTAGTGCCTAATCCCTGCCTCGGCTGATCCCCATCCTGGACCATCTCTTGAGGTTTGGGGTTAAAATTCTCTGAAATAATAACCACATTTTACTCTCTTCTCTACAAAGTCAGATTTTCAGATTGCTTTCAGCAATCAGACTGCCGCCAAGGTGGCCCATAATCATTAAATTATGAAAATTCAAGTCACTGGGAGGAAATGAATACCAGGTTTCACTGGGGGAAAAGGCCTGCTTTCTTGTGAAGTCATTATAAAATTAAAGTGTGATATTTCTCTGGCGAGTCTAAAATGCCTGCTGGTGAGGTCCATAGCACAATAGTCATGGTTAGAATTTGTACTGGGATGGGACTGAGAAATCCTTCTGTGCCCCTCAAGTGCCAGTCAGAGACAACTTCAGGTAAACTTGCAATGATTGGGTTAAGAGTGATTAAAAGCAAGAAGAGGGAAACGCACAGAATTTGGACTTTCCAATTACTCCTTAAAACTCAAGAGTCACACCGTCAGAAAAATACAGCTTTTCTAAGTAAGACTAATAATGCTGAGCTAATTAGACCCATAGGCATGGCCCATCATATAAATTTAGGCCCCAAAGAGGGGCATTGTCCCTTTAAAAACTGCCTGGGGATCAGAAGAAAAGCTAATGAGGAGTGTCAGTTGGGGCTGCTTTATTAGGTGGTCCTCAGGAGGATAGAGCCTGGGGTTTCTGTAACAGGGCTTCTGTGCTTGATTCAATAAATCAATTTATATTAAATGCGGGAGCAGCTCTGAGTTGGCTTCATAAAGCATTCTGTGGCGTTTCTCAATCTGCTCATGCACTTCCCTGTCAGCCTGCCTGAATGTGCTGTCAGAGGGCATTGAAGAGAGCAATAAAGCATCAGATAGAGGCCGTATCCACAGAATTTGTAAAACTCGGCCCAGCAGCACCAGACCAGGCTTGAGGAGGCCTCCAGGGAGTCACGCTCTCTCTAGAGAATGTGTGGATGGCTGCTGAGGAGTGCGGCACTGTGGCTTTGTGCATCCCATCCCCGAGCGGGGGCCGGGCTGCAGACCCAGAGTAAAGGTCACTCCAAAGAATGCAAAGAGTTGGAAGTGAAATTGCTTTTTAATTAGATTCCCAGGGTCTGAAATACTCCCCAAGAAGTGAAAGGACAAGCAAAAGTGCCAGGGGCTGGTGCCAGCCCAGGAGGCAGTGGTGAGGGCTGGGAGGGAGCTGCCAGGCAGCGTGGGGAGAGGCAGGTGTGCTCCTGCAAGGGCAGAGGAGAGGGCTCCCTCAGGCTGCTCGGTGAGGGCCCACTGGAGATGAGTCCAGCTGTTTCTGTGTCTGGTGCCCCTGAAAATCTCAAAAGTGGAGTGAAACCCAGCTGACTCGGTGTCTGGAGGTGATGGCCAGAAGCCAGAGTGTGGCCAGTGCCATTTGGCTCTCCCTATCTGGGCTCATCTTTTGAAAATATTATACACACACACACACACACACACACACACACACACTCACACACATTTATTTGCCAGATGGTGCATGTGCTCAGTAGTGAGATACAGGGAGAGGGAGAAAGCACCCCCCAATGGGGTGTGGTCACATCACAATGTCCTTTCCATTTCTCCGTGCTTTTGGGATTCTGGGCATGCATGCACACATGCCCAGAACATTTTTCAAGCCACCATGGCCAGGACTCAAACCTTAGTCAGCCATGTGGGAGTCAGCTCCCTTAACCACTGCTTTGGGTTTGCCTTTAAAAAAAAACTCTTTGCTACTGGGGAGCTCAGTTACAGGCAGCTCCTGGTACCATATTCCACCCTGAGCAGCTCCCACTCCCATTAGGTGCAGCACCACCCCGTGCTGATGGAAACGTTCTGCAGCTATGTAGTCTAATTCCGTAGGCGCTAGTCACAATTCTGTAGGCACTAGCCACAGTTCTGTAGGCACTAGCCACAGTTCCGTAGGCACTAGTCACAATTCTGTAGGCCTAGCCACAGTAACGTAGGCACTAGCCACAACTCCATAGACATTAACCACCGGTGATGAAGAGAAACTTTGGACATGGATTTTCTTTTATTAAAGAATTATTTTAACTTTATTCATTCATTTGATTTTATTTGACCAGAGAGGGACAGAGTAAGAGGAAGAGAAAGTGAGAGAGCAAGCTGCCAGGTCCAGGACTCAAACTGCGATAAGCCATGTGGGAGTCCAGTGCCCTTAACAAACACCTCACCTGCCAGTCCATTTTTTTTTTTTTTAAAGAGAGGTGATTTTGCTATAGGGCATGTGTGCTCATGAGAGAGGGGAGAGACAGAGAGACAGAAAGTGAGACCCCCCCCCAGGGAAGATGGCACACTGCAATCCTTTCTTTTCCATTTCCCTCTTGGGATTTTGGGCATGCACACACATGGGCCCAGCATGAGTTTAAAAATGCCAGGTCTGGGACTTGAACTGTGGTCAGCTACGTGGGAGTCCAGTGACGTAACCATTATGCCATCTGCTGGTCCCAGGGACATGAATTTTTTAATTTAATTTTTTTCTTTTTGGAGAGGTTTTCGCTATAGGGCGCGTGCACTTGCCAGACAGACAGAGAGAGACATAGAGACAGAAAGTGAGAAATCACCCCCCAGAGGGGATGGTCACGCCGCAATCCCTTCTCCTCCATTCTCCTCTGGGGATATTGGGCACGCACGCACACGCGCCTGGCGTGAGTTTTAAGCCACCGGGTCCAGGACGTGAACCGTGGTCGACTACTTGGGAGTCCAGCGACATAGCCATTACGCTAACTGCTGGTTCCCTTAAATTTAATTTTTGTTAACCAAAATTCAAATGGCCATATATGACTAGTAGCTACTGTACTTGAGGGCTCAGAGAATGGAAACATTTTCTCTGCACTAATAAAAGTTGAGAGCGCTGGAAGGAGAAATGATGGTGGAATACTCTGTTCCAGTGGAAAGTCCCCAGATTTGCTCATAGTTTTAAGGGAAATGGAAGAGGAGGAAATTATCCTAATGCTTCATTAAGTAGAATCATTAAAAAAAAAAAAAAAAGTTAGGCGCTGCAAAAGACAAAAATAAAAGGGATCTTTTATTTTTAATCTAGTCCCTGGAATCTTTCTAATAGAATCTGCCTTTCCCAGAAGCTCTGAAAAGCAGAATAAAGCCCGTCTCCCAGCAGAAATAGAGGTCGGCAGCAATGGGCAAAGCAAATGTCTTCCCCCAGCAAGGGTTTGTCCAAGGCCCCATGACCTGGGAAGAACAATACCCAAGGAGCCTATCGCCCAGTGCAGAGCTTCCTTCGCTAAGTAAACCCTGTGATCTCAAGTTACCAGTGCAGCCTATCCCTTGAAATAAGACCAGCATAAATGTTACAAAGGCTTTGCTAAAAAAAATAAAAAGAAAAAAAGAAAAGAAAGAAAGAAAAAAAGAAAAGAATTCCGCTGTTCTTTGCTCATAACCAGAACCATCTGGAAGCAATCTCATATTCACACGATAGACTTTTCTTCTCTGGCCCCTGCTCTCTCTACAAATCCCATCAGCCCAGGAACAGCTGCTGGAGAATCTGGCCTAAAGCCAGGGGCATAGTTACAGCTCCCTCCACATTGAGGTCCTCCTGGGGCCCCAGCCTGCTTGTCACCTCATGTGGCTGGATACAGAGCACGAAGAACACCGACTCTACACGAGAAAGTGAAATCACCAGTAGTCGCAGGGCAGGGACCTGGCGCCACAGAGCCAGCTGTGAGAAACTGTTGTTCCAACTCAGTAATGTAGACGCTTGCCAGCCAGTTATGGCCCGAGACAGCTCGAGAGCTGCTCCGAGAACTGCGGGTCGGGACGCAGACCTCTCGAGATGACACAACGCCAGCTACAGTATGCATCCTGCAACAGCAGCTTGGGACACAAAGGGCGGGCAGGAGGGGCAGCCTGGGCTTTTGGCCCCAGGACTAGGGACACCAGGCACAGAAGGTGAGAGCCAAGTGGGTGATGGGGATGGCAAGGAAAGGCCACCTCAGAGCCTAGCTCAGCGCTGGAGGGGCTCTGAAGGAAAAGGCTTTGTAAATCAGGCCTCTCTCTGTGCAAACCACTAGAGGAGAAGGGGAGGTTGGGGAGCCAGGGAGGACACCAATTTCATTATGAAGGTCCTTTTGTCCTCTAAACAATCTGGGCATGCCAAGCTGCTTCACAGTCTCCAAGAAAGCACAAGGGTTGGAGAGAAAGGCTCCCATCAGGAGGGAGCAGACTCTTCCTTAATTAGCAAACAAGGCTTCCAAGAACGACAGCCTCACCCACACTTCCGCCCTGCTGCAGACTCACCACGGAATGCTGGCAGGGCGCTCCACTAATGGGAGCATTTTCCCCAAGCACAGGAGGCTTGGTTCGTTTGAGATCTCACCATCACCACCTCTCAGTCACACACGGATTCTTAGGAGTGGGAAGCAGCACTGTTTAATGGCCCACCGGTCAGGTGGGGAACCAGAAAAGTTACTGCCACGGCAGCTCGGAAAATGTTTCATTCCTTCTTTTTGTCCCAAAGAACTGTCATGAAGACACTGACCCTGGTGGGGAGAGGTCTCTTGCTTAAATTTACGTTGTAGCTCAAAACTAAATAATGACTTCTAATCGTACCCTGAAGAAAAGCTGACTGGCATATCGTATCAGAAAGAGCCCTGAACTAAGAGTCAGGAACTTGGCTTCCAGTCCATATCCTGAATGATACTTTCCTTTTCTCTTTAAAAAAAAATTTTCTTTTTGCCTTAGGGTGTGTGCACTCAAGAGAGAGAGAGAGAGAGAGAAAGAAAGAAAGAAAGAGAGACAGACAGACAGACAAAGACAGTGAGAGGGACAGTGAGAAATCACCCTCCTGGTGAGGAAATGGCCACGCTACAATCCCTTCTCCTCATTCTCCTCTCAAGATCTTGGGCACATACACACACATGCCCAGAGTGAGTTTCAAGTCATTGGGTACAGGACTCGAACTGCAGTTAGCCATGTGAGAGTCCAGTGACGTAACTGCTATGTCACCTGCTGGTCCCTGAATGACACTCTGTACTGGAAGAAGTCGAGCAAATGGCCTGATTGCTCTGAGTCTCAGTTTGCTTGGCAGGACTTGTCATTCCCCTCTGGCAGCTCAGCCCATAATGGCTTCTTGGATTCACATCCAAGCTTCTCCACCTACCAGTCACATAACTGGATTCTTATCCCAGCAACTTGGCCTCAGTGCCTCCATCTCCTCATCTGTAAAATGTACCTATTTCACAGGATGGTTTTAAGAGCAAAATACGAGGAACTAGGTAAAGCTCTCCTCACAGTGCCACTGGCTTTGCCCGAAATCAGAGCCCCATTACCGACATGGTGACTGGGGGGACAAGGAAGAAAATAAAAATTACTACAACTAGGGGCTAACTGTAAGGATTAAACAGCTTTGCAGTGGGTGGGCCCTTTATTTCTCAGAAAGGTTCAGGAGAAGTGAGTTCCCTGCCTGAGGCCACTTCCAAAGCCAGGAAATGTGAGGGAGAGACTAGGCGTGGGCGTACTTGCACCCTCGAGCAGGACACATCCAAACGTTCACCAGCGCGCCTTCAGCCAGCTCCAACTTAGTAGCAGTCTCAGGGCTCTCACGGGAAAAGAAACGGGGTATACAGTCTCACACCCCTTTCCACAGAATTCATCTTCTAGCCCTTCTCTTTATACAGACAAGCAAACTGTCATCCTATCTTCTTAGAGTCCTGAAAAATAACTGCTAGATCTGAGGGTGTTTGCTCGAGAGTAAAGAACATTTAAAGAAGGAATTCATTAAAGTTGGGGAGGAGGTTCACATAGGGAGTGGTCTAAACTGGTTTTAAACTTCCTAACTTCTTCCAAAAGATATACAAAGGGCTTTCCTCCTCCCAAAATCCTATTTTCAAATCAAAAGTAAGAACGGGTAGGAAATGCACAGAGGTGTCCATAAATCTCTGCTCATAGCCAACGTGAGCCAACAGCCATGATGGGAATTGTGCTGAAAACAAATCAGCAAATCATGTCAGACTGAAGTCATTCTCAGTCTCAGCTCCTTAATTATTTAGTACCTTCTGTTTAGTTCCATACAATTAAAGATAGGCCATTTATGGACTGCTTGTCTGCTAAGGACCATGCTAATGGAGAGAGAGAGAGAGAGAGTGAGAGAGAGGGAGAGAGAGAGAGAGAGGCTGTGTGTATATAAAATTGGATGTAATCCAGTCCCTGAATGTATTTACATTTAAAACATAAAATGGGGGCGATCTTCAGCCACTTGTTAAAGGGAAAAAATGTATAAGTCACTAAGGAAAAAAGAAAAAAAAAAGCAGTGTTTCACAAGATTGGAGAAGGGAACATAATAAAAAAATGAACCTCATCGTGTTCTACAAAGAGAGAGCTGAGTGGAACCTTTAGCGTCTTTGAAAGCATCTTGCCTATTAAAGTGATCATGCCTATCGTCTGATAAGAAGCATTTCCCAGATATAGTAACAATAAGTTGTTCTTCCTTCTCCTTCTGAATTGAAACTAAGCATCTGCAATATGACAAAACCCTAGGCATGATATTTACCAAGTCTATTTTGACTGCTTAGATCTTGTTTGCTTTTCTGGCATAGAAAGAACATACAAACAGCCTTGCTCAAGCTCAACATGTCTTGAGTGCAAAATTACTCTCACCCTTTTCATTGACTATTCATAACATCGACTTCCCCCTCGACTTCTGTCAATTACACCTTTTTTTTTCTTCTTTCCAGTCAATAAATACTGGGTGGTTGGGAAAGTCATATCGTATTTTTACATAGAAAAACAGAAAAATACATCATGACTTTCCTGATGACCTAATAATTGTAGCCTGTCTATTGTGCATTAGAAGCAGGTCTAGGCACTGGTGTCCTTTTTGAGACACGTATAGACTAGTTGAGACATATTTAAACAGATGATGGATGACTCACCCCTTGGCCTCAATCATTTGGTCTCTAGTTCACTTCATTCCCTTCTCTGTTTTCTGCATCCATTCTTCTAGTTAGCCCTCTTATGTATCTACTTCCATGATAGTTTTTCTCTGTGTACCTGAAATGGCCTTCACTCCTTCAAACTTCTCTTGGCATAGCCTCCCCAAAACATTAGCTTCATTTCATTCTTCTCAGGAATACACAAGAACAGTGACAACCTCCCACGGTGAATCTGAACCTCTGTGTGGCTCCCACACCCCGTTATGTTTCTTCAGTACTAGTTCAGTTTTTTCCCATAGTCTCCCCTCTTCTAGTTGGCCATTTACTTCTCTGTGCTCTTTTTAGATCTACTCTTTTTGTTTATGCATTTATAATCACGTGGTCCCCTCACCTGGGAAGCCCTTCCTTCCATCTTTCTAAACTCTACGATACCCAGACCAAACCCCACTATGCTTTTCCAGATTATACTGGCTCTCACCATAAACATTTTAGCAAGAAGTGCTGAATTTGCTAATAGGCTAAAATTAAGATAGCACTAAATTTATAAGACAACATGATCAGGATTAGAACTACAACTCTGGGGCCTCAAAACCCCAGAACTCAGAGCTGTAAATATAGCAAACCCTTTCTGATAAAACCAATCATGTTTGAAAACAGGAGTAAAAATTTTAGACTTTAAAGGCCATACAGTCTCCGTTATGATTCAATTGCCATCTGGCAGTGTAAAGGTAATCATGGATCGAATGCAAACAAATGAATCTAGCTGTATTAAAGAAGATTAGAAGAATTATAGAAATAGATGATGGGTGGAATTTGGCTCTTGGACCATAGTTGTCCAACCTTGTTCTAGAAGAAGAATAGATATAGATGAATGTCTTTCTGTATTAGCAAAAGGCAGCCGGAAGTCCCTTTAATCAGCCTTCTATCTTCCACGGGTCGCACGACTTGTTCCTTTAAGATAATACGTACCCTAGGAGTAGCTTTCTAGCCTAGAAGCCACCACCATGAGAATTTGGGCTGTGACCATCTGGTATAGCTATTTTGGTCAATGAGGAGAGGCTAATAAAATCCCTTCTTTGCCTTTGTTGGGGATACGGCAAGGAAAGAGTCCACTGTCTTACTCTCCCGTTACCCTCCAGACCTGCAGGAGGTTCATTTGTTAGCCTCTTGCCCCAGGGCACACGACAAATCTTCACCCACACTTTCATGTGCCAAGTACTACTCTCTCCTTTAATCCTCACATCAGCCCTTGAACATATAAGTACTTTATTACCATATCTATTATCCAGTTGGAAGAAACAGATGAGCTCTTGGTCCACATTAGCTATAATCCACTGCAGAAGTGGTAGTAGTTTTTATGAGTGTGTTCCGAGAATAAGACACATCATGCCAAGATTTCTTATTTTAATCTGAAGGTGTTAAAATAATGAGACTAGCTCGTTACCTCTGGTCTTTACAATGACCTTTTAAAGGATATAGCTTTTCTCATTTTATCCATAATAAAAAACAGGCTTAACCAGTTAATTCAACTTTGCTAATTTCGAAAAATCAGGGTCATGATTCAAACTCAAGCTTATCTGACTCAATAACCCACTGGCACATTTCTTTGAGCCCCTCTTTAATAACTCTGACCTAAAAACATGAAGCTTCGTGTGTTTTAGAAACCCCCAATGTTTGCTCCGTGTGAAGTGAGGAGTTAGGTCAGCTTTATGGGGTCCAGTACCCGAGGAGGACCTCGGGAAACAGAGGCAAGCCAGCGCCTATGATTTGAGCGTGGATCCTAAGCTGGAACGGAAGCTGGGGTAGCCCCTCGTCCTGCACCACAGACGCAGGTCTCAGGCCGAGCCTCCTATTGCAAACCCTGAAAGTGGCTTTGTATGGTGGTGATGCTTCCTTCGTACACTGTGGCAGCGCAGGGGGAGAGGGAGGCAAGTTCTTACCAGCCTGTCATGTTAAAGTCCCTGTAGAGCATCTTCTTTCCAAGTTCCTTTCTCTGTACTCTCCTTGGAAACTCCAAATGTGTGAATTCATTTCCCAGCAAGTGAGGCTGCATGAATGCCTAATAGCAAAAAAGAAGAAGAAAAAAAGCCACACACATATTTAGAGGAAAAAAAAATAAGACTTGAGGCTGTTTCGCAAATTGAGACAGGCTATCTTCAAAAACAAGAACATCATCTCATATTTTAGGGGAAGTAAATACATTTAAGAACCTAAACACTTACAGAAGAGCAAATAGAAATGCTTAACTAACAGAGATGTAACTTTTTCATATGAAAAGACAAATTAGTTGTAATGAAAGACAACAGCTAGAGGCATAAGAGGCTGAGCTCCCTCCAAAGGTTGACTTTTTTTTTTCTTTTTTTGGAGAGATTTTTTGCTATATGGCGCTTGCGCTCACTAGAAAGACAGAGAGAGAGAGAGAGACAGAAAGTGAGAAATCATCCCCAGGAGGATGGCCACACCGCAATTCCTTCTCCTCCATTCTCCTCTTGGGATCTTGGGCATGCCCGCACACGCGCCCGGTGTGAGTTTAAGCCACCGGGTCCGGGACTTGAACCGCGGTTGACTACGTGGGAGTCCAGCGACATAACCATTACGCTAACTGCTGGTCCCAGACTTTTGATTTTTATTTATTTGTTTTTCTAACACACACACATGCGCGCGAGGTAAGAGAGAGACAGCAGCCCTAACAGGGTCATTGCTCCACCGTCTACTCCCGGTCTCAGCCAGCCCTGGATCAAGGCATGCATACATGGGCCATACTCAAGGAGGTCTCCAGATGTGAACCTGGAAACTTCCCGTGTGGGTCAGCCTCACAGCGTATAGCACTTTGCTGTTGTGCCACTGTGTGTCCCCAAAGGTTACTTTAAAATTCAAATTCAACATGGTTTCACTCTCCTGAATGTGTGTTGATGAGCTCCAGGGTGAGAAAGCTCAGATTCTTCCTTCCTTGGCTTTCTCTGCTTTCATTTGGGGACACCCCAGTTATTACAGGGCTACCTTGGAAGCCTGTGTGTGAGTCTCGGGGTAGACACAATGGCCCGAGAGCGCAAGCTGGGGCTAGATGCTGTGGGCAGGAACTTTCTGTTGGACTCCCTCCAGTTTGCTCTGTAGTCATTTGATCGTGTCACTGGAAGACTATTCCGGAGCAGATGGCTTCTCCCCTCCCCCAAATCTCTGTTCACACTACACAGGTCTTGAGCAAATAGCCACTTAGGAAATTGCTTTGAGACAACAAACAGTCTCATTGTCACATTCAAAATTCAAATCCAGCTATTCGAGAGATGAACGCTCACGTGTGCACTTCCCTGCTGTGAGGTGCCACACCCAATATGAGCGTCCCTGCACTAGAATGAACAGCCCTACCCCAAGCTGGACGCCTGCTCATCATCCTGCTCATCCTGGCAGGAGTAAGAGTGGGGAGGGTACGTAATGCTGGCACGAAAGGAAAGCAAGGGATCCCTGACATGGGACAGATGGCCAGGTCCTTAGTCACCAAGACAGGCATCTTCCATAGCCTCTCTGTTAGGACCCACGGCCGGCAGACTTCCCATCGATTCCCATGGTGGGCAGAGGTATTAGTTAGATGTTAGTCATTTGAAGCTAAGTTTATCAGGAGCCAAAGGATGTAAGCTGGACTGTCACCAAGCTGGCCATATTTGGCCAGATATGGAATTCTGAGCCAGTAATTCTGGCAGGCTTGCAGACAGGACGGGATGGAATGAGACAGGACAGGATGACTGAATGTGAGACGGGGACTTGTGTCTTCCTGTCTTCTGTGGCCCCAAGCCTGGTACGAATTTTGAGGGACTCTGAAATGCCTGCTGGAGTGAGGCTCAGGAAGCTGATAGCTATCAAGGAAACCTAAGTACTGGGTTTTACAGAGGGGTTCCCCTGGGAAGGAAGGGGAGAACTAATATTTAACAGGGCAGGTCAATGGTGTGGGCTCTGGGTGAGACCGACTTGAGTCTGAATTTAAGCTCTGCATTTATAAACTGTGTGATTTTGGTGGGTTCTTAATTTCTTGGTTCTCGGTTTCTATATCTGTGAAGTTAATATTTACCTCACACTGCTTTTTCCATAACAAAATGAAATGAATGTCTGTAATACACTTACGATTGTCTCCTTTCATAAAAAACACTATATCCACCTAATAATGATTAATTTTGCCAGAGGGCATGAGTGCTTGCCAGAGAGATGGAGAGTCAGAGGGAGAAGGAGAAAGCACCCTCCACAGAGAATGGTCATGCCACAATCCCTTTTCCATTCTTCCCTCCTTTTGGGACTCTGGTTATGTACACACACCCTGTGTGTTTCTAAAGATGTTGGGTCAGGGACTCGAACTGTGCAGTAGGCCACATGGAATCCAGCTCCTTTAAATACCAGGCCGTGGGCTGGAGATTGATGAGTCTATCCTGAGTTCTTTTATCCTCCCAACAACCTAATGGGCAGGACTGATCACATAATTTGTAGGGCCCAAGGCAAAATGAAAACATGGAGGCTCTGTTCAAAAATGAAGAATTTCACCTAGGGACAGTGGGGCAGTATACCAAATGCAGGGCCCTGTGTGACCGTCTTCGTCCCTGTGCTGGAGTTTAAAAGTATTTCATTCCTCCTTCATTTCAGCCCATCCGTGAAAACTAAGCAACAGAGCCGTAAGTAGTCAATCAACACCAGCACTTGTGACTGCCCTACCCTTTTTGATTTTCAGAACTTCGAGACTACAGAAGCATGAACCTTCTGTCTACTCCATTATCCCCCAGCTGAACTAACACGGAGTTAGGGGTCACAGGGTGGCAGCCTGACACTGGGCACTTGCTATCTCTTACCTTATTCCTCCACAACCTTACAAAGCACATGTCAGAGACTCCATTTATAAATGAGAAAACTCTCAGGGAGGTTGAGACACCTAGCCCAAGGCCATCAGCCAGAACTGGGTGGATCTAGAGCCTCATGCCTATAATTCCTATCCTAAGCCTACACTGGCCCCCCAAAACACCAAAAACAAAATTTTCACATAGTGTGGTCACAAGGATGTTCCTGAATTATTAAAATAGAAGAGGGATGGCCCTGCAGGGTAGCAGTTAAGTGCTGTGCAGAAGGAGCCAGAACCTACAGGGCCTTCTTTAGTTTGAATACTGGCCCCAGCAGCTTGAAAAACCTGCCTGGCACGTGTGTGTGTGTGTGTGTGTGTGTGTGTGTGGGTGCCCAGGATCCGGATCCTAATGGGAACAGGAAATGGAGGAAGGATTGTGGTGTGTCCACATGGCATGTTTTTCAAGCTGCTGGAACTGGGATTTGAAACATGGTCAGCCACGTGAGATTCTGCTTTACCACGCATCGGACATATCTGCTGTGTTGTGGGGCCAGCCCTTGATGGTACTTTAACCAGGTAACCTCATACCCCTTAGAACATGTTTCCTGTGGATAAGGGCAGATGACCATATTAAATACATGTTCTTGGGTAGGTGTACTGGTTGGGTTGGGTCATATGTCTGCCAGTGAGCTGGGAATCCACAATAGCTTGGATACTTGTAGGGGCCCCTCACCTCTTTCTCTGAAGATGTGCAGGTTCAAAGGGGCCTTAAGCCTCCTGTCACTTGTGGCACCTGCAGCCCCATTCAAAGGCAGAGCTTCTGGTCATCTCAGCAAACTGCTTGCTTTCTCCTTTCTCTCAGGATCACAACAGAGCCCTCTGTGATCAAACTGAACATGCCATTTATTAGATGCACCAGTACCAGTACACTATTTTCTCTAAGAAGGAAAAAAGACTGCCAATGAATCTATGCACCGTGCTTTATACCACTTCACATTTTTATTGTATCTGTTTGGAAGAGATCCTGTATATTAAGACAGATTTTTACTATCACTATTGTGTATATGCAATAAGGGATGTGTAAGTGAAGAATATTGGCTATGGTTTTCTAAAGCTTTTTCACACTTAGAGTCCTTCCATGCTAATTACTGGAGTGCTTGTGATTTTCCACACAGTAAGGGCCTGGGTTCCGAGAGCACTGGTGATGCAGCAGTTCTTCAACAACCCATGACAAAACTGCCAGCCTCAAAGCCAAGAGTGCAGGACTTCTTAAGCCAGCTTTGCAATTATCTATAGCTAGCTTATTTCTGACTTCCACTTCAGGAATGTGGCTAAACAAGTCTGAGTCACATCTTCCCAACCCCCTTCTGCACAAGTAGGAGGATTCCAATAGGTTTAAAGGGCTTTCTTGTTTGTTTGCAGGATTTTCTTTCAAGCTGGTGGCCAGTCATCCTATAAGTTTGGTGTGATGGTGTTTAGGACACACGGTCCCCAAATATGGCATCTTGGCATTTGAGAAAACAACAGAAGCAGGAAGGTCTCTCCCACTTTCCCCTTAGAAGGGTCATAAAACACAGAGATAACTCCCTGACCCTCTCTTGCCCTTCTTCTGTAAAGCAGATCCTAACATCCTCATGGCAGATGTGCCCTCCATGTTCCTAGAGGAGAGAAACATCTTATCTCTGAAGACACGGGGCTACAGAGAGGAATCTGAATACACAGACATTGTTAAGTCCCTCCCCCTTACTGTTATCAGATCCCTATCTTCTTTGTCCAGCCATTTTTACAACTGTCTTCTTTTCATTTTGAGCATAAAAATACACAAGCTACCTATTTGAGGGGGTGGGGATTGGCGGGAAATGTCTTCATTTTCTTGCCAAGCTTCTGTGCCATGTAAAACTTATATAACATTCCCCTTTATCTCTGGTTTCAGTCCTCTGTGATCAACTGCGGTTCAGAAACAGGCGAGTACCAGACAGTACAATATTTTGAGAGGGGGGAGAGAGAGAGAGAGAGAGAGAGACTACATTCACATGACTTTATTACAGTCTATTGTTAGAATGGCTCTATTGTGTTGTTTGTTGTTGTTCATCTCTTACTGTCCTCATTTATAAATTACACTTTATCATGGATATGTAAGTACAGGATTTGGTGCTATCCAGGGTCCCAGGCATCTGCTGGGGTTCTTAGAACATATTTCCTGTGGATAAGGGCAGACAACCATATTAAATAAATTTGCATGTTTTTCTCTTGTTTTTATTATAGCGACCTCAGTAGTGGATGAAGAGGAGAAACCCTTCCTCCTTCATAAGTGCCTACTCTTTAGATGCTTGAACATGGCCGGGAGGTGACATCATCATGCCTGCCACCTGCCTAATGGGACTCCGGAGTTTGGAGTCCTGAAAGTGATTTTACTTAGAATTCACTGTACCCAACAAACTCAAGTTTAAGGCCTGTAAAACGTGGGGGCAGGAATTTGTTAGGTTGTTTTTATCAATAAAGCCTAATGATTTCCTGATCAAGTATAAAATATTCCGACTTTAAAGATGCTAAGATGTGGGGGAAAAGTATCTTAGCTCTGAAGAAACATTGCTATATTTACCACCCACGGATACCAATGCCACATCCTTAGATTTCCTTCTCTTTTTAAAAAAAGAATGATTTAATTCTATTTATTTTATTATTATTTTAATTTGCTATAGGGCATGTGCACTCACCAAAGAGAAACAGAGACAGAGACAGAGAGAGAGAGAGAGAGAGAGAGAGAGAGATAGAGAGAAAGTGAGAAAGCAAGCCACCAGGTCTGGGACTTGAACTGTGGTTGGTCATGTGGGAGTCCAGAGCCTCAACAACCACATCACCTGCTGGCCCTAGGCTTCTCTATCTTTATGCTAATTTTCCTTCCTCTCTTGCTAATTGTCACAGCACATACGATATGTTTGTTTTCTGTCACAGTCATGCCTGCTGAGGAACTTCAGTATTCCATATACACCTGGCACATATTTCTACCTCTCTCCCTCTTTTTTTTTGGAGAGGTTTTCGCTATAGGGCGCGTGCGCTCGCCAGACAGACAGAGAGAGACATAGAGACAGAAAGTGAGAAATCACCCCCCCAGGGGGGATGGTCACGCCGCAATCCCTTCTCCTCCATTCTCCTCTGGGGATCATGGGCACGCATGCACACGCGCCTGGCGTGAATTTTAAGCCACCGGGTATGGGACGTGAACCATGGTCGACTACGTGGGAGTCCAGCGACATAGCCATTACGCTAACTGCTGGTTCCCTCTCCCTCTTTTTTAAGATCACCATCCATCCACATCTTAAAGTTCTTACCAGCACATTGACATTTGCTATTGTTACCTGTGTTAAAACCCATGGAATTTATTATTTGTTTATTGCCAGAGGGTGTGTACGCTTGGCAGAGAGAGAGAGTGAAAAAGCATCTCCCAATGGGCTGTGGTCACACCACAATCCCCATTTCTCCATTTTTCCATCCCATCAAGATTTTGGGCACTCACTTGCTCCTGGTCTTTTTCAAGCTCTGAAGGCTGGGATTTGAACCACAGTCAGTCAGGAAGGGCCTGGCTCCCAGGATCCAGCACTTAACCACTGTGCTACAGGGCCAGCCCCCTGTGAGGGTTAATGGTGTTATAGTACCTCAACTCAAGAACTGTACAAGTAGAGCAAACATATGATGCTTCTGTTTACATATGTACATATGTCAAAAATCATCAAATATTGTCAAATCGCTACCTGAGGGTTTTCTCTTTAACTTAACACACATTTGTGAGTATTTCTATAGTGAATACAAATTACTTATGTTTTTTTTTTTAAATACTAAAAATTACTTGTTTTTTGAGAACCCAGTGTTCACGTTAGGATTTAACAAATGGTTGAGAGGAGCTTTGCTGATTTTTGCTCTAATAATTTTAGAGAAAGCTCAAGTTGATGGGAGGAATCAGCCAGGATGGGGGAGACTCTAGTGTGGGGTGTTAATGCCATGCAGTTGCAGCAGGCCAGCATGGTGACATTTAGTTTACAGAGGCAAAGTGGCCAAACAACTCAGAAGTGTGGAACCTTCTTAAGTCTGCTCGGCATTCCAGTGCACGACTGGCTAGAATGACTTCATTTGTACTGGCCCGTCCCACCGGAAGCACTCAGGTCAGCGTTCTGGAGTTTGGAGTCCCGAAAGTGATTTTACTTAGAATTCACTGTACCCAACAAACTCAAGTTTAAAGCCTGTAAAATGTGGGGGCAGGAATTTGTTAGGTTGCTTTTATCAATAAAACCTAATGATTTCCTGACTTTAAGCTTATAAGATTCACAATCCTGGTATGTTTAACCCTACTGTCCACTGGGCAGTTCATAAATATGCATAACATGACTACTGCTTCTTCCCGAGGGGGCACAGTTCGTAGGGATGCTGACCTTTTAAAAATATGGGGAGGGCCAGGCAGTGGCACAGTGACAACACAACTGGGGGTGGATTGTGGCAGGGAACTCTGTTGGGAGTGCTCTTCCCCGAATAAACAAACTAAAAAACAAAGTGGGCCAAACATTTGGAAAGAATCAAGAATCAGAAAGAATCAAGCACACATTGATGACTCATGTCTACCTGCAAAATAAAGATTCTGGATGCTCTCCTGAACATGCCTTACTTGAGGGTTTTCCTCTTTAATGGCGTTGTTTACATATGTGCACATTAGAAGCATCTGTATAGCGTGCTTGTTAGTAATATAAGCTGTTGGGAGTATGTAAATGTCAACTACATTAAATACGCTCATCTTTTAATTATTTTATTTTATTTTATTTTTTTTGCCATAGGGCATGTGCACTTGCTGGAGAGAAACAGAGACAGAGAGAGGGAAAGTGAGAAATTATCCCACTGGGAGGATGGCCAAGCCACAGTCCCATCGCCTTCACTCTCTTCATGGGATTTTAGGCATGCACACACATGTGCCAGGCGTGATTTTCAAGCTGCTAGATCCAGGACTGAAACTGCAGTAGGCCATATGGGAGTTCAGCCACTGCCCTAGTGAAGCCAAGGCAGCCCACCAAGACTCTTTTAAGGACTCTGGAGAGCAAAGGTTTGCTAAAAGGAGGGCAAGACATACTCTTGTCACTTAGTGTCCGGGCAGCTAATGAGAACACATGGACAGCATGGTTACATCTGGCCAGGGACATGAAGGACATCTCTCAGGAAGATGCTAGAGAAACCTGTGTGGCAGGGCAGGACACCAGAGCTGGAGTAGAGAGCTTGGCTGTCTTCCCATGGCTACTCTCTTCTCCAATCCTGGGCAGAAACCAGTTTTCAAAAGAAGAGGAGGGAGATGAGCACTCCACCATGATGAAGTTCAGTGAGAGTACCCAGAGGGACTGAGCCGTAACAGGAGGAGACAAGCCTAAAGTACGAACATCTTCCAGAACCTTCCTGTAAGCCCTCATTAGAGCAGAGGGAGGCCAGTGGTCTGGAGTGGGTGAGGACCCTGAACACAGGTCTGTGTCACCCCAGAGCCCATGGGCCTGAGCTCGACCCTCCTGGGCTGGAGGAGAAGTGTGAGCAAGGCAAGAAAAGGGAGCCAGATGCAGGGAGCCCAGGCTCCATCAGGAAACTAGACCTGGTTATGGGAGGAGACTGAGGAGACCAGAGCTCTGAGTACCAGGCTTCCAGCAGATGTGGAGATGGGGAGCAGAGGGTGGTCCCTGATACTCAAAACCGTCTGCTAGGGAATTCAAGTCCTCCCTCATTTTATTCTTCCTTTTAATAAAATTTCCTTCTGCTGATTTGTGGTCGGCTGGCCAGCGAGTAGTGTGACCCAGTGAGGAGATCATCCTGGGTTTGGGAGTAACCAAAGGAATTTGTGCAGCTAGCATGTGAGTGCTCGCACATGCTGAGGAACAGGGGCCAAGGATCCAAAGAAGAAGAGGCCACTGTGATGCAGGTGCACGGAGTCTGAGACACGGAGGAGGGCTCAAGGCAGAAATGGAGAATCCCCCGGAAGTTAAGAAACCAGGAGTGGGACACTCTGGGGGGCGGAGAGGATATGCAACAATTTTAGGAGTTGGCCAGGCAAGGGCTCTGGGGGAGTACAGCCAGAGCAAAGGCAAGACAGTGGAGCCCCGCCTTGGGTAGTACTACGGATCTGTCCTAGGAGAGAACACTATGGGGCAGACACGAGGCGGGAGTGCAGCTTCCCACAGGGCACCAAGGAGGGCCCCTTCTGCAAAGAGTAATGCAGTTAAATAAAGGATACATACAGTTTAATAAGGCAAAAGTACCTTCAGAAAACCTTTGCGATAGACTATTAATACATACAGTAAAGTGCTTGTATGGGAGGTGTACAGTCTGATGGATTTCCACAAACGGAACACGTTTTTTAGCTGGCATCCAGAACACTACCTGAACCCTGGAACATCGAGCAGGACCTGTCCAATCACTGCCACTCCCCCAGAAGGAAGCGCTCTTCCCACTTCTAGACTGCTTGGCCTGTACTTGGTTTGGAATCTGTGGGGGGTGCACCTGTGCCGGGCGTTATGGCTGTGAGACTCATGCACATGATGTGCGGTTAGAGTCTACTATTGGGAGTGCTACCCGTGACCACGTCACCACTCATTCACCGCCCCTGCTCCTCACAGGCACTGGGGTGTCCAGCTTGGGCCGCTATGGACAGTGCTGCTGTGCACAGTTTGGTCTTTCAGTGAACGTCTGTACCCATTCCTGGTAGGGATGTACCTAGGAGTGAAAATGTCGAGCCAGCACGTGCTTGGCTTTTGGAGTGACTGCCAAACCCTCTTTCTTTTTTTTTTTTGGAGAGGTTTTTGCTATAGGGCGCGTGCGCTCGCCAGACAGACAGAGAGAGACATAGAGACAGAAAGCGAGAAATCACCCCCCAGGGGGGATGGTCACGCCGCAATCCCTTCTCCTCCATTCTCCTCTCGGGATCTTGGGCACGCACGCACACGCGCCCGGCGTGAGTTTTAAGCCACCGGGTCCGGGACGCGAACTGCAGTTGACTACGTGGGAGTCCAGCGACATAGCCATTACACTAACTGCTGATTCCCTCAAACCCTCTTTCAAAGGAGTTGTGTCAATTTCTACTGCCATAGGTAGAATATGAAAAGTAAAAAAAAAAAAAAAAAAAAAAAGGTATTAAATGTGATGGGAGAGTCCAAGGCAGAAAGCACTGTGTAGTTTTCTAACTAGAACTTTTAGATTTTTTAATTGTTTAAATCGCTCAGCGTTTGAAAGGAAGTTATCAGAATGAGGATGTTCAGTGTCTAATACAAAAATTTTTAAAAATTGAGTCATCATTCTTCTTTCTTGTCCTTGGGAGGTGGTGGTGGTGGTGGGAATCTCATCAGATTATATGAGAGGAGGATTGGAAGCCTTACAACTCAAAATGATTTATCATGATAGGAAGTCTAAGGTCAAGAATAAAATGAAATTAATAATGTCAGCCAAACTGTCAGTGATTGCTAACGGTCACGCTAACGGCCAAATGAGATGGCTCTTCCCGAGCCAAGGCTGGCCGCCTGATTTACAGTGCAGGAACAGAATATTTTGGTTTGGGTGAAAAAAAAAAAGTTAAAAAACAAAGTGAAATGAATGAGAACTTAATATGCATTGGTTCAATTTTTTCATAAAGAATTTTTGGGCTTAGTTTGTTCTTAAAAATCTCAAAGTAACAAGGATTAAACTATTATAGGATTAATCATTGATAAGATTCGCCTGGTTTACATGGATGCAAATTTCTACAGGACCATTGAAAATCTCACAGGGTACGTACGTGTGTGTGCACTCAAAATCCCAAGAGGAGAATGAAGAAGGGACTGTTCTACGGGATCCCTCCTGGGGTGTGATTTCTCACTTTCTCTCTCCCCTTCTCCCTCCAGCAAATGCATGTACCCTATGACAAAAATCTAAAAAAAAAAAAGTTTCTGTATTTCATAAGTGAGAGAGGGAGGCACAGATAGACAGAGAAAGGAGGGGGGAGGGAGAGAGAGAAAGCAAGCACAGCCCCAACAGGGGCCTGATGCCATGATCCACCCTAGCTTCAGTCAGCCCTGGATCCTAGGCAAGCATATGCCTTGCGACCCCCAGAAAGTCTCTGGATATAAATCTGGAATGTTTCCAGGTAGCTCAGCCTCATAGAGCATTTTTTTTTTTAACCACTGCACTACCATCCAGCATCCAGCATTTTTTTAATTGGAAAATTTGGAACTTATGTGTAGTTTTATGAAGAGGGTTAAGTAGGGAGGGAGATGGAATTACAGTGGATTTTTCCATGACTCAGATGTTCTCCTCAGGAGCAAAGCAGAGAGGTAGTGAAGCCGCCTTGTTGTGATTAAAGCAAGGCTCGTCAGGTTTAACCACCTGCTCTCAAGGTTAGGTGGGACACGGAGGTGGCAAGCTCGCCACTCTTATACTCGCATACTTGAACCTCCCGATTATTGTCTCCTGTCTTAAAAGCAAGTCCGAGCTGAAGGAATGCTCTCCTGGAGATAACTCTCGAGCATGAAAAACCCCAGAGAGCCAAGAGGCACGATGTTGCTCACTTCAAACCTTTCCAGGTTCAGCACCAGGGAAACGACAGGCGAGCAGAACCGGGCTCTACGTGGAGAGCTGGGACAGTTCCAAGGACACCGCAAGAAATCACCTCAGATACTTTTGCACGTGCGTGTATCAAATGTGTATCTGAAACCCACTCTCATGTCTCCTGTGTATTGCCCTGGATGAAAATCAGACATGGATTATTCTGCAAGGACAGAGGTATATCATTTGTAGGTTTGATGATACCAGCCATCTTAATGTAATCAAATCAGAGTTTATAAATATGTCTAGGCAGAATGGAGGGAAAGCCATCAGTTTCACACTCAGGGCTACAGAGGTCCCCTGAGGGTGATCCATTTCTGGCTGTCACCTGAAGCAAAGGTGGGGGTGAGTTCTTTGAGGCCACAGCATCAGAGCAGCAAACACTACTGAGAAATGCTCATAACCCAGAGCCCCTCTCCTCCCATCTGAGCCTTGACTCCATCAAAATGTTCTGTCTAGCTCGGTGAACCTCCTCGAATATTTTACTTCAATCACCCTGGAAACATGAAAAGAATCCAGTGACAGAGGAGCAAGGCTTATTCATGAGTGTAGGATCATTGGCCCTCCCTGGTTGCTGGGGCAGGGGGGCACAGTGCCTGATCCCCTCATCACACACCTGCCACATTCCGTGTGAACACATCAAACCCACAAGCCTACTTGATTAATTACCCAGCCTGAGAAATGACGGAACAAAGTTCACGTTACCCAGAGAGCTGTGCGAAGGGCCCTCTGAGGTCAGGATGCAAGACCAAACAAAATTAACAGGCATGCCACATCCATCATCTTGTGATCTGCTTCCAGGTCTGTAATCCCCGAGTGTCCAGAGTGTGCATACCAAGAACATTCCTCTCCGACAGGCATCCCAATGGTTCACGTACAAAGGCCTCTGACTACCTGCACCACCCGCAAGAAGTCATCAACCATTTCTCCACGTCAAACAGCCCTGGGACTGCAGGCAGCCACTCGAAGTAAGTGGCTAGGGAACCTAGAGGTTTTACTGATTCTGTCATGAATGTTTCTTCATATCATAAACACAGAAGTTGATTTGGCCTAAGAATGAGGAATACATCATTCACTTTCCAGCAATGGGCTATCTGGTTCAGATCACGTAAGAGAAAAAGTGTACTATGACTATCATTGCACTAAACTCGTTCCTGATTAGTTCAAGGGAACGGATGCTCAGAAAATTTAATTGATAAGATTAGATGCATTTAAAACGATCAGCTAACACGGTGTATTTATATCACCGTATCTCACCTGGTGGCCTCATGGAAGATGGAATGGAGAAAGCCAGACAGGAGGCAAAAGGCCAGCTGTGCTGAACCCCACTGGAAAAGCACCTTGCAGCTTGGAGGCCCTTGTGACCCTCGAGTCTAGCCCTTCATTTCACAAGTGACACACTGAGCTCTGGAAAGGCTAGGAGACTTGCAACAAGGCTATCCAGCTGGCGAATAACAGAGCTGGGACCAGAATGAAGTGTGTTGATTGCTGCAGGGTCCACGTCACCTGCGTAGACTGCCAAGGAAAGGAAGAGGTCTAAAGTTTGATCCTGTCATGCTTCTAGTTTATCAGCTTGAAAACAACACACAGTTTGGAAAACAAGAGCACGTATTAGGTTGTCAGAAAAGTCATGGCACATTTTTGTATAGACTAAAATAGAAAATGACATCACGACTTTTCCGACAACCCAGTGAAAGAGTAAAGCGCTCTTGATACTGGCTTTGTATCCCTGTTGTCTTGTACACCACACACAGAGTAAAAGTGGTACAGCTTAGTTATCCAATAAGTTAAAAACAAAACACAGACAAAGCTATGGAGGGAAAACGCTACAGCTCCTTCCTAAATTAACCAAGCTAACCCAATCCCGCCCATTCACAATACTGAAATTCAGGCATGTGAACAGTATCCTTCCTGGAGGAGCCTGGAGCAATTCTTTTCTAAGAGCAGATGGTCACAAAGGTTAGCTATGTCGTCTTAAAAAAAAAAAAAAATCCAGCTGGCAAGAAAACATTTCATCCACAGGACTACTATTCACAGAGTTAGTCCTGAGATGTGCACCCCAAAGTAATCTAGAATGATCACCAAAGTTATCTTTAACCAAGACTCTAAGCCTAACACCGTAGTACCCCTGGAATCCGAGAACAGGGGAGTGTCTGTTTTGTTTCCCAGAAAACTGAGATTAAAAAAAAAAGAAAAGTAAATTTGTCAGAGGACATGAGCATTTGCCAGAGAGAGAGAGAGAGAGAGAGAGACAGAGAGATGGATTGAGAAAACATCCCCCACAGGGCATGTCCATGTTACAGCCCCTTCTCTTCCACTTCTTCCTCCTTTTGGGATTTTGGGCACATAGTCACAGGTTCCAGGCATGGAAAATGGAGATTTCTGAGTGAAACAGAGCCCTCTGATAGCCCTCTCAAAATCTTACCCCAAAGAGAATGGAAATACAGACTCTACACAGAGAATGTACTTTCAGGGTAGAAGCAGATGTTTTGGACACCTGCCATCTTTCTCAGGGGCCCCTGAGACCTTGAATCTGTGCATGAAGTAGGCGGTGCATTGGGGGATCTCAGAGCAGCCAGGGCAGACGTTCCTCCTTACGTGCTTCAACCAGGCCCTATTTGAGTCAAAGTGAGTAGCAAGCCAAGGAAGAAGTGTTCTTCAAAGCTGCATTTTATACTGTCCGTACTAAACCGTGAAAAGAAACACAGCACTCCATGTCTTTGACTGGCCACAGAAGGAAGGAAATCAGCCACAATAATACACTCATGGAGGTGGAGTGTGTCGTCACACACAGAGCTGGGATGTGTGATCCAGAAGGTGTGTGCGGGGGAGTCACTACCATATGTCGGTGACTGCTGCGGGCCCGCTCGAGTGTCAATAGCAACGTGTTCTTCCCAACGGCTCCAAAGCCATCCCCTCTTGCCAAACCCAGATGACTCTTACCAGGTACTGAAGTCGCTGGCGCTCAGTCTCGGGGGTGAATTCTGAAGACATGGGGATAATTTCTCCATTTCTGATGATTATGGCCCTGAAACAGTGAAAATGTATCATCAGCAGCCCGTCTCAGTAAGTGTAATACTCTGATTCTGGGACAGCCAGAGCGTGGCTCAGACCTCGCAAAATGCCAGGAGACACTTTCTCCTTCCACCTGCATGGCAGAGCCCACTGTTTTCAACTTGGGATCACTGGCCACATTAGTGGTATTTCTATTTTGGGGGAGCGGGGGGAGGGTTTTTGCACTGTGCACTCCACTAGAAAGACAGACAAAGAGAGAGCAAGAAATCACCTCTTAGGAGGAATGGCCATGCTGCAGTCCCTTCTCCTCCATTCTCCTTTTGGGATTTTGGGCACACACACACACACACACACACACACACACACCTGACCTGAGTTTCAAACTGCCAGGTCTGGAAATCGATAGTGGTATCTTTATTTTAAGCACAGTCAATTCAAATCAGCTCACGTTTACTCTATTGCTGGCTGGAACAATGCCTTTGACACCCTAGCCCCAAGTGTACCCCTTAGCATGTGGCAAACGCTCCGTGAGTAAACAGGTAAATAGACGGACACTGCAGCTGAGGCTCGCTCTAGTGCAGGGTTATCCAGGAGACCCTCCTGTGATCATGGTTTTCATCTGCGCGGTTCAATACAGCAGCCACGAGCCACATGTGGGCGCTGAGCACTGAACTGTGTTAGTGATGTCAAGGAACTTCACTGAATTTTTATTTCATTTTAATGAACTGTAAGTGCAAGCAGTACTTGTGGCCAGTGTTTAATGTATTAGTGCAACTCCAGGTCTTTAGTACTCCAAGGGTCTGTGGCCAGCAGCACTGGCCTCACCTGGAAGCTTGTTAGAAAGGCAGACTCCCAGGTCGACTCCAGATGTCACTGATGCAGAATCTGCATTGTAAGAAGATCCCAGGAGATTCAGAAGCCTCCATTCTCCTTTTGGGATTTTGGGCACACACACACACACACACACACACACACACACCTGACCTGAGTTTCAAACTGCCAGGTCTGGAAATCGATAGTGGTATCTTTATTTTAAGCACAGTCAATTCAAATCAGCTCACGTTTACTCTATTGCTGGCTGGAACAATGCCTTTGACACCCTAGCCCCAAGTGTACCCCTTAGCATGTGGCAAACGCTCCGTGAGTAAACAGGTAAATAGACGGACACTGCAGCTGAGGCTCGCTCTAGTGCAGGGTTATCCAGGAGACCCTCCTGTGATCATGGTTTTCATCTGCGCGGTTCAATACAGCAGCCACGAGCCACATGTGGGCGCTGAGCACTGAACTGTGTTAGTGATGTCAAGGAACTTCACTGAATTTTTATTTCATTTTAATGAACTGTAAGTGCAAGCAGTACTTGTGGCCAGTGTTTAATGTATTAGTGCAACTCCAGGTCTTTAGTACTCCAAGGGTCTGTGGCCAGCAGCACTGGCCTCACCTGGAAGCTTGTTAGAAAGGCAGACTCCCAGGTCGACTCCAGATGTCACTGATGCAGAATCTGCATTGTAAGAAGATCCCAGGAGATTCAGAAGCACATTAGAATCTGAGCACGTCTGGCTACACTTTGGCGTTTCTAGGGTAATACCCTGGGTCCAGAAAAAGCACTCTCATTTCATTTTAAGGCTCAGAAAGTTCACACTCCAAACAACGTGCCCAAGAACAGCTGCTGATTCAAGGACTTTCGAGGGAACAGTCCTTGCAGTTGCCCAAAGCAGATGTCTAAGGGAGAGGCTGCAGGATCGATAACCACGGAGCAACCTTTCCTGGGCCTACTCCCAGCGGTGCCTCCTGTTCTCAGACCTAATTCTGAAGTGATTCCTGACAGCCACTTTCCAGCTATCGATCGGTTCTAGCAGAATGTTGCCATTTCTACAACAAATGCAAGCAGCTTGGGAACTGCATTCTCCATGAACCCAACAGCTCCCAGGATGAGGGAGTCGAGCCCTGAGCCCTGACACACCTCTCAGGGAAGGCATGAGAAAGGCCTTTGGTGAGCACCGTGCTGGGCAGATGCCTGCTGATTCTATGAGAGGTTGCATTCTTCCTGTCAAGAAGCCCCTGAGCACTCCCTCCCCCACTGCGGAGGCAGCCCCTGGTTTGGACAATATATGTAAGCGACTGCAGATGTCACGACCCCCACACTCGCCACCTGCTATCCAGTGTCCCAGATGCTGCTACCATGGGAAGTGGTGGAGTGTGCAGGCAGGGAAGGAGGTAACAAGTCTTGCGGGGGTGGGGGTGGGGGTCTTAGGGAAGTTATGGCTCCTGGAGAAAAAAGGATATCCACCATTAACAAACCAGTGTGAGGTACCAGCAGATGGTGTAATGGTTACATTGCTGGACTCCCACATTACCAACTGTGGTTCGAGTCCTGGACCTGGTGGCTTTAAACTCATGCTGGGCGTATGTGCATGCATGACCAAAATCTGGAGAGGAGAATGGAAGAGAAGGGATTGTAGTGTGGCCACCTCCCCTCAGGGGTGATTTCTTGCTTTCTGTCTCTCTAACTCCTTCTGGCTCTCTGGCAAGCACACTTGCCCTATAGCAAAAATCTCTCTAAAAAATTAGTGTGAGTTAATTCAAATGGTCTTTGTCACAATTATCAATTGAAAATAGCTATAATAAGGGAGTAGGAGTTTTGATGGAGGATGGAGAAACTTGGAGAATTTGGAGAAACTTGGAGAAGGTCAGGAAAGTCTAGGTTAGGACCTGATCCTAAAGTAGAAGAAGGAAGGAGACCAGCAGGTGGCGTAGTGGTTAAGGCACTGGACTTCCATAGGGTCAGCTGTAGTTCGAGTCCTGGATCCAGCAGCTTGAAACTCACGCTAGGGGTGTGTGTGTGTGTGCATGCCCAGAATCCCTAGAGGAGAATGGAAAAGGGATTACCATGTGGCCATTCCCTCTAGGGGAGGGGGCTGCTGATTACTTGCTTCCTGCTTCTCTGTCTCTCTGGCAAGCACACAAGCTCTGTAGCAAAAATCTCTCAGAACAAAACAAAACAAAACGACATAGCAGGGAAGACCCTGAGAACCTAGGGGCTGGGGATCAAGTTATTACATGATCTCTTCCAAAGACCACTTCTCTTTCAGAATTTTGCTTATAGCCTTAACTCTTCTTCCCTTTGTCTACATGACCCTGAATTCCTAGGTTCATCTCGGCAAGCTATATTTCCTGGAGGGGAGTAAAAGACAACAAGAAAGGAAGAAAATAGGGAAGGCAGAAGATGGAGCGACAGGCCCAGGGAGAAGTCAGCTAGGTTTAATCAGGCCACGGGAGATCCTCTCCTTGGATGGAGGTGTCAGGAGATCAGGGCCCTTGTTGGTCTGTTCCCTCCTGTGTTCCACACACTTAGCACCAAGCCTGTCACACGAGGGGCCCCTGAATATCTGTTGTGTAAAGGAGATGAGAGAATTAGGCGAAGCTCCTCCTTGAATCTGAAGCAAGAGGAGAAAAGACCTGAGAGGCAGTCGGGATTGGCTGAAACACGCAAGACAGGGTTAGCTTCACAGAGCAGAGGGGCCTTCGCCCAGAAATTCACTGGCTTCCTCAGCTCTCTTGCCCTCCCTTCCCGACCAGGGCTAGTCCGTCCATCCCATCCCGCCTCGGGCTCTCCCAGCAGCAGTTATTCCCACTCCGGGATTCCCGACCTCTTTCTCCACTGCATCTCTGCTCAGAATAAAATATACTCAACATGCTGTGTGTTTAAAGTCAACAAAATGAAAACAAAGTCAAACGAATGATATTCTCCTAATCCAAAACCCACCTTCAAGGGTTATCTTCTTTTCTTTCTTACTAAACCAAGGCTTGAACATTATGATCTACACTTATTGTCTCCATTTTCTTATCTTCCGTTGATCCCTCGCATAGGAGTAAATGGCCTCTCCTTCCAGCTGCGGTTCCCAGGGTCACCAGACAGCCCCTCCGTTGCTGTTTCTACTGGGCGTGTCGACACCGTTATCTCCTTGTCCGCTGTCTCTCTCAGCCCCGGCATCTGCGATGGTCCTTCTCCTGGCGCCCCTCCTACCTCGGACTTCTCCACACCCCTCCTCTGGAGTGGTGACTAGGATTTCGTCTCACACCCTCTCCCCCTGGCCCATCTCATTTCCCAAGGCCTTAGCCCCCAAGATTAGGTTGGATCCCTTTTGTACACGCTGCCTTGGCCTGGTATTTCTCCTAATTGTGAGGCTGGCCCCAACTGTATGTCCCTAATATTTACTGAACGAATAAGTGGCATTACAACTCCATATGTGGAGGACTCCAGATGACCTTTCCAGTCCACGTCCCTGTGGTGCTCCCGTTGAGAACCTGCTAGAACCTGCTGACAGGTATTTCCACTCGCACATCCCCTCGCATCTCCTAGTTAGTCAGGCTCAAAACGAATGATTCTTTTTTTTTTCTTTTTTTTTGGAGAGGTTTTTGCTATAGGGCGCGTGGGCTCGTCAGAAAGACAGAGAGAGACAGAAAGTGAGAAATCACCCCCCAGGGTGGATGGCCACGCCGCAATCCCTTCTCCTCTATTCTCCTCTCGTGATCTTGGGCACGCACGCACACACGCCTGGCATGTGTTTAAGTTGCCGGGTCTGAGACTTGAACCACGGTTGACTATGTGGGAGACCAACGACATAGCCATTATGCTAAGTACTGGTCCCCAAAACGAATGATTCTGTCCTCACCTCAGTCCCAAGTCTGTCTTCCAGATTCCCTCTCTCCGGGAATGACACTACTTTTCACCCAATGCCCTTCCCAGAAGCCGGAGAGCCATCTGGACGTCTCACTTTTCTCTCTCCCACACCCTGATAGGTGCCCAGTCCTGGAGAATCCTCTCTAGCAGCACGAAATGTCGCTCTTTCCTGAGTTCCTCCCGGTGGTGCCTAGGTCCTGGCTTCCACCAGAGCTTGTTCTCATGACTCAGGAGCCCTCCACTGTTCTCCCTGCCCCAGGTTGGGCCCTCCTCTGACCCCCTCCACAGGCTCACCAGGAGGTTCTAAAGCACCCCTGCCATCAGGCCACCATCCCTCCCTGAAGCCCTCTGATAGCCTCTCAGCATTTCTCACTTTATTATCCGGCTCCGGTCTGTATTTCCTTCCTGCTGTTACTACCAGAGAGCACGTGCACTTGCGGGAGAAAGGCAGAAAGTGAGAAAGCACCTTCCATGGGGACCAGCAGTTAGCGTAATGGCTATGTCGCTGGACTCCCATGTAGTCGACCGCAGTTCATGTCCCGGACCCAGTGACTTAACACTCATGCCGGGCACGTGTGCGTGTGTGTCCAAGATCCCGAGAGGAGAATGGAGGAGAAGGGATTGTGGGGTGGCCATCCCCCCTGGGGGATGATTTCTTGCTTTCTGTTTCTCTGTCTCTCTCTCTGTCTGTCTGGCAAGCAAACATGCCCAACCCCCCCCCCAAAAAAAAAAAAAAAAAAAAAGAAAGCACCTTCCATGAAGAATGGTCATGCCACAATCCTTTCTCCATGTCTCCTTCCTTTGGGGATTTTGGGCGCACACACACATGTGCCCAGCGTTTTTCAAACTGCTGAGACCAGGACTCAAACTACTTAGTCGGTCATGTGGGATCCAGCCACCCTAACCACTGCCTACATTTCTAGCTTTGGTATCACCCTCGCTCCTCCTTTCACGTCCACTTGTTCCTTACAATGGCCAACTTATTTTTCTCGGTGTCAGCTCAGGAGAATGGTTCTGCTGTCCTCCTGGACTACATACGTACCCCTTCTCTGTGACTCCATGGTGTCCCAAGCTGTCCCCAGACTTTGCTGTGGTTGTTGGCTTCCAGGCTGTAACTAGTCCAAGGATATTTTCTAAGGCTCAGCCTAAGTTGTAGCCTCTGGATTTTCATTGCTCAGTGCCTGGCACATGGTGGAGGTGTAGTAACTACTTGTTGATGGGAATGTGACTAAATGGATGAGATGGATTTGAGTGGATAAAAGAAGGCTCTAAATAAGACTTTTAAAAATACTGCATTATTAATTGTACACAGTCGGTGCTCTCAAAACATCAATACAATTTTTTTTTTTTTTAAAAAGACAGGGTCTCACTGTGTCCCAATCTTCCTGCCTCAGCCTCTAAGTTACCAGGGCTACAAGCATACACTACCACTACCAGCTTTTAGGGTGGGCCAGGAATTGAACCCTGGCCTCTCATGTGGCCTCCACCAACAAGTGCTCCCCTGACTGACTGGGCCTCTGTGTGTATTTTCTTTGGTCTTAAAAGAAGACAACAGGCATACGAGGATGTTGTTCTGGCTGGGTGTCACTGGGAAGTAAGTGACCTGAAAGGCCAAGGGAAGTGAAGTAGGGCCCTCTCCCTAGTGGGCCGTGGAGAAGGCAGACAGGCAGCAGCTAGTTACCACCGTGTTTACTCAAGTCCACACGCGGGGAGGTATCTGCATTCAGCTCCCACGTGACTGCTGGCCCAATCCTAGCTTATTACGTTCTGAAACAGGTAATTATATACAAATCCATCTTGGACAGGACATCCTTCACTTTCCTTTGAACTACCAAGTTCTTCCACTTTGAGGCATCCATGGATTAGAGATGACAGAGTGTTGGCTACCAACCCTGCTAGGCCCTCCGTTGTGAACTGCTCCCTGTGTGATCCTTGGTTTCCTTTTGATCTTTCTCCCTTTCATTTCTCTGATCTCAGGATTGATTCGTCAGAGTGCTGGTCTCCTGTCTTGAGTAGGGCAGTGAGAGAAAAGGGGTTTCAAAGGGAATGACGTGCATGTGAAGACTGACAAAGCTCGTCCTAAACAATCGATAAAGTTGAGAAATGCCTTGAAAGCTACATTCTCTCAACATAGGAAACCTGCACTCCATAGCTTCTACTTCATTATTTTACAAGATGATTTCCTAAGGAAAATTGAAGTGAAAAAAAAAAAAAAGAAAAGAAAAGAAAAGAAAAAACCCAGCTGCAGCAGAACTGAGTGTCAAGAAGAACTAGGGACACACCCTGACCTATCTCCCGGGACCTCAGGTATGGACCTGCAGATATTGCCATGGGCAGAATCTGGATGATAGTCCATTTACCAACCGAGGGTTTAGCAGAGCTTATATGAGGAAGTTTCCAGGGATTGAGGTGTTTTGTTAAACGGCAACCACCTCCAATTCCAGTACCCCTTACCCATACAGATGGGATAGATTTGTTTTTAAAGAATTATTAATTATCATCATCATTATTATTATTTTAAATTTGTTAAAGGGCATGTGTGTACACCAGAGAGAGAGAGAGAGAAAGCAAGAAAGCAAGCTGCCAAGTCTGAGACTTGAACCACGGTGGGCCATGTGGGAATCCAGCACCTAAACCACCACACCACTTGCCAGCCCTGTGAGAATGTGGTTCTTAAGCATATTTCCTAAAGTTAAGGTGAGCCTTTCATTCACAGAGACTGCAGCTGAAATTTATGTGCTTTAATTTTAATTCTAATGTAACAGATGGAACATTATGTATGATACAATGAACATTAATTTTTAATGTGTTCTTATGAGTCAGCTGTAAGGATGGGAGAAGACAAGGTAAAGCAAAGACATGAATAATATATTTATTTATTTTTAAAAAATTGTCAGAGAGCATGTGTGCTTGCCAGAGAGAGAGAGAGAGGTGAAACCACCCCCCAGAGGGCGTGGTTATGCCGCAATCCTTTCTCTGTAAATTTTCCACCTGTCGGGATTTTTGGCATGCACCCACATGCATCCAGTGTATTCCTCAAATGGCCAGGGCGAGGGCAGGACTCAAACCAAGGACAGCCATGAGGGGTCTAGCTACATGTTGGCCCAGACACAAATGGTCTTTAAATGTACCCTCCCTGGGGCCAGCAGGTGGTGTGATGGTTAAGGGCACTAGACTCCCACATGGCCAACCACAGTTCAAGTCCTGGACCTGGCAGCTTGCTTTCTCACTTTCCCGCTTTCTCTCTTCTCTGGTGAAATTAAAATAAAGAAATAAAGTTAAATAAAAAATAATTCTTAAAAAAAAATAAATGCAGCCCTCCCAACATTAGCCACGTAAGAGGAGACAATTTATTCCTAACTGATGAGAATTTTGTTTAAAGAACATTTCCGAGAAAGTCCTGCTATTTCCATCCTCCAATATGATATTTTGGAATAAAAAAACACCTACTTTTTGTTCCCCAAATTACTCCAAATGTTAGATGGTAAAGAGAAAAATAAAGGGTAAAACAGGACGCCATTTTACATATTTGCTTGATTCTACAACTTCCCTTACGGAGATCACACTAACTCTTGCTAAGTCCTACCTCAGTGTGACGTTCACAGCATGGAACTGACATGCTCCAAGAGGCATTTGACAAACCAGCAAGAGACAGAGCTGATAACAGAGATGATGAGGCAATTGACAGGAGGGAAAATGCGAATGTCAATAAACGTAGGAAAAGATGCTTAATCTCGCCAATCCAGGACAATGCAAATTGAAGTATAAGTAACATAATTTTGCTCATAAAATCGACAAACATTTAAACAACCCAATAATATATAGTAGCTCTTATAGAATGAGTGGAAAAAAAAACCTCTCATAATAGGAAAGTGAATTTTTATACTTTTAAATACATATATGTGTGGGTGTATTTTTAAATTTGCTAGAGGGTGTGTGCGCTCACCAGAGAGAAACAGAAAGACAGACAGAGAGAAAGAGATACAGATAGAGAGAGAGAGAAAAAGGCAGAAAACACCCTTGTGGGATGTGGTTATGCCACAATCCTTCTCCCTTTCTCTTCTGGGATTTTGGGCATGCACGTACACACACCTGATGTTTCTCTAGTTACCAGGTCCAGGACTTGAACCACACAGTTGGCCATGTGGGATCCAGCTGCCTTAACCACCAGTCCACAGGCTGCCCTATACCTCATGAATCTCTTAAAATTATAACAACATGTCCGATGGTTCAGCCATCCCACTTTTGGGAATATATCCTAAAGAAATAAAAAACTAAATATATAGAATATACATACAAGAATTTTCACTTTGGCACTATTGCTTGTGGCATAGACCAGAAACAGCGCAAATGTCTATAGAAAGCGGGGTTATTGAATACATTGGTTTGGATTCCATAGGATGTTACACGGTAATTAGGAAAACGGTGAGGTGTAAGCTTTGTGACCAGGAGGTACCCAGGAAGTACTAAGTGAGAGAAGCAAGTTGTAGAACGATGCGTGGTACACTGTCATTTTTATAAGAGCAAAAATGAATAGAAAACTTCAAAAAAATTCATGAAAATATGGAATTAAAGTACAAGTTTTTAATTTTTATTTTATACTTTTGCTATAGGGTGTGTGCACTCATGGGGTGGGGTGGGGGGAGAATGCACCCCTAGAGAGGATAACCGTGCTGTAATCCCCTCTCCTCCATTCTCCTCTCAGGATTTTGGGCATGCATGCACATGTACACACGTACAGTGTGTTTCTCAAGCCGCTGGGTCTGGGACTCAAATCATGTCATTGGCTATGTGGGATCCAAGCACCTTACCCACCATGCTACCGGCTTGTCCAATCTGAGTTGATTTTGGTGCAACGAGTAAATAAAATCCATGCCTGGTTTTTTTCGTAATACACATTTTCTGTGAACATTTTGAAGACCTCTCACAGAAGACACAGTCACGTCTCACGTCACGCCCTACCTGTTTAGTGACTATTCAGATACAGGACCAGTTCTCCAGTGCTGGAGAATCCCCTCAGCCTTTGTCTCACCCACAATCGGTTAGTGTTCACTACATGAAGTGGTCGCCATCAAGCAAGACTACGTATTTAATTTATAAATTTGTAGTGTATTGCGCACCCATAGTATTTAGAATAAATTTTAAAATGACGCCGGATTTATACTATTGTAATGGTGGTGCGTCTTGCCACTTTCTGGCACTTCCCTAATGTATGCTTTTTGTATGGATAAAATTACGTTATTCTAGTGTGGTGTCATATGATATCTATTGAAAAATACATATGCCATGGTGTCGTGAAAGACCACAAGACATCTGCCTTTAAGCTCTTTGCTTAGTGCTCAACCAATTTATTTAACAAACCAGTCATTGGAAAGAAACTCAGTGGTTAAGTGAGGTCTGCCTGCATCCCATATGCATGAGGAGTTTGCATTCAGGACAAAAGCCCGCATGTGATCCTGGAGGCCTGACCAAGGCTCTCCACATTGGGGGTGCCACCCCCAAGTTGGGTTTGGTACACAATCAATCAGTGTATCAGCCTTTGGGGGCTGCAGTCAAGGACTCCCTCCCCTCCCCTCCTGCATCCCTGGCTAGAAATCCCTGCAAAGACACTTTTCTCTACTCTGACTTAGAGCTTCTCCATTCTACTTCTTCCCCTTCACTCCTCCTCCCCCACTCCTTGGTCCAGAAAATGGCTTTTTGTTTAGAGCTCCTGTGTGGTGAGACCCTCCTCTCGCCTCCTGCCAGTGCTGCAGGTCATCCGGCACACCTGGGCCAGTGCCACTGGAAGGAGAAACAGACATTTTCCCTTCTCTGCCTCTTGCTTGCCCTGGCGCAGTAAGTGAGTAAATACTTGATTGCTACTTTCAGTCTGGTTCACTTTCCTAACTGCCTGCCTGACACCTGAAAGCTGGACAATACAGAATTACGTTGGAATGAATACTGAGAATGGTATGGAAGTGGGAGAGTGTCTTTTTATGTCGCTTTGTATTATTTCACTGTTAAAGGGAATGAATGTTCATTTTTAAGTTTGGAGAGAGCTTTACCTGCTCAAATTTGGCTGTGTAGTCCCAGAAGACCCAGGGTCTTCCTAAACTCTGATTTCTGTAACACTGCCCATCTTCCTGAGCCCTTGGTATCCCAAGCACCAATTCAGAGTCCTACCCGGTGGCCCAACGGCATCTCAGAGGTAATAATTCAGTGCTCAGGCATGACAGCAAAAGTATCCTGTGTCTGGAGCAGGGGCCACTTAACCAGTGGCTCAGTTTTTCTAGAAACGTTAAGAACTGGTTAAGCTTAAAAAGGTCCTTTTCTCCACCCCTTGTGTTTCAAGAGAGGACCCACGAAAGCAGGCTTAGAACTACCAGTCATGCTCAAAGCATAAGCATGAAGAGAGGCGCTGGTGAGAGACTTCCTGGGTGACAGGAATTCGCCAGTCTGTTTTGTGAGTAGTTAGATCTCATTAACCTCAGTCCCACAGAGGAGGTTTTGCGGGTGCCATCCTCCCTCCAGCCTGGGCATTCTGTACCAGCCTGAGACATCTGTTTCTCTGGGGACCTGAGACTTGCCTTCAAACTATGCCTGTAGGCACTGAGGGTGCCGTCCATGCATGATTTAGTCAGTGGCTACAGGGAAGTGTTCAATGTGTTAAATCAGGGACACTGATAATGCAAAAAACACAACAAAGCACCCCGTCCTCAACTCAATTTCTGCGTTCACTGCCTGTGGGCTGCCTGCTGCTACAAACCCTGCGGTCAGCCAGCCAGCCCGGGCTCTAGAGGTGGTGGCAGGATGGCAGAGCCACGCGCCCTTCATAGATCACTGCCGGCAGGGAGTGGAGTAGGAGACATCCTTGCTGGGAGGTAAGAATAGAAATGGAAAAGACATCTAAAGCTTCCAGGCTGCTAGACTGGGGAAGTAGGTAATAGCATCCAAGAGTCCAGCTTCTGTGGAGTAGAAGGTACTGAAAATCCTCCAACCAAGACAAAGGGCAGTGTTCATGCTCACAGTTGAAGTCTGAATCCAAACCAAGTTGCTCTGCTTTGTTATGCCTCGCTTTCTTCTCTCTGCAGCATGGCAACTTGCTAGACAGCAAAGCAAAGTGCTCTGAAGCTCAGACTTGAGAATCCTGGCAGTCTAGAACGTCATCCCATTTCAAATTGCTAACCTATCAGCCAGTCCTGCAGCATGGCATCCACTCACATGTGTCATTAAACGTGCTTTAAGGTGGGCCAGCTAGGCATAATGGTTAAGGTAGCTGGATCCCACAAGGTCAACTGCACAATTCAAGTCCAGACCTGGTGGCTTAAAAATCACACCAGGTACACATGAATGTGTGCCCAAAATCCTAGAAGGAGAGAGGGATGGAGGAGAAGTGACTGCGGTGTAAACATTCTCCATGGGGGTTGCTTTCTTGCTTTTCTTCTCTGTCTCTGTACAGCGAACACACACTTCCTCTGGCAGAATTTTTTAAAAATGTGCATCAGGACAGAATATAGAAACAGGCAGGAGGAAAGTTATGCACTGTCTGGGTTGCTGTAAATTCTAAGAGTGTAACTGAGAAGTTGTGATGGGACAACCTAAGTATTACGTGATGAAGACTATGGGGCAAAGGCGAATAGTTGAACCCTCTTCTAACTCAGGACTAGAGCTTTGGAGGGAGTTCATCTGTATGTGAGTAATTGGAAGCAGTGAAGCCTGTGTTGTGGTGGAAATAGCACAGGCCTGGAAATCAGAATTTGAAGGCATTGGCTCCATCCTGGGCTAATCTTTAACTCTGGGGCTTGGTGTCCTCACTTACAAAAAGAAGGGGGAGGGCCAGATGATTCCTTGGCCAGCTTTCAGGTCTAAATTGAAATGCTACTGAAAGTCAGCCCAGTATATATAGCTGAAGTGGAGAAATAGTGACAACTGCTACAGTTACTCCTTTCCTTCTCAGGAGGTGGTAATCACCGCTCTTTAGGTTCTAATAAATCTAAGCAAATACAGAGGCATCAGGATGGGAGAAGCCACCCTTGGTGCTTCTCTTAAATCATAAAAGACAAGGAGCCCATTACTGAGCAAGGCCCCCAATGTAATTTCACTGGTGTCACCAGTCCCCTTGGAACGCGGAGCTGCAAACAAAAGGCATCTTCGACACTGTTAAGAGTATTCATGGGATGCCCTGATTCCATTACACACTTTTTCAGCTGAAAGTGATTTGAAACGCAACATTAAACTGCACATTTCCAGAATGGAGGAGAAAATCTGGTACAAGGTGACAAAGAGAAACCATTCGGAAAACCCTTTTTGACAGTGTATATCAATTCCAAGGGATAGGGAGGAGGCATCCATTTTGTCCAGAAGCATCAGACCTTGCAGATGCTGTTTGGATGCAGCAGAAGCCTCGGTTTCCTTCAAAGGCATCAGAAATGTGTTGCTGGGAAAGAAAGCAGAGCTGCCTGACAAAGATGCTGGAAGAATCTGGGGTTACTACTGCCAGAGGACAGCCAGGCTGTAGATACTAATTAGAGGTGTCAAAAACAGCGGAAGGGAAAAAATAATCCCACCAGCCAGGGATTAGTTAGTTTGGATATGTTTCTAGTCATTCCATGTTCAGAATGGATACTAAAGAAGTTTGCAAATACGCTGATTCATTTCGCAAGACCTCAAATATGCAATTAAGCTTCTCAGCAAAAATATTCACACACACAAAAAAATAGTCTAGAGAAAAAGAATTCCAGTAGCAAAAAACATAACTGATCACTCGTAGAGCAATTACTTAGTCACATGTTCCTTACAAGCAGCCCAGTCTATATTCACACCACCCAGAATAATTCCTCAATGTCATCATTCAGCCACTTTTTACAAACTTCTTGCTAGCCCAGCAACATTTGCAAAACCCAATGCACCAGCACAAAAATGTCCAGATCAGGTAAAAGCCTCATGGGCACTAAAGACAAATTTTTGAATTATTTATTTCTTAAAAAAAAAATTGATAAGGGGTCCATCTCTAAATTAATGGTAGGGTGGTTTATTATTTTTAATATTTTTAAAGAATATACATTTACTATAAAATTTCCCCTCTTAAAGTGTATAATTCAATGGTTTCTATATTCATGAGATTGTGCAACCATCATTATTATTTAATTCCAGCAGCGTTTAATCAAAGGACCCCCCACTCCCAGCCCCTGTACTTGTTAGCAGTCACTCCTCATTTTAGCCCCTGGCAACTACTAATCTACTTTCTGTCTCTATGGATTAGTCTATTCTGGATATTTAATATACATGGAATCGTGCAATACACAATATTTTATGACTGGTTCATTCACTAAGCATATGATTCCAAAGTCCATCCATGTAGTGTATGTGTGTTTTGGAACTTCATTCCTCTTATGGCTGAATATTCCCCTGCATGAATTCATTAGCTGACAGACATTTGGGTTGCTTCCTTTTCTTTTCTTTCATTTCTTTTTCTTTTTTGGCTGCTATTATCCATGATGTTGCTGTGAACATTTGTTTACAGGATTTTGCATGAATATATATTTTTGGTTCTTGGAGTAGTTTCCTAGGAGTGAAATGACTGAGTCATATGGTAATTCTGTTTAACTTTTTATTTTTATTTTATTTTTAAAGACAGTCTTGCCGTCATGATCTTCTTGCCTCGGCCTGCTGAGCCGTTGGGATTACAGGTGCATGCTGTCATGTCTGGTCTTTGGGTAGACCAGGAACCAAAGCTGGGCCTCCTGTGTGGTTGCAGCCTGCTGAGCACACTGTCTTTGCAGCATGCACCATTGTGGCTGAGCTGTTTAACTTGTTCAGGATCCACCAATTGTTTTTCCAAAGTGGCTGTATAATATATTTACAATTACTGGATTTTAAAACTTTCTCTTAAAGCACTACAGAGTTCAAATTACATTTATTTTTGAAAATGCCAGTGATGTCTTAATTGGCATTGTTTTAAAAAGCACCTTGCTGAAAAAGTTTTGTCTGTCTGCTTAGATTTCAATGTGTACATCAAACACTTAATGTTTTGTTTCCTATTTGCATCAGAGGGTGTGTATTTTATTCCCACGTGCAGAGCCAGTACCTACAACCCACAGCACTGCACTTTCCCCAAGTACAAACATTGCAACCACCTCCCAAGTCCCAAAGCGAGAACATTTTTCTCTGCATAGCAAGGAGTCAGACTGGGTGAGGCCACCAAAGGTATTTATTTTTCTCTCTACTGCAGTCATTTTTGGAGTAGGATGTTTTCCTTTTTTTAAAAAAAAGGACGGATGACTACAATAACTAGCTATGTGTATGCCAAGGCAGGTGAGATGTTCAGAGTCCAGGAAGCAATCTCTCTGCTAATACGCCACGTTAGTCACACCCTTGTTAGATTTGTGCCCAATTCTGACCTCTTTGCTTTAAAAAGGCAATGCAACCAAGCAACTGACCAGCTTCCCGAGAAGTAAAAACAATTCAAGGGGTAGAAAATAGATGCTCTGAAGCAGGGTAAAGCAATTGTGGAATTTTAGCCTGAAGGAAAGAATGAGGAGTGATTTGATCACACTCTCCACACACTTGAAATGGTTTTACTCAGAGAATGGTGGAAGACCAGTTCTTTATGCTCAAGTGAAACAAACAAAGGGAAATTCTACTTAAAGCAAATCAATAAGATTCTATGGTTGGAAACTGGAAAAGAATTTTCTGATCTTCACATCATACTATGATAAAGCCCATGGGTTTTCATCCCTGGAATTCTTCAAAAGGACATACAGGAGCTTTGTCTATATTCTGCTGAGAATTTTGAGGTGTCTCACTGTTGTTTCTTTATGGTGCTGTAAATCAGGAAATATAGCTTCTGCACAAGGACAAAACCGAATCCAACAATTAGATCTAAAACATATGATATATTAAGAAAGTCCTGAGACCAGCAGTTAGTGTAATGGCTATGCCGCTGGACTCCCATGTAGTCAATCATGGTTAGAGTCCCAGACCCAGTGGCTTAAATTCACGCCAGGCACGTGTGTGTGTGTGTGCCCAAGATCCTGAGAGGAGAATGGAGGAGAAGGAATTGCAGTGTGGCCATCCCCCCGAGGGGTGATTTCTCGCTTTCTGTCTCTGTCTTTCTGGTGAGTGCACATGCTCTATAGCAAAAACCTCTCCTTTGCCCCCCCAAAAAAGAGAGAGAGAAAAAGTCCTGCAATCTGTACTGGGGATGGAAACAGGGCACATTTTTGTTGCATGCCAATGTTCAAATTAAGCTCCGTGACTTCATCTGACAGGGTAGGCGCGGCTCCTTTGTGGTCTGTGATTAGGGTACACGGGCTCGATGCTGCAGGCCACCTGTGCGTGTCAGGCCTCTCTGGCCCTGTCTGGTGACACTAGTGCTAGTCCACACTAATGTTCTTTATGCAAAGGCTGGAAGTCCTTCTCTCATCTACTGAACATAACCCAATTAGGCATGTTCAGGTGTGGGAAGGGTAGAGTACAAAGTGATCAAGGCTTGTAGTCCAAAGTCTAGTTCAAGCTATGAACTGATCATGCTGGGAAAGTGAATTAGAAATTGCCCTGTCTGGTGACACTAGTGCTAGTCCACACTAATGTTCTTTATGCAAAGGCTGGAAGTCCTTCTCTCATCTACTGAACATAACCCAATTAGGCATGTTCAGGTGTGGGAAGGGTAGAGTACAAAGTGATCAAGGCTTGTAGTCCAAAGTCTAGTTCAAGCTATGAACTGATCATGCTGGGAAAGTGAATTAGAAATTCGACTAATAGAGTATATGTTCAAAAGGACTTTAATTATAACTTATTTTTTAAAAATATTTTCATTCACTGCCATTATTTTTATTTTATTTTTATTTTTTGAAGTTTACCAGAGAGAGAGAGAAGGAAAGTGAGAAAGCAGGCTGACAGGTACATAACTTGAACCGTGGTCAGCTGTGTGAGAGTCCAGCTGCCTTAACCACCATACCACTTGTCAGCCCCTAAGTATAACTTATTAGTGATGTTGAATGAATGATTAAAGGGAACATACAAACACAAAAGTCAAACTAGGATAATCAATAACTCAGAACTTTATTTCATACACAATAACTATCCACAACTGAGATCCTAAGAAACTGCATGAAAGAAAAAAAAAACAAATTGTATTTAGTAACTTTGCTTAGGCTTTAATAAAATGCACAGCAATAATGTACTGCTCAAGAGAAGCTGAACCCACACGGCAACCACAGCTGGAATCTCCAGCCCAGGATCCGATGAGCTAGAGGACTGGAGAAAGGGGACTGTAGTGTGACCGGCTGGTCACAGTCACATGCTTATCTCTCTCATTCTCACATGCACATGTTCTATCATAAAAAAGAGAAAAATATTGAAAATGATGTGCTGATTTCCCATGGTCATTTCCATTCATGTGTTGAGACCCTTCCAAAATTCTACCAAGAAGAGAGACCAAATGGGAAAATTGGGGCATTCCTACTTTTCCTGATTAATAGCTTTAAACCTCATCCTGTTCATTATATTCATGTTAGGGTCTCCTTAACATTTTTCCAAGCATATCTGTGATTTATAATTTTCGTTTGATAAACAGACACATAAAGAGTTCCCATGCCAAGTCCTCTTGCAAAATTTCTACGGATCCCATAGTTTATCTGAACCTCTCATAATTGTGCGAAGAAAAAAATGAATGTGGACTATGTCTGTGGAAAAACAAAAGTCTTCGAGATAAAATACATAACTTTTGAAAAGGTTATGTGTAAGAACTAAAGAAGAAGAGTCTGGGAATCGGCTTAGGTTCCCGACTTGAGTGATGGAGGGTGATAGTGCTATTAACAACAAGAGAGGAAGAAAAGTCAGTCTGGAGAAGAAGAGACTGCATTTTGGACACGTCAAATTCACAGCCCATGCCTGATGCCAGGTGGAAGGGCTAGTGAATGCAGAGTTGGAAATGTGGGGATGGGCTTCAGGAACGAGATCAGGGCTAGAAAATAGATTAAGGAATAGTCATATTTATATGTAGTTATAACTACAGAACTGAAACGAGTGCTCTAAGGAATGCACATAGACAGGAGAAGGTGTGCTAAAAACAAAGCTGAGAGCCAGGAGGTGGCATGATGGGTAAGGTGGTGGACTTGCACATGGCTGACAGCAGTTCAAGTCCTGGACCAGGCATCTTGAAAATCATGCTAAACATGAGTGTGTGCATGCCTAAAATTCCAAGAGGAGAAGGGAGGAGAAGGGATTGCTGTGTGGACATCCTCCCAGGAAGTGATTTCTTACTTTCCGTCTCTCTGTCTCTCTCCTCTTTGGGGAATGCATGCAACTATTACAAAAATCAAAAGCCAATCCAAAAAAAACCCCACAAAAAACAAAACACAAAAAAAACTGAGCATGGAACCAACATATGAGAACATAGAAAAATGGGCTATTTCCTTCATCTACCTTCAACTATATCTATCTGGTGAACTCATTGTCACAGAATGAATCAATGAATGTTGGTGGTCTTCTACAATGTTTCCCATGGAACCCTCTTCTAAGTGATAACGGGGAATGACCAACAAAAGATTCCAGGAAACTTTCTCCTCTGTCACAGGACTTTTTAAAGCCTTGAATATTCTTTTTTTTTTTGAATTATTTATTTTATTATTATTTTTTAATTTGACCAGAAAGAGATAGAGAAAGAGAGAAAGGGAAAGTGAGAAAGCAAGTTGCCAGATCTGGGCCTTGAACCATAGTTGGCCATGTGGGAGTCCAGCACCTTAACCACCACGCCACCTGCTGGCCCCCTGGGACTTAGTATTCTAATGCGTATTGCTATTCTCCAAGACCAAGTATCTATGTAACAATTCCCAAACCTGACTAGAGAAGGAACGTCTCTTAACACTTTTACCTTTCTACCACATGTGGGTCGGATTCAGTGATGAATACACTTGACTGAACTATAGGGACGCAGTGGGCTTCACTTTGGGGAGCCTCACCTCCTACTCTTGATGCCTCAATGCATGTAAAAACAGGGCTGTTCCTTCTTTGAAAAAGGCCACGCTGGCCATCTCCCTGATTTCATTTTCATGTTTGCGATGTACGAGTCAGCATAAAAGGGCGAGAGGAGGGTGGAGGCTGCTTGGGAGAAAGCCTGGCTCCTTCTCCCTCTCTCCTTACTCTCTGGCTTTCTCCACCCTAGCTCTTCTCTTAATGGCCAAGAAAGAGAGCTCAGGGTTTTCTCCAGCTACCCTGATTTCAACTAGTTCTGATCTGAAGCTTAGGGCTTTCTTGTTCTGATTCTCGTTTCAGTTTTGTATTTATACTTCTTTGAAATAACCTTCCCATATCAGGATTAAAAGGAAAGAGGCAAATAGGCTGTTCTGATCCTGTGCCCCGGATCTGATTCTAGCTTAAACAAAGAAGACTTTACATGTTCTAATCTGGCTCATGGAGGGAATACATTGGAATTTAGGGCCCCAAACTTATTACTTACAGAGTGCGCTCCTCTGTCTTCACCTTTGTCCATACATTTCTCTGTTCAGCTTCTTGGGTGGGATTCATAGACTGGTCTCAAACAGGACATGAGAATCAAGAGTGTCTAGGTCTTGGCCATGTAGCTTTTTATTCTTCCTTGGTGCTTCCAGAAATCAGGCTAAGTTTCACCTCACCACTGCAGAATGTTGCCATCCCTCCAGAGCTTCTCTGACGGAAAGGTTCTACACATAGGAAGGGACCTCTCTGACAGGTACGAGTGAAGGAATGCGTTTTAGACCTTGTATTTGTCCCATTGTGCAAACACTCAGATATTAGTACAGGGTTAATTTAAGACCCTATTACTTTGGACAGGCTAAGTAATACAGTCTTAAACCTTCACAGTTGGTCCAGGATGGACACTGGTATTAATCTATCATAACTGTTCACAAGGCTCAGGATAGGTTTGTACTTATGGAACATGGTGAGGACAAAAATGACCTGCTTTAGTTATAGTTGAAAACTGGAAGTGATTGAAGAAGAGACTAATTGGCCACTTGAGACAAAGGTTAACACTGATGGATGACAAAGCAGAAATAATGTTTTGTTTCTATTTTCCTTGTCAGATTGAGAAGGGGGGGGCATGACAGGGACAAGTAACTAATACTAAGACCCAAAATAGTACAGAAGAGAGCTCTGCTACAATGAAAGTCAAGTCCTCTGGCTTCAACAGATCATGTCCTGAGGGCTTAAGATCTGGAAAATGAGGCCACCACAGTGCTGTCAAGGATCTGGAAGGAATGGCAGTAAATCAGAGATCTGGAAGGAATGGCAGTAAATCAGAGATATGCCCAAATATCAGAGACAGCAAATCAGTCCAATTTTTCACAAGGAGACAATGAAATCTGCAAACTAAGGAGGAGAGACTTGATATCAAACTGGAGTAAGATTCTAAGACAGATTTTTAACAAAGGTATGGGAAGGCTCGTAAAGAAAAGCAACGGTCATGGTGGTCTTCATGGGTTCCATAACAGAATAAGTCAGGCTATTCCCAGTCCTTCTGCCATAATGTATATATATTTTTGTCTATGTGAAATAAATGCAACAGGCATCATAACTACTTGAATTAGGAAACAAAAAAATATATATATTTATGATCTTTCAGTTGCCATTCAGCAAGTAGAAGTGAAAACAAGCAAATTTATAATGGTTGACATGTTCACAAAGTTAAGAGAGTTTCAGTCCAGAAGGTACTTGTTATGATCCAGTTCAGCCTCACAGCTATCATTGAAAGTGAGGGCAGTGGGCCAGCAGGTGGTGTGGAAGTTAAGGCCCCGCATCCCACCGGACCAACTGCGTGGTTCCAGTTCCAGACCCAGTGATTTGAAAGTCACGCCAGGTGCATGTGCATGTGTGCCCAAAATCCCAGGAGGAGACTGGAAGAGAAGGGACTTGTGGCATGGCCATCGCCCTGGGGAGTGACTTCTCACTTATCCTCTTTCTCTGGCAAGTGCATGCATCCTATATAGCAAAAACTGAAAAAGAAAAAAAAAAAAAGCGAGGGTAGCTTTAAGGTGGGTATTTTCTTTTCTTTCTGTTGTTTTAAAGTTTATGTCCTTTTTTTTTCATGAGAGAAAGACATAGCAACAGAGAGACAGGCAGAGAGACAGAGAGGAATCTCTAACAGGGTCTGTACACCATGATCCATCCCCAGCCTCAGCTGGCCCAGATCATGGGCAAGTGTGCATGCCTGTGTGCACACGGAGGCCCCAGAATGCACGCTGGCAACTTTCCCCTGTGGGTCTCGTCGTATTTGTGCTACCCGCTGGCCCCTGAATACTCTCTTTCCAAGGTGGGTGCTGTCAGCTCCACACTGTGGAGTTCAATTCAGTGCTGAGAAGTGCCATTTTCAGACTGAGAAACCACAGAACAGGGCCAAGAGCAGAGACCTGGATGAGAGGCCTAAATCAGCAATCTGAAAATACTAGAAGGAAATCAGGGATGTTTATTCTAAAGAAGAGGAGATACGTGGAAGGGTTAAAACAGGTGCTTTGATGTGCAGAGGCCTGTCGGGTTGGAGAGTGAGTCATCACCTTAGGGTGGTGAGACTATGTTGTCTTTCCTTCTTTAATCTTACTTATTTGTATTTTTGAAATTATATATGAAGTAACATATATGCTTACATAACAGTAATTTTTTTTTTTATCAAGTAAACATGTGCATATACATGTACGAATGAAACTACTGAGGAGAAGATTTGTTATAAACAGGCAAGGTCCAGGCCAGGGAATCCTGAGACTTAGCTAAGCTGGTGACAGTGGGAATGTGGTGATGGAAACGTGAAATACACTTACTGAGAAATGTAAGGAATGAGTAGGAGGTGGGAAGAGGAAAGTGGACCACTGAATCTCGGAGAAGCTGATGAGCAGAGCTAGGGTGAAGACGGCACAGGGAAGGCTCAGATTCTCTGCGGGTTATCTCTGCCACAAGCCACAGAGGTAAGAAACCAGGATTTCTAACCAGGAACCAGTTGGATCTAGTTAAGCTGACTGAAGAATTGATAGTGATGCCAGCAAAGATTTAATCAAAGCCAAAGACGACGTGTTCGAAGGGCTCAAAGGAAATACAAAATCCTTTGTCTAGATTTCATAAGGAACGTTCAATACTATGCCTGGCCCAGTGGAACACGAGGTCTGGGAGAGGGTGGGTGATAGGAAGCGACCCAAGGATGAAGACCTGCAGAGACCTGTGGCTACAAGGAGACATTTGACACTGTCTGGTTCAGCATGTTGGGAGCTCAGTCCATCCATGCCTTTGTGAGCTGTCTCAGCTAGAAGGCCTTTGTCTACTCTCCCTCACACTCAGAAAAGATTGCATTATGAATCAAGTCACTTGCATGCAGAAGGGAGGTGATAGGAAAGGAAGTATATTATCTGCAAAATCAGGAGTGTGATTTTTTTTTTTTTTTTGGAGAGGTTTTTTGCTATAGGGCGATTGCGCTCACCAGAAAGACAAGAGAGAGACAGAGAGACAGAAAGCAAGAAATCACTCCCCGGGGGGATGGCCACACTACAATCCCTTTCTCCTCCATTCTCCTCTTGGGATCTTGGGCATGCATGCACATGTGTCCGGTGTGAGTTTAAGCCACTGGGTCTGGGGCTCGAATTGCGGTCGACTACATGGAAGTCCAACGACGCCATTATGCTGTTCCCATGGAGTATGAGTTTTGATAGATAAACCACATCCTGGGCAGGCCCTGTAATGCAGTGGTTAAATGCTGAACAGAGGAAATTGGATTCTATATGTCCGACCAAGTTTCAAACCCTGGTCCCAGTGGCTTGAAAAACACACTGAACATGCATGCATATGTCCAGAATCCTGATAGGATGGAGAATGGAGGAAAACAGGCCCTTTGGGGGCTATGTGCCATTACATGTGTACTTTCTCTTTCGTTTTCTCTCTCATGCATATACCTTCTGGTATAAAAAAAGAAAAAAAATCAATAAACCATTTCCTGTTTTTACTGGGATTAGTCATGCCAAAAGCAGAAACTTAGTTTCTATGAGAGAGTAGGGATACCATTCCCAACACAAGAATGGATGAGAACTATTTATACTACTAGCTAGTAATCTGAAAAAAATATCCTTAGGTGCTTAAAAACATCTTAAGCTATAAACTAATTACTTAGGATTTAAGTTCTTCCTCAAGCTATGAAATAAAAATAAACCAGTTCATCCTGATATATTCACAGGAATGAAAAAAAAAATCAATGAAGAAGTAAACAAGAAAACATATTCTAGTAAATCCACCAGAAACATAGCATTATAGATAAACCATTTTCAAATAATTTCTGGGAGCAAGGTTAAAGCTACAATGTCATTGGAGAGGTACTTCCTACTATAACACCTCTTCAGAAAACACCCAGAAGAAGTAAAGTTCTTCAAGTCCAATGCTTCTGTATACTAATTTCTATGGACTTATTAAAATTTTCATTTCAGATGTTTAACATCAGTCAGTAAGTCACATACTCCATAAAACAAGAGGTTCTTAGAGCACAAATGTCCTATTCCCACTGGCTGGTCCCATTCACAACCACCTCTCAAAGGAAAGCAGAGGGAGGCTTTCCACATGGCATTTTTCATAGCCCCAGCCTGGTGCAATTTAGGAGCAGGTTGAGAAGGAATTACAGAGCATTAATAGAGACATTTGCTGTAATGTGAAACATGAGTTTGCTGTTCAAAAGGCTAAACTGTAGTGCTTAAAGCTAAGTGCTTAGAACTGCCCCAGGATGCTACAGTAATTGCAATCACGTTCCTCCAATCATAGATGAAAAAGTTAACACTTTCTCGCATTTGGCTAGACTCACTCAGAGTCATTTGTTGTAGTTGTGAGGTCTCTTTCATGTGAATCAACATCTTCATTTGGTTTCCACATGAATAATTCTTGGAAGCTGCAAAGGCTTTGAAGGGTATCTATTTTTGCCTTGAGGTCTGGTAGCCTCAAAGTTCACATGAACCTCACAGATGCAAACTATCTGAGCGTGATTCATTTATGCCTACAGCGACCTCACCAAAGGGAGGTCCCTGTGTGTGTGGGGTTTCCATATTTGTATTGCTTATGCGTTTATTTGTAGCTAAACTTGTTTTCATGGGGCTAAAGAATTTAAAGGTGATCAATAATGCACATTCATGGAGAATGAAGCCCAAACTCAACTTCTTCACCAAGTCAGTGTTTGTCGTACCGGCAGTGGGACAAGACAACAACATGCTTCGCCAAAGCTTCATGTTTCTTTTCTGCCTACATAGCTGCAATCACTTCACTTCTGACATCGTCTTTATTTTACGTAAACCTTTAAACCATGGAGAAAAGAATGAGGCATCTGACCCTCGAAAAGTTTCACACAGTCAGAAACTACTATGGTTTGAATGTGTTCCCTCAAATCCTTGCGTTAAAATTTTGTTGCTATTGTGACAGTATTAAGAGAGTGGAAACTTGATCCAACTATGATATTAAGAAGTAAGGCTTGGGCCGGCACGTAATGTGGTGGTCAAGGTGCTGGATCCCACATAGCTGACTCTGTGGTTCAAATTCTGAAACTAGTGGCTTCAAAAACACGCTGGGTGCATGTTGTGCATGTCCAAAATCCCAAAAGGAGAATGGAAGAGAAGAGATTGTGGCGTGGTCGTCCCCCTTGAGGGGTGAGTTCTCACCTTCCCTCTCCCTCTCTTCCCCTGGCAAGTGCATGTGCCCTATGGAAAAATCTAAAAAAGAGGTAAGGCTTATGAGAGATAATTAGAATTAGATAAGTTCATCAGGGTGGGCTCCCATGATTGAATACTGGTAGCTTTATAAGAAGAGGGAGGGAAGGAGGGAGGGAGAGAGAGACAGAGAAAGAGAGAGACACACACATACCAGATACATGCTCTCTGTCTCTCACCATGTGAGACCCTGGGACTGCATAGAGGACCCACCGAAGGAATGGCCTCACCAGATGCAGCCACTTGACCTTGGACTTCCAAAACCCTGAACTGAATAACCCTGTATTTTATTTTTCTTTTTAAAAATAAATTACCCACTTCTAGTATTCAGTTATACGAATAGGAAAATGGACTACAGCAGGAACTATCAGACAGCTGAAAGAATCTCTCTCTCCTGTGAAATGTGGTAGGAGGCCACTTCCCAGAATGACCAGCACATTTGTTTTTCCTATAAAAAGTGATGAAATGTCCCAGAGACCTAGACTAGTTCTGTGGGGTAAACACTGAGCTCCGGGTTGAAGATGACTCTGATCACACCCAGGCACAGGCTGCTATGCTAAGGCCTTCAGGGCGTTACTCAGGGCTCTCTACTCCAAGTTTAGGAGTACATTTGTGAAAAGTAAAACTTGGCTTTCCATTTATACACAGTCCAAACACTAGAGGTTGCATGATGTTCAAGTGAAACAAAACTAGAAATAATACAGAAAGGAAAATGAAGTCTATTCCATGGAGGCTCATTGAGAGCAGCAAGAAATAGCCAACATGACAGGAGGTCATGGACAAACTAAATGAAGAGGCACGATTTCAAAGAAGACTGTAGCCAACAACAGAAAAAATAAAGTAAGGCCTTAAAGGCACCATGATTATAGAAGAGAAAGGAAGTGAAGTTTACACCCATCACTTGGAACCACTAAGAAATATTTAGATTATTTTCCACATACTCTGTGTTTGAGGGAGGAAGGAAGCAGTTTCAAAACAGTATGCAGGATATAATTTCGGGGGAAGGATTATGTATGCAAAAAGACTGGAAGGATAGCCCCCAAATTGTTACAGTCGTTGGGGAAGGGCTGAGATTACATATAAATTTTCTTCTTTGCTTATCTGTATTTTGCACAAAAAGCATCATATCTGCACACACATACACATATAACAAAAATTGTGTCAACTTATTATAATAAATTAAACATAGTCCTACCCCAAATTTCATACTGAAATTGGTATACCCTTTGCAAGAGGCTAGAGATTTCTATGAGGGGACTTCAAACACTTCTGGAAAACTGGAATTAAATTTATGTACAGGGTTTATTTTGGTGCAAAAAAAAAATCTTGAAATCCATTCAAGGTCTTTTCTGTAATATGTATTTTTCATGAACTCTCTGGGGTCCCCTCGCATATACCACAAAACACCAGGTGGAGATACACCTGTCTAGTACTTCTCATTGCCCCAGCCCTACAGCCCTTCCTTTCCCCACAAGAAAGGAGTGGAGACAATACTGAGAACTCTACAAAGACGGTTGTTCATATGAGTATTTTGTGAGTGTAGGGAGTCCACACTATGAAGAAAACAAGCTTAGTGTTATCCATGGCTGGGGTGATGGTCACGCCATAGGTCAGGTCACGCACTCTGACATGACCCACCCTAATTTTAGCTATGGACAACAATGAAGCAAAGAGTTGGGAGGCTTAGGTATAAAAGACTGGACCCTGGCAGACTGGTGTGCAGTAACAGACATGGCTCCTGGCAGGGGCTCTCCCTACTTTTAGGAACTGACACCTGTGATCTGAATCTGGGGACCGTCAGGCATTCAGGGAGTTGCCTAGCATGGGCCCTGCCAATGTCCTCTCTGCAGCCCCTTACAGGGTAGCACTGTACTGCTGGGTGCCAACAACTTAGTCACTGTTTGGGGAATCCAACCAAGCCCCAAGTCTGGCTTCAGATATTCCTTACTAGTATGGCTTGTCTTAGGAGCCCCCCAGGGTGGTTTCTGCCTCATGCAGGTGGTCAGACCCTGCAGTGGAGACCCCAGGAAGCTCAATTCTGTGGCTTCCACACCAGTCTACCGAGCTGGACAAGTACAGGGGCCTCAGCAGACAAGGCCTTCCTGCCTTCTTCCTGGCTAAGGAGCTGTCCCACGCTCAGGAATCCTCCAGGCTGGTGAAGAAGCTCAGACGCTCGTCTGTGTCTCTGGCCTGGGTTTTCATTCAAAAGAGCATGTGTGATGACATAAGACAAAAATAGGGGCAACCCCAGTTAGAAATAAGGAAAAACACATTGATGACTAAGAGGGGAGAGGCTGGTGCGGAATCCTGGAAGAGGTGGGCCAACCTGCCTTTAAAGCTGAAGAATTCAGAATGATTCAATCCTTCCCATTATTAAAAAAGGGGGGGGGACCCCAAACTAAATATTTTTTTTTTTTTTTTTTTTTTAAAGTCAACTGCTAAGAAGCAGGCACTGTGTCTAGGTGTCTACTTTCTCTTCAAGAAAACACAAGATAGTGTCATCCTTACCTTGCATATGAGAAAACAAACTCCGTCATTACACAGTGTGCCTGAAGCCACCACGCAGGGACTGAGAAGTAGGTTTACCTGGTCCCAAATAGGCATCACCTTCCCAGGTCAACCACGTGGTTTTTTTCAGGTCTACAAATCTCCAAGGTAATCAGTCAGTCTCCTGCCTGCTGGGAACACTGGGAGCTATTTGGTATAGTCAGGGGGGCCAGGATTGATGGTCTGCTCTACTGGCCACCTGAAACCATGCACTGAGCATCCACCCTCTCCAAGCCTTCCTCTCTTTATAAAATACGGCACTGGCCGTACAACCTACTACAACATAAAGTAAGTCCGCCTCTGCCCGAGGGTGAGCACCACATTCCAGGGAGGGTGGGGGTGCAGGGGCGGGAGCTGGCCCCCCAGCAGCAGGTCTGACTTAGATGACTTGCTTCACATGTGACGGGCTGCTCTTCTGCTGTGAGACTAATTGCTCGCTACTTGACAAAGCAGGTGGAAGTACAACACAAACTGCCACGACCTCTCGCCAGTCCTCATTCACGTCTCCCTCAGCTCCTCCTCTCTCAGTGGATAATTAGAGAGAACAGTTGTCACATACAGAAAGTTAGCGTCGCTAATGTGACTCCAAAACTGATTGCAGACCATTAAACATTTACTAGAGGGGCATAAAGCAGAGATGGGGGAAAGGACATGTCTTTATACCGAAATTGTTGAGCTCAGTCATTCTGACTGGGGTTAGTGGTATCTCATTGTGGTTTTGATCTGTATCTCCCTTACGGGACAAAGAAACGGGTCATTATCTGTTGAAGATAACGTGTACAGTGTTCTCAATCGGACGGGTGAGAAATGTATACGTGTTGGAATATTCACTTTGCAAGCTAAGTGACATGTGTGATTAAATGTATAAAAGACATTGAAATAAAAAAATACTGAACAAAAGAAAAAATTGTTGGGCTTGGAAATCTTATTGGTTCAGTTATTTCATCATAGGGATAAAGAAACCAAAATCCAGGGAGGAAAGTAGCTCGGCCAGACTGAAACCCGTCTCTTAACTTACACTCGGCAGACTATCACTTCGCACCGACACTCCCGGTAGGCTCTGAGCACTCAGGACGGCCTTGAGAGAATCACTGTCCTGAGACACAGTGCCTCCTGTCACCCTCCTGCCAGGGTCAGGATGCCTCTCAGTCCTGGATTCCTGTGCCCATGAAGCTCCATCATGCCATTGGTGACCACCTCCTCGCCTCTCTTCTTTGTAAAATCCAATAATATTAAAACACTGAACTCTGGTGAATTTCCGCCCAGACAATTACCAGAGACAAAAATAGTGAAATGAGAACAAATGGGAGTGACCCAGAAGAAAAGAGAGAGTATGCACCCAGAGAGACCACTTTCTCTGGAGCCAGGATGTCGAGAGGCACCATCTGGGGACGTCCAAGTCCCCTGGCTTGTGTCCTACATTGCCGAGAGGGGAACCGTGCACTGGAAATCTAGGTATGCCCTAAATTAGCGAGTGGAGATCATGGCTGCAAGCGCTGGGCTGGGTGACAGCACCAATCTAAAGTAAATCTGTCTCAAATGTTGGGGAATGGTTCTACTGTGCACACTGAGGGCTCAGCCTCCCAGGAGCGTGATGTCTTCAGCCACAAAATCTTGACTCAGATTAAACCCATGTGACCTTGAGTGTAACAGGAGCCCTAGTAACACCACACTAGTGCTGATCATTGAGAATTTCCAAGACCTTTCTTCCTCTCCTGTTGTCTTTCTTTTAGCAAGTACTCCTCAAGTGTCCACCTATGTTGTGCTGGGCACTGGGATTGGGGAGGGCACTGAAGGGAACAGTATTTGGTGCATGGAGCTCATGACAGATCATGAGAAGCCATGATCTGTCTATGATGGTGGGAGATACTTCTATCAGAGAGGCATTGAGGGGTTAGCAAGGTTGAGGCTAAAATGTCTGGTGGGGAAGCCACGTAGACAGCTGGAGGAGAGTGTTTCAGGCAGCAGCAGCTGCCAGGGCAAGGGTTTCAGCGACTGTGAGGAGCTGGATGAAGCTGAATACGGCTGGCTCAGTGAGGAAGGTGGAAGGGGAGGTTGGTGAGGTGGGTGGGCTGAAGAGGAGGACCTCTCATGCCCCTTAAAGATTTCAGGTGAGTTCCTAGCCATTTTTAAAGGGCTTTGAGTAGAGGATTAACCTTTCACAGAGGTTATCCTCGCTGTGGTGGATAACACTGAAAGAGGGCTACCTAATACAGGCCAGAGTTCAGAGGGATGTGACAGTGCCTCATGGTGTGGAGGGAAATGAGAAATGATGCATCCCAGGTGCACTTGGGCACGCAAATCGATAGGACTCATGTTAGGATGGACTGGAAGTTGGGGTTGTGGGCAGTCCGTTTATTAAGTGCCTCTATGTGCTGGGATCTTGGAGGGAGCTTTCCCCACAATTAGCCATCTCTGTCCTATGCCAGGTCTCTGTGTCCCCTTTGTTAAGTGCCACCCCTAGACTCAGTGCACCTACTTGCCTTGGCTCCTTTAAAGAACACTGAAAAGCCTGCCATGGCAGCAACATTGTCGTGGCCTTTTTCAGACAGCAATATTATTTATAAGTAATTTTTTGAAGGGCCTAAGCAGTATTGAGTGTGAGGTTTGCAGGACATCTTATTTATTCATATCTTACCTTGCTCCAGCAAAGATTTAAAGGGGGATTATATAAATACACACAAGATAAAATAAAATAAAAATATATGTGGAAAATAAAGCTGGAAAGGTCAGGAGGCCAGGTAATAAGTTAATACAAGAAAACATGTGCTGTAAGGCCCTTTCCTTTATTAGAAATGGGTCACAAATGCTGCCCGACAGGCAATGCAGACAAAGCCAGTATCAGTAGTTTACATGAACCAGGGGTCCAAAACAAACAAACAAACATACAAACAAAACACATCCCTCTGCCCTTCCCTGACCTTTCCTTAAAGTGCACAGAAGGGAAAAGTCTGCAGTACTTAAAAAAGAGGAGTCCATGTGATGAAACAAAGAGCTCTTTAACAGGGTCTTTCATGGATCGAGCAACACACTGCAGAGCTGTTTCTAGCAACCTTCTCCAATGAAGGCTCATGCCTAAAACACCATTCAGAAAAACGCTGAGCAGGGACTGCACAAGGATAAGGCTCAGGCTTCATCCAGGGGGAGATTTGGGAATTTCTAGAATGGTGTGAGAATGGGTACTTCTCCCTATATACTGTTTCTCTTGACGGAATCTTTTATAAAGATCAAAAGGCAGCAAGGACCCTGCCAGACAAATACTTGGGAAGCAATTTCTCCATGTGCCAGGCCATGTGCTTGCAAAGTTGGTGAGGCTTCAGTGTGCAGGGCAAGAGGAGTGACCAAATCTGAGATTAAATCCCAACTCACCAGGGCCCCTCCAGGAGGCCCCTGGCACTCTACAAAGGTGGGATGACGACATGAGATACCCAGAGGCAGGTGGACATAGGCCTTAGGTGTGAGGGACAAATTTGATTTGGGCCACATCAGAATGTATGTAGTTGATGACACTGCATGAGATGGTCAGCGATAGTGAAGGAGAAAGAGAGGAGCTGAGAGTGAAATCCTGGAGGCCGATTGAAGAGATTAATTCAAAAAGAGTTGACTGTGCATTTAGAATTTGCCTTTCATTCCTTTTTAAATTTTTCAATTTTATTTTATAATTTCTAATGTACATTGGCTTGTAACACATCTTTAGGGCATACAACATGGTTTTTCAAAGTAGACATGTAGTGCGTGGTAAGCAAATCAAGAATATTATCATATACATTATTTAAAATAAAATAAAAAAACCCTTATATTCGTATGTTTGCTAAATGCTTTTTTCCTGAGCCCCTCCCACCGACCCACCACTATCCACCCCTCCCACATGGTTTCTGGTGTGTACACTTGTCCTCCCTATTATTATGTCTTCAAATCTTTCAGTGTATGCCACAGAGTGTAGACATTCAGTATATATTGAGTAGCGACATACAATGTTTGTCTCTCATATTTGCACAGCACTGTAAGTGGCAGAGCACAGGACCTGAATCCAGCCTGCTTGACACGAGAACCTATGCCATTGACCGCTGTATAACCTGCCCCACACCAACAATGTGCTTATCTTTTTCCCACACCAACAATGTGCTTATCTTTTTTACCTAACGAGCCTCTTCCATAACATTTCATTTAAATTATGTTCCAGAAAGTACATAATAGAGTCTAGCCATTTTCGTTCAGATGACTTATTAACACAGAGAACTGAAGCAGCTCATTTGGAAGAGGTACCATGTGTCCTTGAAATATTGATGGCAATCATGACCTGTCAGCTCAGAATCATAAACAGCAAGACCTAGCGAGCAGAGGAAAAAACAACTATGCAAACACTTTGACACACACACACAAAAAAAAAAACAGGAGTGAAAGCAGAGAGAGATGAAACAGTGTGAAAATTAATTGCAAGAATCCAATTTTTGCAGGCAGGCCTGGTGACTCAAGGTAGGGAAGGAATTCCCACTCTACAATTTCAAAAGCCTCTTTATTGCCTGGGATGCCAATGGAAGAGAAAAAGCAAGGGCCCAAGAGCCAGGCAGCGAAGCACAGCCCTGCACAGAAGGTCAGGGCTGGCTCCGGCCGAGCAACAGCCGTGGACTTCTTGTCAGCTGAGCTCTCCGGGAAGCAGTGACCTTGACTTCACAGCTCAGTGTTGCAGGAAAAAGAAACAACCTGTGTGTTTGTCAAATGCCTGAGAGCCTGGAAGCTTTTTAAGGGGCTTTGCTGAAAAAGGACGTCTTCTGTGTTACTTAGAGACAACTGCTTGCCAAAACACTACGTTAAAAACAAGACAATCACAAACCTTGAGAGCTGGAAAGATATTATAGGCTGTCTGTTATGCCCCAAAGCAACTAAATTATTATTATCATTGTATACTATGGGGCACACCCCCACCCCCACGCACACACGGACATTGGTCCTACGGAGTGTGCTGACTTGGATTCAGAATGTTGTCCAGATCTAATCTTGGCAGCAATGTTGGCTAAGATGAGTTATATTCTGCACTGGAGTCCTAACGCAGCTCAGGAACGCCATCTGAAAAATTCATAACACGCTCTTTATATCAGTCCAAGCGTTTAGATAGCTCTTTCATGTTCAAACTGTCTGTACTGAAATGCAAAACTTATTTTACCTTGTGTCAGGTTTTTATTACAAACTATAATACCTTACAGTGTCAAACTTTATTATTTGTAGTATTAGAAAGAGCGGTAGTAACATACTGGTAATCAATGTTAATAACCAATATTTATTAAATACTTTCCATATGGCAGACAGGCACTTACATAAACAGTTAAATGCATCTAATTAATCTAATTAGCATTAATGTTTAATGATTTTACATGAATTACATGTTTTACTTATTACCAGTACGCCCCACCAAATGTAAGCTCTACCACGGCTTTTGTCTTTTTTTTTTTTTTTAATTGCCAGAGGGCAGGCACACACAACAGAGTGGAAAGAGGGCAGACAGAGAAAGCATCCCCCCCACCCCTCCCACAGTGAGGCCTGGTCAATCACAATCTTTTTCCCTCTGTTCCTCCATCCCATCAGGATCCTGGGCCTACACGCACATGTGCCCACTGTGGTTTTTTTTTTTTTTTCAAGCCACCAGATTTGAAAAGTGGTCAGGAATATAGGACTTTGTTCCCTCTGCTCAGTATTCAACCACTGAGAGTGGGGCCAGCCCTGTCTTCATTATTAACTAAGTCTGTACTTGCTGGAACAGTGCCTGGCACACAGTAGGTAGACAGATATCTTTTCGTTTTGTTTTTAGATTTTTGCCGTAGGATGCGTGCACTCACTGGAGAGAGACAGAGAGGGAAAGTGAGAAACCACCTCCCAGAGGATGGCCTCATCACAATCCCTTCTCCTTCACTCTCCTCCTCGGCTCTTGGGTATACACACATGCCTGGCATGCTTTTGAAGCCACTGAGTCCAGAACACGAACCGCAGAGTCGAATATATGGGATCCAGAGCCTTAACCCCCACGCTACCTGGTGGCCCCAAGCATGCAAATATGTTAAAAACTGAATGAACTCATTTAATTCTTACACTGACTATGGAGTGGGAACTGTGACAATTCCTCTTTTACAGACGAGGTAAGTGGAGCACAGGATGTATAAGTACCTGGCTCGAGGTTGCACAGTAGGTGAGAGAGCTAGAATTCAAGCCCAGGCTTCCTGGCTCAAACCCTGTACTTTGAATTAGGCCCTAGCCTTTCTGACTGCCTAGGAGAAGGCACTGGCTAGCGCTCACGGAGTGCTTACCTGCTCAGAGGCACCTCACTAAACGGCTGTGTGTACTCTCTCATGTAACACTACGTGTCCAGGAAGCTGTCATTCTTTTCATCACAGAGACGAGCAAACTGCATCTTGGGGAGATGACGTATCTTGCCAAAGTCACGCTATAAGCTGTACAGCTAGAATTCAAACTCAGGCCCGTGCGAGTTCCAAGCACGTGTGTGTCACCACTACTCCATCCTGTGTCCTGAGCCTTCGCCCCCTCAGCCATCATGCACTTGCATGGTGGGTCTTCTTCGGCTGCTCTCTGAGTTTTATTTTAGATTTTCTATCTGATTTTTAAAATCTCCATTTCTTTCCTCACCCGTACGCAGTTTGAGTTATTAGACGAACCATCTCTGAGTCAAAGGGCAGTGCCATCCGCCTCAGGTGGGAAGTTGACCCGAATCAGGACCATGAAAACTGTACCACTTTCCCCTCTCAGGAAGAAGCAGTGACTCCTGCTACTTTTGTGATGCACAAAGACCCATAAGGAAAGGATTCTGGAAAGCCACTTCCCAGAGGGATAAGTAAAAGGGAATGTAGAGGGCTGCGAAGGATCGAGGGTGAAACCTCCGCTGATCCCCGTCAGTTTGGCTCTGCCAACCAGGAGGCAGGCAGTGGGGGTGGTGGCAACAGTGGATGTCGCCAAGGGCAACAAACAAAGACAGCCTGTTTTCCATTGAAGAGCATGATGCAATACGGAAGGAAAGGTGGCCATCCAGGCCCACACACAGCCACCAACTTATGACCTGCTGGTTCAACTCAGTCCTGGTGGGTGGAGCTTTGGTAATGTCTCTGAGAGTCAGAAGGAACGTGAATGTTGGTGCTGGATCGTCCTGAAGCAACATGGAGGGGCACCAGGTGCAGGGTGGGGTCTCTTGGGGAGACTTAGGTCTGGGGAAACCACTGAGGCACAAGTCCTTAAGGGAAGCAGGCCCCATCCGAGCTGACAGGTGATAGCTTTAGGCTGCAGGGTTGGGAAACCTTGTCTCTCTTGTGGCATCTACACTAGCAAGACTGGAGGGAGAAAACCGGCTCAGGGCCAGAAGAGTTCGGCAGCTGAGCCAGAAGCCACCTTTAAGATCAGTTACAAACACTGGGCTAAGTCTGCTTGTCTTTCAAAGCAGGGGACCAGGGTTCAGACAGTGAAGTGAATTTCCCACTGTTTCACAGTTTGCTGTGGGACAGGGCTGGGATTTACCTCCTATGTAACTATCTGGCCCCGGCCTCATCTCCTTCAGACCTTTACTCAGAGGCTCACTCCTCAGCGAGCCTTTCCTTGCTGCCCTATCTGAACAGCAACCTGCCCCTGCTTGCTAAGTCCCTTCCCTTTTCCTGCTTTTCTGTTTAGAAATGGTCACCATCCAGCAATTCTACATGCGACTTACTTGCCTCACTTATTACGTCATTCTCAGCTAGTTGACAGAGGTCCAAGAGCGCAGGGGTCTCGCTCATGGCTATTTCTGGTGCCTATGACAGTGCCTGGCACGAGGTAAGTACATGTCTGGTGAATGATGAAGGAATGAACAGTGTGGTGTGCCACACTCTTGTATTTTATGTACATGGTCATTTTTTTTGGGGGGGGGCAGGGAGAGATTTGTGCTACAGCACATGTGCTTGCTAGAGAGACAGAGAGATGACAGAGAGAGAGAGAGAGAGAGAGAGAGAGAGAGAAGCAAGAAATCACTCCCCAGGGGTGATGGCCACACTGCAATCCCTTTTCCTCCTTTCTCCTCTTGGGATTTTGGACACACATGCACACACACACACCTGGCATAAGTTTCAAGCCTCAGGATCCAGGACTCAAATCGGGATCGGCCATGTGGGAGTCCAGTGACGCTAGCATTACTCTGTCTGCTGGTCCCTATGTACATAACCTGCATGGCAATTCTGAAGAGTAGGGACCACAACTGGAGAGTGCAGGGGTCAGCGCTAGCCTTTCCAGACCTCAGCACCTGGGCTGGCCCCATTTGCTGTACATCACGCTGTACTGCACACGACGC
>NW_006159897.1:1878496-1887826 GCF_000334495.1 Tupaia belangeri chinensis | reverse complement strand
CACGACGCTGCTCTCTTCCAAAGGCTGAAACCTTCCTTCCTCCCTTCTTACAACAGCTAGACCACATTTGCTCCTTGAGTTTGTTGCCTTGCTCACACAGGAATGGACAAATTTGGGACCAGCAGATGGTGTAATGATTACATCACTGGACTCCCACATATTTGACCATGGTTTGAGTCACGGACCTGGTGGCTTCAAATTCACACTGGGTGCATGTGTATGCATGCACAAAATCCCAAGAGGAGAATAAAAAAGAAGAGATTGCAGTGTGGCCATACTCCCAGCGGGTGTTATTTCTCTTTCTGTCTCTCTGTCTCTCTGGCAAGCACATGCACGATATAGCAAAAATCTCTCTACAAAATAAATAAATAAATAAAAATAAAAGAACTAGCAAAGTAGAAGATTAAATGTCCATGGTGTCCAATTAACTCCCCGAGCAAACTAACCACCTGATAACCATATGCCGTAAGCCAGTAAGGACTGCTCTGTGACCATCAACCAAAATATCATGCAATGAAAAAGACCCTCGTATGCCATTTCCCGCTGCTGACAGCTCAATGAGGGACCCCTTTCACAAAAACAGGTATGACTCTACCAAAAATATTTATACCACCAAATGATCCCATGGGCTCATCAAAGTTCCAAGAACTATTGAAAACCCCTAGGCTGGCACTGAGGAAAATAAAGCAAGGAATCAGCCTACGCAGCTCCATTGTGATGGATTTTGACCTGTTAAACAACCTAGTAGTCGCAGTGTACGGTCACTGCTATGATTGAGGCCAAAGAACACAATTCCATAGTAACTAGAACTTCCCCCTTTAATCTGAGACAGCCTCCATTCATTAAAGTCCAGAGCTTCCTCTGTCTCCTGAAACACCCACACTTGTCCATCACACTGTCCATCACACTATATTATAAATGGGTGCTTGACATCCTGCCTGCCCACACAGACTCTAAGTGCATGAAGACAGAGACCGTATCTACCTCATTCACCATTGTTTCCCCTGCACAGTGCCTAGCGGAGGCCTGGCTTGTGGCAGCCCTACAAATACTTGCTCAATCCTGTGTCTACCATGGCATTTTAAGCAGTTTATACCTTATCTTCACTTAGAGCCTCCAAGTATATAATAAATGTATAAGGAATTGCATAAGTTTAACATAAATATACTTAAAATGAATGGAGGCATATTTACAAGTGATTCGTTCATAGTTGTCATTTCACCTCTATTAAAGATGACATCAAGGGAGGACATAAATGCAAATAAAAATATATCAAAGTATCACAATTTGAGAGTAGATAAAAGATAAACTATTGAACTGGTATGCTATTAAAAAAAAAATCCCTACAACTAACTACAGTCATTCAAAGATAATCTCAATAGAACAGAGGTTGTTAAGACATCAGTATCTTCAAACCTTACCTGGTTGATACAATCTTTCTTTAGCATGAAATGACTATTGCGTGGTATGAATTTTCTAAAGACAAATATTTGCTGTTTACTTGTAGGTATTTTCCTTACTCACATGTTTCTTCTCCAACATGAAAGAGGATCATATTGAGCCAACCCTTTCTTCACCCTTCTGACAGTTGAAGCTGAACTTAAGGCATCTCTTCTAAAACTGACGATGACAAAATTAAACTAATAAAAGAGGTCATTGGTATTTGAGCTTTAAAGAAGATAGCAACATCCGAGTTGTAGCTTCATCAGAACAGTGAAGAAATGTATAAACACAGAATAACGGCACCATTACTAATCGAACCCAATATGAATTCCCTTCCCACTGCCCATTGGTGGCAGAAATTGCTAACTCTCCACCAAATGCAATTTGCTTGGGCCTGGATGCATAACTTAGACTCCAGTTTCCAGCAGCCTTCCTTGTTTCTCAGAATAGCATCTATCTGGATTCTAGCCAATGAAATGCACACTAAAGTGATGTGTGTCTCTTCTAGATCTGACCTATACAGTTCTTCTCTAAATGCTCCTCCACACTTTTGCCCACTCTTTTCTGACTGAGCTGCCTCCAGAGCCCTTAAAAGTCAAGAGTTAAAGATGGCAGAGGCTTTTTCAGCCATGGTCCCTGAGTGTGCCAGAGAGACAGAGAGAGATAAAGACAAATCTCTGGGAGAGATTTTTGTTATAGAGCATATGAGCTCACCGGAGGGACAGAGAGAGACAAAGAGATAGAAAGCAAGAAATCACCCCCCAGAGGGGATGGCAATGCTGCAATCCCTTCTCCTCTATTCTCCACTGGGGACTGTGGGCAGGCATGCACACGTTCCCAGTGTGAGTCTTAAGTTGCTGGGTCCGGGACTTGAACCACATTCAACTAAGTGAGAGTCCAGCAACGTAACCAGTATGCCATCTGCTGGCCCCCCAGAGTCCCTGCTCTTGACCAATACCCTGTCTTCCTGTGGCTGTCAGTGGCCTCTGTCTCAGAGTGATGGCTCCCTCCCCCATATCTGACAAACACCTGAGATCTCTTTTATTTGAACAAAAGTTATTCTTTCAGGTGTCTGAGAAACAGTCTAGTTCTTGAACTTTTCTCATCCCTTCAAACACAGCTCCAGAGGCCTTCACTACTCCAGTCTCCCTTGCGAAGCTTTCTGTTCATTCATACACATGCCAAAATGTGTCACAAAGGACTTCACAGTTAGAATAAGATAATAGCCTTTCCCCAAAAAAGGCTGATTTGAGAATTAGTGAGGTTATTTCTGCAAAGTACTAGACACTATAAACAGTACTTGAGACAAAGCGTGCCAATAAAACACTGGCTATTATTTGCCTCACATCTCAATACTATAGCCTATGACTGCGTTAGGTCCTGCTGTCTACGTCACCCTCCTGACCAGATTAAATTTACTGCCTACCCGAATACATTATTAAAAATGTGAGCCATTGATAAGAAGCTCTGTCCTGCCCCCTTCCCATCAGCCTGCTAGAGTTTTTTTGTTTGTTTGTTTGTTTGTTTTTCCCTTTCAATAGGAGTTAACACTTTACCTACAGTGTAGTTAAGCTTCTCCTGTCTAGGTTTAGCCCACCTCCCCAGGCAACAAATCTTGTTAGCTCACCTTACTTGGTTTCAGGTCACCTCACAATTGGATAATTAGGCCCTGAAAATCTCGACCTTGGTGTGGGCTGGAGTGGGCCAAAGACAGAGCCATGAGCTCTCCACTAGAAAGGGCCCTCCTGACACTGCTCTGCTGTTGCACCTGGTCCCAGCAGCCAGAGCCAGAAAAGGGTACCATCTTGACCACAATAATCTTGTGCCAGCATTTCTACAACTTCTACAACTCTAGGAGACCTCCCAGCTCAGCTTCTTGGTGGGCTAAAAGAAGAAAGTTGCTAAAAGCCTAACTTGGTTGGGATGGGGAGCCAGGACCACAGCTGCACCTTCTCAGAGGCTCAATAATCAGAGACCAAAAGTGCACAGAGGAACTCGTCAGGAACATTCCAGAAAAGGAATCATGGTCTGGCATAGAGTGGGATGGAGGCTTCTACCTAGCAATAAGTGGAGGTTAGATAGGGAACTGGATCATGCAAGAAATTCTCACCTCTTCCCTTTTCAGAGGGACAGAGTCCATGTAGAGTATTAGGCTGGTAGATAGGAATCCACGAATCCACAGCCAGCTGACAGAGGCATGAGCAGGCCCCTCCACCCTAGGAGGCAGTGCTCAGGGCTGCAGAAGCCAACCCTGCATGTGGTGTTTGGCTGTAAGAAGGACTGCTAGGACTGATGTGCAGTCTAAAGTGTCAGCCTGCAGGTCAGGAATGGCTACTGTTTTGTTTTGTTTTGTTGAGGTTTTTGCTATAGGGAGCGTGCACTCGCCAGAAAGACAGAGAAACACAGAGAGACAGAAAGTGAGAAATCATCCCCTAGGGGGGATGGCCATGCCACAATCCCTTCTCTTCCTTTCTTCTCTCAGGATCTTGAGCATGCATGCACACGTGCCCAGCATGAGTTTAAGCCACCGGGTCCAGGACTCGAACCGCAGTCACCTACATGGGAGTCCGGTGACATAGCCATTATGCCAATTGCTGGTCCCTAGGAATGGCTATCATTTTTAAGACCTGAGGACGCACTGGCTTCTGTCTGGGTCTTTAGGATGCCCAGGAGGTAGACTTTAGGGTAGTGATTCTTAAATTTGACCACGTCTCAGAATCACCTGGGAGAATGGCTGAACCAGACTGCTGGACCCCACCAGGGACTGGAGAGGGGACTATGGAGAGAGGGAGGCCTTGAGAAGAGGGATTCTGATTCAGTAGGTCTGGAATAGAGCCACAGAATGTGATCATCTTCCTTTTTTCTTGTTCTAAATTGTATGTCTTTCTTTCATGTGAGAGAGATGGGCATGGCCAACTGGGAATTGACACTGCAATCCGCCCCAGCTCCAGCCAGTCCTGGATTATGGGCACACACACATGTGGCATGCTCAGGGAGGTCTCCGGATGTGAACCTGGAACCTTCGCATGTGATCAGTCTTGTGAGGCTCTGTATTAACAGTGTGTCACTGTCTGGCCCCCAGAGTGTACCCTTCTAGTAAGTTCCCAGTTAATGCTGCTGCTGCTGGCTTAGGGCCCACACTTTGAGGTCCACTGATTCAGAGCAAGGGGTGTCAGGGAGACATTCGAAATATGCAAGCGGAGGACACAGGGAGGAAGTCAGAGAGAGAAGGGCCTCTCGGGGGCTCTGGTGACAATGAGCTGCTTGAAAGGAATTTCGGTTGTCCAGTGCCACCACTTGGTCTCTGACTCTGCATGTACGTGCGATACTTTGATAGTATTTTTTTTTCTGCTACTCCCTCCTACAGGTTACGAGTACAGCTAAAGGATTAGGTAAAATATATACTGAAAAGCTGGAAGGCATGCAGAAAAGAGGTAGAAACAGCAATTCAACTTCCATAGTAGGGACTGGTGATTAATTGCGGTTTCTCTCCAAGCTATTTTCCAGATATATGTCAAAGGAAGTGAGAGGTGTAGTGAATTTAATGTACTCACTGGAAGAAGATCAAATATATTTCTGAACTCAGAGGAAGGCTACTATCAAAGCAGCAGATCACGGGCAGGTATGGATGGTGGCACTAATTATTAGGAATGAGGAGCTTCAGGAAGGTTCTGTACTGTGGGTGAAAAGGGAGGAATTAGCTCTTTATGTTTCCTTGAATTGGAGGCAGTCACGATGTTTTGTTATCTTATCACCAGAGACGGGGTGAAGCCTGAGAGAGGCCCAGCTCAGATACGTCACTGGTTTTGAATTGAGGAATGTAAGTCTTGTTTAATATCTAACTCCAATCTTCAAGAGCATTCACCTCTGAACTAATATAACCCTGAGCTTAAATGGGATAATTCTGGGAAACTAAAAATGAAAGAGACATAAAAGAAAACCATCCTGCCTTACTAATTTTTAAGGAACGCATTCAACCTTCTCCCATTTTCCTAAAAGGACCTACTAGCATTTGAAGATTGAAGCATCCTCAATTCCTAGGAGAGTATGAGCTCACTTAGAGAGTCTGTGAGATCTTTGCTTCCAAAGAAATCATAAACACAATAAACTGGAGGTCTGAATTCTTGGCAGTAATTATTTACAGAACAGTCATCCAGAAGATCTAGAAAATGCTTAGGTTATTTTCAATAGATTATCATTAAAACAAAAACACAAAATTTAAAATGATCTCAGAGCTTTGGAATCTCAGGAAAAAGGTAGTGGCCCTCATTTTGGAAAAACATACTTCTCTATATAATAAACAAATTAATTAAACCAGCCAAAGTTTATTTGCTCAACTATTGCAATGCAATAAAAATAACCTCAGGGGGGACCAGCAGTTAGTGTAATGGCTATGTCGCTGGACACCCACGTAGTCAACCACAGTTCAAGTTCCAGACCTGGTGGCTTAAACTCATGACGGGCGCATATGCGTGTGTGCCCAAGATCCGGATAGGAGAATGGAGGAGAAAGGATTGTGGTGTGGCCATCCCCCCTGGGGTGTGATTTCTCACTTTCTGTCTCTCTGTGTCTGTCTTTCTGGTGAGTGCACGGCCCTATAGCAAAAACCTCCTCCCTCCCAAAAAATTAGCCTCAGGGGCCAGGCAGTGGTGCAATGATAAAATGCAGCCTTCCATGAGGCAATTATACATGAAAAGGTTCCCAGTTTAAGTTCAGAGACCTCTCGGAGTGCAGCAGGGACATGTATACCCATGATCTGGAGCTGGCTGAAGTCTGGGGATGGAGCACAGCAGTAAGGCCCTGCTGGGGGATGCTCTCTCTCTCTCTCTCCCCTGGAAGAAATAAACAGAGAAGCACAGCCTCCAAATTAGGTGAAATCTAAGATGCCACCAATTTTTGTATAAGGTGTGCCATTATTTTACATATTAATAAGAAGGAAAAATGTTCATTACAAATTCTTGATTTAGAGATGTTAGAGTGAGGAGAACAAACCCCTGTGAGCTTTAGCATGGATGGGGAACGCCGGGAATGGCGCAGAGCCTGGGGACGTGCTGCTGGGACTCCCGGTCTCGAGCTGGACAGCAGCCTCGCTCCTTAGTAGTTGTAGAACCTTGGGCAAATCATTTCACCTCATTGTGCCTCAGTTTATTTCTTGGTAAACTGCAGTTATCTAATATTAACAATGCCCGTTGCTCTCTATATTACTGAAAGAATTAAAAATGATCCCATGTGACAGCATGTAACATGTAGCTGGCACTTGCTATCTTATCGCTGTTCTTACTAAGTCTGGCAAGAGTGGAATGAAGAATTTAACAAACCTTAAATGGTTTTCTTTCATCAGAATGAGTTTGCCTAGTCTCAGTTGCCAAACCTTTAGACATTGTTTGAAATAAGTAATAATGACTTTGCTTCCTCAGTGCTTTAGTTCTCTAGAATGAAAATAAAGTGATCTTCTAAAATGGAGTCAAAGCACCTTCCTAAACTGACGAATGGCTCCGGGCCCAAAGGAGCTGATGACTCAAACACAATGGGTGGTGGTTTGCATACTGCTTTGCATGACATTTGCATGCTACCCGTTCAGTTTTGCTTGAAGTGAAAATCCGCCCACCATCTGCTTCTTTCCTAGTCTCTTACGATCCCCTAGGTGTTGAGTTGGCTGTGTCTGCCTGGGAGAAATAAAGCCACGGGCGTGCATCACGCGGTTACCGCCTGCGCCTCCATGGCTGGATCGCTGGGCTGAGTAGGGAAGGGAAGTCTGTCCCAGACTGTGGACCAGTCACCTGCCTCTCTGTGGACCATCCTACATGAAGACGATCACTGCAAGTCACAAGAGCGTCAGGTAGCTTTTTTGGAGCCCAACCCCAGAGTAAGCTCATGCCTGATGGTAAACAAGAAGATACACAACTAAGTGGTCTAGAAATCCATCCTTGTTCATTGGTATCTTCTACATCAAACTGAAGAAAGTTTCTCTTTTCCTGAGGGTGGATAATTATGAAGCAGTGAACACGCAGCAAAAATCTACTTCCCCTCTCCAAACCGCCAAGATTTAAAGTAAATACATGACGGTCAGAATCTAGCAATAAAGAAGAAAAACCAGCACGTAATTCATGAAAGCCCTGTTGCCGCAATATTCTGGCAGTCTAGATCCTTGGTTCAGGCTGAGCTCTTGGATTCCTGACTGCTTGCCAGTAGTGAGAAGGGACCTAGACTTCCACAGGGATGACTAAGCTCACTTTGCTGTCTATTGGGATTAACTGAGCATTTTTATAAATTCAAATACCTATACTATTGTTAGCATATAAGCTGGGCAATGATCCTTTATAAGATGATATCGAGTACCTATCTCTGTAGCAAAGAGCAGCAAAAAGCACCCTAATGAGGGAGTGTCCTACAAGTGACCCTTTGGATAACTCACATAAATTCAAATTCACATTGTTCTTAAGTTTTGACACAAAAAACGGCCCATGTGGGGAACCAGCAGTTAGCGTAATGGCTATGTCACTGGACTCCCACGTAGTCGACCGCGGTTCGCGTCTTGGACCGGGTGGCTTAAAACTCACGCCGGGCGCATGTGCTTGCGTGCCCAAGATCCCGAGAGGAGAATGGAGGAGAAGGGATTACGGTGTGACCATCCCCCGTGGGGGGTGATTTCTCGCTTTCTGTCTCTATGTCTCTCTCTGTCTGTATGGCGAGCGCACGTACCCTATAGCGAAAATCTCTCAAAAAAAAAAAAAAACCAAACAAACAAACAAACAAAAAACAAACAAAAAAATGGCCCATGTGTTAATAGTTGACCCAACCAATCAGCTATAAGCCCCCAAATTTGTATCTGGATACTGAGGCCAGAGCACTTTTCTCTCTCTATGTCCCTTCCTGTCTGTATGGCGAGCGCACGTACCCTATAGCGAAAATCTCTCAAAAAAAAAAAAAAACCCAAACAAACAAACAAACAAAAAACAAACAAAAAAATGGCCCATGTGTTAATAGTTGACCCAACCAATCAGCTATAAGCCCCCAAATTTGTATCTGGATACTGAGGCCAGAGCACTAAAAATGTAATGAAGCTTGTTAGGTTTGAGAGGCACTGTCGTATCATGGGATACCTTATTTTTGGTGCTTTATAGCTTTAAGGATAAACATTATCTGTTATATATTTTTCAAATTATTGTTCATACTAGGTGAAACATCATCTTTTTATGGATACTTAGAAACACACGAATCTCAGTTAAGTTAAAGTTTAAAAAACTGACTCTAAGAAATAGAAAATAGTGCAACAATCAGCCTTATAGCACCACTTTTCTTTCTAAGATGTCACTCCTCACAGAGTCATCTTTAGAAGCCCAGAAATGTCTTAGATTACTTAATCCAATACCAATATTTATAGATGTGGATATTGAGGCCTGGTTTGGAAATTGGCACCAAAGGAAAAGAGAGAGAGAGAGAGAGTCCAAAAACGAACTCATGGGACTGGGCTCCTGGACAGGGGTCTGGAACTCCTAGGATGTAGGATTAGAGGCTTGGCTAGGCAGGTGGCTCTCTTAGGAGGCTGAATCTTTGAAGAAAATCATGTTTAAAAGATGATGAAGGTTCAGGCAGTGGCACGGTGGTTAAGGCAGGTGGATCCCACATGGCCGACCGTACTGTTCAAGTCCTGGACCCAGAGACTTGAAAGGGACACTGGGTGTGTATGTAAGTATGTCTAAAATCCTGAAAGGAGAAATGGAGGAGAGGGGATTGCAGTGTGGCCATTTCCACAGGGTGCCTTCTCACTTTCCCTCTTTCTCTCCCCAGCAAGTACATGAGCCCTCTAGCACAAATTTTATATATATACATACATACATATATATGTATATATATATCTATATATATATATAGATATATATATAC
>NW_006159897.1:1870631-1878455 GCF_000334495.1 Tupaia belangeri chinensis | reverse complement strand
GGCTCCAAGGTCGACTGGTGGTTGAGGCAGCCAGATCCCACAGGTCCCACATGATGGACCATGTTGGAATTCCAGCTCCACTAGCCTGAGAAGCATGCCAGACACATGCCTACACGCTCCAAGTCCCAACAGAAAGGAGAGATGGAGGAGAAGGGATCGTGGCATAACCATGCCCTATCAAAGAGTGCTTTCTCCCTCTCCCTCTCTTTTTATCTCTCTGCCTGGCTCTCTGGTGAATGCATGTACCTTCTGGTAAATTAAAACAAACAAACAAACAAACAGAGAAGTGTGGAGGAAGAGTCGAGTCTAGAAGGGGACTCTAACACAAGATGCTTAGCCTGGAAGTCAAGCTGACTTCTGAGTCTGAGGCCTTCTGACAAGAGGGACTCCCTCGGGGGTGAGGATGGGCCTACTGCCCAGGGAGGGAGGCGCTTGGCCATCTTTTGAGTCACTAGGTGGGCTGGGAAAGCAAATCACTTTAAAGGACCTGAAACTTGACATACAGGCAAAAGATGAATTCATGATTCATTCTTAGTGGGGAGAGAAAGGACTCGCCTCCTCAGTTACTCCTTTGTCTCTCAACAAGCTCGAGACCTAGAACTGAACAAGAAGTGAATCTGGCCCCTCAACATGTGTTTTTTTAAGGCCCCGAAGTCCCAGCCATGGTGGTGCACCTCTTGGGTGGGTGGAGACTGCTTGGGAGGCAGGCCCCGAAGGCCCAGCCATGGTGGTGCACAGACAGAGCCACCTCTTGGGTGGGTGGAGACTGCTTGGGAGGCCCAGATTCTGGTCCTGGACCTGCAAGTGGTGATGCAGTGGGACTCACCTTTAATCCTGGCTGATCGGGAGGAGGATGGTGACACAGTGAGAATCTGAAATACACCTATCTCTGTCAGACTGTTCCTACCCTGCCCTGCCAATGCACAGAGGAAAACAATCAACAATAAGATAAAAGCCTCTGAAGTCTGAGGATTCCTGTCTTGAAGCTGCTCAAACCCTGGGGAGGGGAAGGAAGGGAGTGGAGGCAGATGTGCTGGTTAGTTTCCTCTTGTCCCAGCCTGGAGGTGCAGCCATGGCCTGGGTCTGGCCTGGCATGCTGACCTCTGTGACTGGCATTCCCGGGGCTACCTCTCTGAGCTACCTGTCAGCTGGCTTTCAGCGGGCTCAGCGAGTAGGAAGCCTGGCAAGAGACAGGAGGGCAAGGAGAGAGAGGAGTGAGTATTTGCTCCTGCCCCTGCCATAGCTCCCGCCTAGTGGCTGCTCACTAAGGTGTCCAGTCTCCTAGGGCTCTGCTCTAGCACTTCCTGCCTTGGTTCTGCGGGCTGGGGGCCATCAGCTCCTTCCTGGAGCCTCGGGACCCCTGGATGGCTCCCTTTTACTCTTTCACTCCCAGCCGACCCACCTGAAGTCGGGGTCTGACTCCTACCAGAGCCTGACCTGGCACTGGGGACTAGAAGCCATGGGGACCCAGTATGCGACACATAATTCCCATTTACTTGGCATGCGTTCACACTGAAACCCCAGATGTCTTAACAGAGAAAAATAGCAAACCCACGTATACTTATAAAATAAATGGACCTTCAAATCCATCTTCAAACCTTGAAACCGCTGCCTCCACTGGCCACTCTCCTTTTTCTCTGGGCTCTTCATCGGGAACATCTGGGACAAGAAGCTCTAACGGGAGGAAGGGGGGATTCCCAGGCCTAGGCCTCATCGCTTTGCCATCCTCCTTCCCTGTCTCCCAGTGAGCTGGGACCCCAGGCACAGGCCACCCCACCCAGCCTATGAGGTTTGGGCCAAGAACAGAACTCAGGCGTCCCATGTGTCCTCGGCCACCATGCAATGGTGTCCTCGTGCTTGCACCACTGCAGGTGGACCTAAGGTCAGTTTCCTGATTGCCTCAAGGGAGGTTACAGAAGCAGCAGCACCCACCTGAGCAGAGGACAGGGAAGGGGACGGGAGTGGGCGTCAGACCTCGAGGGGGGACCAAAGCAAGGAGAACTGAAGGAGGCATGGGACCTAGAGGACAGGGACGGAGGGTTGAGAGAATCCTAAGATGCTGCTCTTGGAGGAAAACTGCTCGTCGTCAGAGGGCATGGTGTTTACAGTCCTGAAGTCCAGTACTTCTGCTATTTTCAGAATAAGTCAATCATGAGGAGAAGGTATATCTAGCCAGCACACTTTGTTACTGAGAGACAGAGACGTGTGTCAGACCCAGTAGAACAATTCTCATGCAGTCTGTCACTAAAAAAATTGTTCGTACCCGAAATGAAGCAGCAGCAGTTATTAAACATACAATTAATGTGCAAGTTTATCTTTACCCCGGCAATGCTGGATCAAGTAAGGGTTAACTATGAGGTCCTAGCCCAAATTCCCTTTAGCTGAACCCGGAAGTAAGAAGGCTGCAGTCTTCAAGGGCATGTGCATAAAAGGAAAAACTTCTGGGCTCCTGGGAGGGGACGCCGCAAGGTCATTGAGTAGAAGTGGAATCACTGGGCAGTCCTCTTAGGCACCCCTCCCAACATTCACCGTATTCAAATCTCTCTGCTCCCCCTCCCTGCTCTCATATTAAGCCTTTGCTAAGTTTGGAAAACTGATTCTGAAGACAAGACCCACTTCAGTGCTACTGGTTCCCATGACTCACAAGGATATACTAGGATTGTTTCCACGGACAAGTAAAAGGCGGCCTTTACCTTTTAATACCGACCTGATGGCTCTTCTTAAGTGCATTTTCATTCTGAGGTAGAAGGCTTAACTTTGTCAATATCTTAACCATGCACGATTATTTTACTTTATAGATGCACATATATACATACATACATATATATATACACACACACATATATATATGCATCTATCTATCTATCTCTATGTATATATATTTTAACAAAACTAGAAATTACAGAAAGTACTAGAAATGAGCAAGCAGCAGACCACTGCTGGGCTTACCTGCTGTCCCCAGCATTTGCAACGTACAGCTTCCCCAGAAGGCAAACCACAATGAGGGCTGTGCAGCCGCCAGATATGTTGTAGGAGCTCCTCTCGCGTTCGATTTGCAGGTCCTGGAGAAGAAAACACAGTGTGGATTGTGCAGGAACTCGTACCGAAGGCTTTCTTACTCTCTCTCCCTGGACACAGTCCCGAGAGTCCAAATGTACCTGGCGAATGGACCAGAAAACCTTCAGTCCTTGCTCTCCGACCACCTAATGCACATTTCTGTAGGTGACACTGGCATACAAGTGCCCCGTACTAGACCACGTGCAGACCAGAGACAGAAGAACAAAGGCCAGCAGACAGCGACCATCAGACAGAAGTGAGAATCACAAAACGTAATCCTATTCGAGACATATCGCAGCTTTAGGAAATGTAGCCTTGGTATGGACTGCCTGACTACCGTGTGGAACATAAAGATGTCTTCAAAAGATTCATGGGGGAGTGAGGCAGCAGGTGGAGTGATGGTTAAGATGGGGGACTCCCACATGGCTGAACACAGTCCTAGCCCTGGCGGCTTGAAAATCACAGCAAGTGTGTGCACGTATGTGCTCAAAATCCTGAGAGGAGAATGGAGGAAAAGGGATTGTAGCATATGCTCCCCCCCTATTTCTCACTTTCCCTCTCTCTGTTTTTCTCTGGTAGTGCACATATCCTATGGCAAAAACCTTAAAAATAAAAAAAAGTTAATAGAAAATGTGTATTATGAAAAAGCTATGCATGGATTTAAAAGAGTTTCTGTACCCATGACTTTAATTCCACTCTTTCTCTAAAACAGAGAGAAAGAAAAGCACCCTAAACAAGGTCATACACCCTGATCCCCTACAACCCTCCCTCCTGGCTAGCCAGGATCATGGGTGGATACGCCCAGCATGCACTGGTCAACAGGGGAACCGTATGGGTCCAGTATTGCTTGAATGGTCTTAACTGCTGCACCACCCAGCTGGCCCGAATTCCATTTTTCTACAAACTTTTCTGAAGTCCCCTCATATAACCGAGAGGCTAAGAATGCCAGGAGCTTGCACTTGATCAATGTCTTTAACCCCAAAGTCTTGAATGGTTCCTTTTACAGCTACTCAAACCAGGCAGGAGACAAACTATGGCTTACAAATCGAGGATCTTTGAACTCTGAGTGACCTCCTGTTCCCGCAGTCGCCCATTCACAATGGTGACACAGTGATCATGGTAAGAGCCAACGCGCACTGAGCACTTTCTCAATGGACGTCGGTGTCCTAAGCACTTTACCTACAGATCTCTTCTCATCCTGGCAGCTGTCATCATTAACCTCACTGTTCAGATGGAGAGAAGTGGGGTGGCCTGCCCATACTGACCTGGCTAGAGTTGAATTCCAACTAGGCTTTCCTCCAAAGCTTGGGTTATTACCTGCTGCTATAGTTTGAACATCACCCCCAAAATGAATGTGTTGAGATTTGGTTGTGATGGTATTAAGAGGAGACTCAATCTGATAATAGTGCTGAAGGGTGGGGGCTTTGGGGAAGTGATTAGGCATCAGGGTGGGACCTCCATAATGAAGTCCTGAGGGGGTTTATAAGGAGAAGGAATGAGACCAGAACAGACAACGACTCATGGACACAAGCACTCTGCTCTGCTCTAGCCCTTAAGATGGGATGCCTCAGGGGTTAGTGGGTGGCATGGTGGTTGGGGCGCTGCACTCCCACATGGTCGATCGCAGTTCAAATCTTTGACCTGGAAGCTTGCGTTCTCACTTTTCCACTCTTTCTCTCGATACTATAGCAACCTAAAAAATAATAAATAGGGGCCGGCATGTGGCATGGCGGGTAAGGGCGCTGGACTCCCATATGGCTGATCGCAGTTTGGGTCCCAGACTTGGCGGTTTGCTTTCTCACTCTCTCTCTCTCTCACTCTGTCCCTCTCTGGTCAAATTAAAAATAAATAAATAAGTAAATAAATAAATAAATTTAAACAATAATAAATAAATAAATAAAATAATGATTAGGAAAAAAAGGATGTGATGCCTCAGAACTCTGCCAAACACCCACCAGATGTGATCACTGGACCTTGGTCTCCGAATCATGAATTGCTATTTCTATAAATGACCTGGATTCAGATATTTTCTCCTATTAGCAGCAGAATGGACTAGTGCACCTACCATTTCATAAGTCCTTCCCAGGAAAATTCAAGATAAACCTTTCCTCTGATTGACACACATATATCACCAAGGCCTTTGTGGAACTGTGTTAGGGACAGAAACAAAGACTCTGTGACCTCAGGAAAATGGAGTTTGAAACAGGCACTTACTCTCAGGCTACAATCATGCCCAACATCCCAGTAGTCATCCACAGCTGTTGGGGCAGGGAGAGGGGGAATGGGGTTGGGGAAGAGTTCAGGAAAGAGAAGGAAATGGCGCTCTGGCTCACTCTGACCAGGCTGTTGGCAGACCTGGGGTCAGGACACTTTGGTACTTCTTAGGAACCCATGACAGAAATAGAGTTCACTTTTTTCTGCCAGCTTCTCCCCTCGCCCCATGGAAAAGTGTAAGAGAATTCTTTACCTTAACATTTACCCATACCCGCTTTACTGCAGGGGCCAGAGATGGTAACATAAAGACGGGCAGGTCACCAGTGGGGAGCTGGAAACAGAGGTGCCTGCACTGAGGACACAGGTTCGGGGCAGCAAACTGGCTATCAAGTAGAAGAATACAGAATACAAAGACAGGACCTGGGGGGAATCCACACCCTATGAAGTGCACTGGGGGTGGGGGTGGGGCAGAAAGCTGAGGAACACAGTGTGGGGAGGGAGGATGCACACAGGTGAGATGCAGCATTTTAGAAGTAAGGAAAATTTTCAAAAAGAGAATGCATAGTGTCATCAAAAGCTGTGGAAGGGTCACACATGAGAAAGACCTTCAAAGTACTATGTTCGATTTTAGCATTTGGTTAAACTCTATACATCAGTTTTTTTTTTTTAAAGAATTACTTTATTTTGGCTTTATTTATTTTTATTTTCCAATCTGATCAAAGAGAGAGATACAGAGAGAGAAAGAGAGAAAGGAAGCCACCAGCTCTGAGACCTGAACCATGGTTGGCCAAGTGGGAGTCCAGGGCCTTGAAGCACCACACCACAATCAACTTTCTTTTTTTTTTTTCTTTTCTTCTTTTTTTTAATTTAATTTTTTTTTTCCTTTTGGAGAGATTTTCACTGTAGGGTGCGTGCGCTCGCCAGACAGACAGAGAGAGACATAGAGACAGAAAGCGAGAAATCACCCCCCAGGGGGGATGGTCACGCCACAATCCCTTCTCCTCCATTCTCCTCTTGGGATCTTGAGCACGCACGCACACGCGCCCGGCGTGAGTTTTAAGCCACCGGGTCCGGGACATGAACCGCGGTCGACTATGTGGGAGTCCAGTGACATAGCCATAACGCTAACTGCTGGTTCCCTAAATCAACTTTCTTAAAGGACTGCTGTGAACATTAAATCAGATGGCATGTGTGAGGAGCTTGGCAGTCACCTAGGTCTCTCCCACAGGAGGCCCCACATTGAGAGCAGTGACCATTCTTCCTCACTTTAGACCCTCAACATCTATGCTAAGTCAGGTAAATGGTCAAGTAAAGAAATAAATGTTAAAGTGCACAGGCTTCCAGAGGATCCCCCATCAACTCACCCTTGTCTTAGTAAGAGAAATGAGTTCCAGAATTCGCAAAAGAAAAACTTACGGTGCAAACACTCGCTGAGATAATAATTAAACAGGAACCCATGCCTTGATTAAAATGCAATCCACTGACAAGAACAATTGTTACCAGAACCTACAAAAACAAGGTAGGAAGTTGGAGCATGAAGGGAATTAGGGGTGGAAGTAAGAGAGGAGAAAGAAAACATCATAAAATTAATTTCTGTCTTGTTTAATTCCCAAAAGGTGCATCAAAACAGTCCATACAAACAACCCTACCTAGGAAGGAGTTTGTGAATAGATTTGTTAGATTTTATTTTGCATTTAACTCTCATAAAGTTGATACTGTGGTAAATACTTGTTTCACTAAAGTGGTATATAAACTGGCATTTCAAGTTTACATCTACTATGGTTCTTAATTCCTTGTCCTTACTCTAAGGAATTGCTCTGGCTACAGAACCTATCCATTTACAACCAGAACCAATATTTGTTCGAATCCCAGGAAGTCTGAATGAAAGATCATTTTAAATAAGAATGCTTTGAGCATCCAACTGTTCGCATGCTGTGTACAGACTGGCATGTGAATAATGACAGAGACTTAACCAAATCATTGGTGAGACCCAAAGGGGGAAATGTTATATATACAAAGTCTATGTAAAAGAGCTGCCCCTGGCAAAGAAGTCCGTTGGGACTCAGATAAAACTGTTTATTTTACACCCTAAGTAGGTACATTATTTACCATGGTTTTCGCTCATAAAAAAGCTGATAAAATTATTTAATCCTTGGAGGGGGGGGAATCAAGACAGAATATTCAACATTAAAAATGTTTTGCTTTAGCAGAGTTCCTATTTGCCTTTAATCTGGGGGAAAATATTTCCGTAGCTTACCCAACTAATCCCTTGATATTACATTAATAGTGTGATTCAAATTTTCTTCTGATTTCATTGTTTCCTTCATCTTTCTCTATGTCAGACTGCATGTTCTCTGTAGCTTCCCCTCAATGAGAAAGGCTAAATTAGGCAGCAGTTACTCTGAAGAGTAAAATGAAGTCTAAATAATTTTATATCTAGGAAACTTAGCTATGTGCGTGCTTTCGTCAGCCTCTCCTGCATATTTGTGTGGGAATATACACATGTATACACACACACACACACACACACACACACACACACACACTCACACT
>NW_006159897.1:1790319-1870602 GCF_000334495.1 Tupaia belangeri chinensis | reverse complement strand
CAGCGTACAAGGGTGGGAATGAGTGTTTCCATAGACTTCATCCCCCTAAAGGATTCAATGACATTAAAACACACTCTTGCATTTCTTCTAAAACTGTGTGCAACTAGAACATATTCTAAAAATAATTGCTTCCCTCCCCTCCTCTCTAGGAGCTAAAATAGCACATTTTTCCCCCCTACAAACACCACCTACTCCCCTTTGAAAGATGTTGCACAAGATCTGGAACTGAGAGGAACATGAACGGACCATCTGGGCGGTTCTTTTACTCTCAGATCATATACGATAAATGAAATCAATACATATTTATCTTTGAATTCATTGCCTTTTCCTCTCAAACCCTCAACCTTTCCAATTAGCTTAAACTTTTTATACTCTATATTAAAAAAAGATTAAAATGTAGTGCTATCATTTTTTAAAAAATCCTCAAGTTTGGGTATTTTTTCAATAAAATGATGGGAAAAATCACCTACAGCCATGTGCTAAAGAAAGACTGATTTGGAATTACTTCCTCATTTTAGCTGTCAGCGAACCCCTAGATATGTCTAGAGTAATTTACTAGCAAAACACACTCACACATACTCTTGATAAGATTCAAGTATGATCTAAAAGGATCACTTAAGGGGCTCCTAAGATTCAATGAACAAGATAATTGATTAATTTGCTTAGCTGTCCTGAAGATCTCTCTGGGTAACATTCTCTTTTGCAGGACAGTTATCCTGGGTTGTGTCTGCTTAAATATTACTGTTAAGCTGGGCTAATCGTCCATTCAAAGAATAGGCACAATTTTGAAAACCTGGGATTTTATTTTGCTCCTTCTGTTACAAAGAGGGGTGGGAGCACAGAAGGAAAAGAGAGACGTGTGTGAAATGAGACTAATGCAGCAGGAAAAAGTTGCAAGATAAAATTACATTTCCCGGGATGATTGTAATTTGGTTTGAAACTCCCACGGATGATGTAACTCTGTGGTCATTCTTTGTTTTCTGCCAATTTCAGGTCGCAGAAGGGAAGTGTTATCAGACAGCAGAAAGGAGCGAGTTCCATCAGGACCTGGCAGCACCCCCTAGCTGGGTGAAAACACGGTTCTGAGCACAGTCACAAATAGCGAGATTCTGCATGGTTTTAGTATCCGGGTCTGATCCCGGTTTATGCTGAGAACACGGCCATCTGCCAGCAAAGCAGTGGGGAAGGAAAAAGCCCAAAGCTGCCGAATGTTGCCCCCTGCTGGCTGCTGTCAGAATCACATGCTCATTCCTTCATGGAGGAACTTCCTGTTCTAACAAAAACAAAGACAAAAACAAAAAAACAAAAACCAACAACAAAAAACCACAACTCACCAAAACTCTAGTTTATTATTACTATTATTATTATTATTATTTTTGGAGAGGTTTTTGCTATAGGGCGTGTGTGCTCACCAGAGAGACAGAAAGCTAGAAATCACCCCCCTGGGGGGATGGCCACACAGCAATCCCTTCTCCTCCATTCTCCTCTCGGGATCCTGAGCACGCGCGCACGCACACACACACACACACCCGGCGTGAGTTTAAGCCAGCTGGTCCAGGACTCGAACCACGGTCAACTACATGGGAGTCCAGTGATGTACCCATTATGCCATCTGCTGGTCCCCAAACTCTAGTTTAAATACAGACAAACAGTGCAGGTTCTCAGTTTACCATTAATAAGCTAAATGTTAGAAACACTAGGATTTATAAACTGTAGATAAGCTATACATTCATTTCTCCCCTTTTTGTCAAGTGTCATCACGTATTTATTCACATGGTTTTCACCACAAGCTGCCTGGCATTTTCAGCCATGTACTCAGTAATGAGAAGATGTATGGTAGTTTCACAAGTTAAAATACTGCTCTCTCTCCATTCCTAATAGACAAATGTTTAAAGCATTACTCCCCATGGCAGGGAGTCTATACTCCCCCCGCCCCCCGGCAGGATGCGGAGGTCTTCCTGGCTATGTCCAGAACTCAAATCCTATAGGTGACAGGCTAAAAGCTTAATCACTGCAGACCTGGCTCTGTTCCAGAAGGGCAAATGTGTCCTGCAACTAAATGACTTCTATGAGTCTGAAATGTTGACCATGCAACTACTACTTTTTTTTTTTTTTTTTTTTTTTGAGGAGAAGTAGAGAGGATATTTGAAATCAGAACTCAGAAGTCCTTGACCTCATTCACATGTATGTCCTGGGTCAACCTGAACACAGTAGGTGATAAAACCTAGCTGCTAAGGCAGGCACTGTTACCAAGCGGTGCTGGGAAGCAGAGTGGAAGTTAAGTCACCAAGTTCCTGAGATTCTGATTCTTTAGGGAGCCACAGTTCCTTTGCCATATCGCGGACACAGGAAGGTTTGGCTGCAAAGCCTTCTTACTTCAAAGAAAGATCAAGATGAGCTACAATAAGGGGTTGGACAGCACGCACAGTAGGTATTCATGGCCACGGTCAGAGCTGACCTTTGCACAAGCCCTGCGCTCTGCCAGACAACTGGAGAACCGGACGAAAAGCAGGGCTCTCATAGCAGCTGACAGTATTTGATGAACTATTCCTACCTCCAAGTGGAAAGCGTCTTCTTCCCTCTTTTATTAGTTTATATCTTGTAAATACAACCACTTTTCACTTAACGATCTATCTAGTTAATGGCCTCTTGGACAACTACCAATTCTCCAATGGCCGAAGTCTCATTTCTCAGTTTGCGTGAGTCTCAGGACTCTCCTTGCTCAGTCTTTGTCTTGCTCCTGCAGTTGGTTAGTAGCTACTACACGAAGTATCTCATCCCACAAGACTTCATATTTCATTTATAAATTTGTGCGATATTGTACAATCATAGGAGTATTCAGAATAAATAAAAACAATGATGCTGGATTTACACTATTGTGTTCTGGCGTGTCTTGTCGCTTTCCGGTGCTGATCTAATGCATTTTTTTGGGTGTAGATAGAATTACATTATTCTAGTGTGGTCTCACATGGTATCTGTTGAAAAATATACACCCTGTGGCGCCACAACAGAACACAAAACATCTGCTTTTAAACTTCTTTCTTATCAACCAATTTTCCTTTTTTCAGATAGGTGCTATTCATTGTGGCTTGGCGTTTCTGAACATTTTAAACAGACTCTCCCTTTCAGATAGATACCGACATTTCACTACCCCTCTTTGATATTATTTAGGACATCAAGATAGACGAGCTCTTGTATATCTCTGTCTCATACAGCATGTGACTGCAGATGCCCCCCGATGTAAGATCTGTCGTCTGTGGTATAATGTAAGGTCAGTAATGTAACACCAGTGAGAAGAACACAGTACTGAGCAAGCGATGCGGTGCTCCGTGCCACGTGCAGATGTACACGGCATTCAGGCACATGGCATACAGTGTACACGGCATACAGTGTACATGGCATACAGGCACACGGCATACAGTGTACACAGCATACAGGCACACGGCATACAGTGTACAGGGCATACAGCATACATGGCATACAGTGTACTTGGCATACAGTGTACACGGCATACAGGCACACGGCATACAGCGTACACAGCATACAGTGTAACAGGAATACAGCGTACACAGCATACAGTGTACACGGCATACAGTGTACACGGCATACAGGCACACGGCATACAGGCACACGGCATACAGCATACACGGCATACAGCGTACACATCATACAGTGTACATGGCATACAGCGTACAAGGCATACAGTGTACACGGCATACAGGCACACGGCATACAGGCACACGGCATTTTTTTGGCAAGGCATACAGCGTACATGGCATACAGCATACAAGGCATACAGTGTACACAGCATACAGGCACACGACACACAGGTCCACGGCATGCAGTGTCCACGAGACAGTTCAGAGAACTCTGGCTCTGCATTGTCATTACTATGAGTAAGGTAAACCCCAGTGAGGGAGAAGCTCTGCCTTTAGGGATACAGTACGTGACTTTCCAAACCTCAGGAGAGGTAGCTGCACAGATGCCATCAGTGAGGCAAACCAGAGGCTTAGATGCTGGGCCTGGGGAACTTGTGGGAATTAACAGTGGGTGAGAAAGCATGGGAGCCACAAAGTTGAAAGGCTCAAATGACTGAGTCTGACTTGACATTGAATTTTCCCACCGAAAGATCAGAGTGACACAAACCCTGCTATTCTTAGATAATACCTAGAAACAGAAAAGCTGCAATTGGCTATTACAGGCACAAAAAAAGTTTAGGGATGGGGCCCAGAAATTCCAAAGGTGCCTCTCTCTGAAAAAGCTGGAGAGGAGCTGCAGACGAGGTGAACCAGGTAAGGAACTTGGCGTGTGGTGGGCATTACAGAAAACCAAAGGTTTATCTGGAGACAGTGACTCTCAAAAACCTACTGTTAGGAGGGGAGGAGAGAAATCAGATTTTATATGAGCTGGCAGTGACCTTCTAAGACATTATTTGAGAGGATACTTTATAATTTTTGTGCTGTGGGTTCTGAAGCTCATCCCAAGCAGTTTAATGGTGGAGTCAGGCATGGTTTCCATGAGACTGGAGTAGATTTTTCTGACATGCCCAATAAAGCAAAGCAAACAGTATCTTCTCATGACTAAAGTAAAAGGAAGACTTGTCTACTTAATAGGGACGAGGTCGAGAGTGGAAGAGGACAATATCAACAATTACCTTGTCCCGCCGAGGTGCCATGGGTGTAGGGTGCCACTGGGTAGCAATGGAGCCACAGAGAAGGCCCCAGGTTCAGATCCTGGGTGAACCTGAAAACCTGGTTGTGCCCTGGGCTGTCAGTGATCCTGGCTGGCTGGAAGCCTTGGGGGGGGGCTGGGAGGGGCTGCAGTGGTGAGACCTTGTTGAGAGCTTCTTCTTCCCAACAAATAAATAAATAAACTTAAGGGAAATGGTGATTACTCTGGGACAACAGGCATCCACTGGCTCAGTCCTGGGCAAAGCTCAAGGGATGGCCATGTTACTGAGTATGATGGGAGCCGATGAACTGATGAGCATCCTCAAGGAGTAGACCAACGCATGGCGTGAAGGCCAGGGAAGCAATAGGTGTGCTGGGAGCTAGCAAGACAACCTGGAGAAAAGGCGTGATGAGGAAGCGGGGTGTGGCATGGACAGGAGAGGAACGGACAGAGAAGAGAGATACGGTGTAAAGCTAACAGTTCATGACACGGCACATCAGGGCCCCACCGGGGGGTTCCAGACCGCCTCTCCAGCCCCCCTGGCATCATCGCTACCTTTGAAATTGATCTCCTGACCACAGTGCACTGTCTCTGGCCTACCAGGTGCCCTCTCCGAGTGGGTCTTCACACAGACAGTTTTCTTGGCCCAGACCCTCACCTGTCCTCTGCTCACCCTGAGCATCACTTCCCAAGGGAACCCTTCCCTTGTCTTTTCCAGTCCCCACTTCGTCCTGTATTTTCCCTCTCAAAGCTCCTCCCATGTATATTTTACTTGCTTAAAACCCACCTTTGCCTAATTTGTTCAATGCTCTTTCCCATTGGGGCCTGCCGTAGACTCATTTCTCAACAAATATATATGGATTGAATGGATTGCATGTAAAAAGTAAAGCAAGCTCCCCCCACCCTCTTTTTTTTTTTTTTTTTTTTTTTTTTTGGCAACTAAGTTTCCAAGAAAAATTTCAGGTAATGAACTGGCTAGTTAAAAGCAGGAAAAAGCTCAAAGATAAGAATAGGGGTCTTCACCAAGTACTTTTCTGAATGAACCTCTCATTTCAAGCACAGTTGCTCACAAGCCGAAGCCCTTACTGACAGGAACAGTCCCGGCCAGAGACCATGTGGATGCTGAGGCGGTGTGACACTGGCCTCTAGTGGATAAAATGGAGACTACAGCCATCTCAAGTCTTGTTACAGAAGGCGGCAAAATCCCAGTTGCCTTCGTCTTGCATGTCTACCACATGAAGTGACTTTTTATCCCAGTACATGGGAAGTTCGCTGTCACATTTGTGCAGCAATTAGGTATTGAGCATTCCGAGCGCTGGAGTGTAGAAGCACTTAATTCACATAAGAGCTTCTCCGAGAGCCCGTCTGAAATTTCACATCAAGCCTGAGTACGAGCCAGTTTTCCCACCTTGATTCCTTGAGTCTTTCCTTGAGTCACCCCTCCCTCCCTTCCTTCCTTTCCTTTTTAAATTCTTGCCAGGGGGTGCATGCACTATGGGGGGGGGTAAGAAAGAAAGATACCCCCAAGGGAAAGGTCAGATCACAATCTCTTCTCCATCTCTCTCTCCTTTAAGAATTCTGTGCATGCTTTTGCCTTCTTTCCCACTTAGGCCAGGCAGAATGGCTTCTGCAAAGAAGGGTGGGGAGAAGAAGGGCCGTTCTGTCATCAGCGAGGTGGTGACCGGGAACACACCATCAACATTCACAAGCACATCCATGGCCTGGGCTTCAGGAAATGTGTCCTCAGGCACTCACAATTCAGAAACTCGCCATGAAAGAGATGGGGACTCCAGATGTGCGCATGGATACCAGGCTCACAAAGCTGTCTGGGCCACGGGAATAAGGAACTTCCCATATCGAATCTGTGTGCGGTTGTCCAGAAAACGAAACGAGGATGAAGATTCACCCAACAAGCTCTACGCTCTGGTGGCCTATGTACCCGTTACCACTTTCAAAAATCGACAGTCAATGTGGATGAGAACTAACTTCTGGTTTTCAAATAAAGTTATAAAACCAAAAAATAAAAAAAAAGGGGGTGGGGGGAGGCATGCATGCACACATGCCCAGCATTTTTCTCAGGCTGCCAGGTCCTGGGACTCAAATCACACAGTTAGCCATGTGGGATCCAGCTGCCTTAACCACCCCTCCATAAGCTGGCTTTTTTCTATTTTTTTTTTAAAATTATCAGAAGGCACATATATTTGCCAGACAGAGACAGAGAGAGAAGGGGAGAAATCAACCCCAGTGGGACCTGGTCATGCCAGTCTTTTCTCTTCCATCCCTCCGCCCTGTTGGGATTTTATGCACACATGTACGTGTGCTTTCATGTTTTCCAATTATCCATGGCTGGGACTCAAACCGTGGTTGACCATATGGGATTCAGCTCGCCTTAACCACTAGCAACAGGGTTGGACCAATTTCTTTTTTCCTAAATAACCTTTTCAGGCTCCTAATGTTCTTATTGGAATTGGAAGGTTGTAGGCTACCAGACACTTCTGAAATAGAGGTGCATTTTAAATCACTTGCTCATCAAAGGGTAAGCATTATTTATGTGACAAGGAGAAAAGTGTCTGGGCCAAAGAAAGAAAAGAAGCAGGTGCAAGGGGCTGGCAGGTGGCGTGGTGGTTAAGGTGCTGGACTCCCACATAGCCAACAGCAGTTCAAATCCTGGACCTGGTGGCTTGCTCCCTCACTCTCTCTCCCTTTCTGTCTTTCTCTGGTCACACTGAATAATAATAATAACTAAATAAAATAAAATACAATGAATCTTTTTTTGAGAGTGATTTTTACTATAGGGCATGTGCGCTTGCTGGAGAGACAGAAAGTGAGAAAACACCACCCATGGGGGACGGCTATGCTGCAATCCCTTCTCCTCCTTTCTCTTCTAGGGATCTGGGACATAGATGCACACACAGCCCCATGTGAATTTTAAGCTGCTGGGTCCAGGACTCAAACCATGGTCCACCAAGTGGGAGTCCAGTGATAGAACTATTACACCATTTGCTGGTCCCGATGAATAATCTTTAAAAACAAGAAGAGGGCACAAATTTGAGATGAGAATATATGAACCATTTTGCCTTAAAAATAAATCAGATGTTGAGGTACATTGTCGCTATGTACCTTTCTCCTCTTACTAGCTCACGATCTGACATTGTGAGGCCCTGGAAAGTGCAGTACGCTCATTCCAGCGGGATGCTTCTCACTGCTCTTGCTTCCTTGAACAGTGTGCTGTCACTTTTTAATCTCCAGGTTGTGAGGACATGGCAGCCTACCTGTCTTGCTCAAGTCCTTCTAAGCAACCTTAAGTATCTTCTTAATTGCATACAGGCTGCCACTCAGGAAAGAACATCTTTTTTTTTTTTTTTTTTTGAGAGATTTTCGCTATAGGGCGCATGCGCTCGCCAGACAGACAGAGAGAGACATAGAGACAGAAAGCGAGAAATCACCCCCCAGGGGGGATGGTCACGCCGCAATCCCTTCTCCTCCATTCTCCTCTCAGGATCTTGGGCACGCACGCACACGCGCCTGGTGTGAGTTTTAAGCCACTGGGTCCAGGACGTGAACTGCGGTTGACTGCGTGGGAACCTAGTGACATAGCCATTACGCTAACTGCTGGTTCCCAGGAAAGAACATCTTTAAAACCAAAATCATTGCCTGAGGAAAAGGAGCTCAGAGAGGGAAGGAGGCCATTTAGACAAAGCAGAGGAGATCTTTGCACTCGCTCTGAGAGCGGGGCCACCAGGATGCTCTGACAGCAGCTGCACCCTCTTCCTCAGGGCCTTCTCAGGACAGGGTCCACAGGAGAGGCGGCTGAGTTCCAGGATCAGACCTATTCAAATGTACAGGTGTAACAGCCTGGGTAAACAAGTGACTCTGGGATGTCACCACTTGGTTCCATTCTTCTCTGGCTGCCACTTCTTCAGGCCTGGGAGCCACATAACGTCATTGTTTTTGATCACTTCACTGAACACCCTGCTTTCCTGACACCTGGACTTCAAACACATGTTTAAAATAGAAGAGGACTATGCTCACGTTTCAATTAGGTGGAACTGTCCCAGCTGGCCTCAATGTGAGTATGACAAGATAGGAGTGATAAAGCATATTTTCTTCTTCTCTTCTTTTTCTTCCTTCCTTCCTTCCTTCCTTCCTTCCTTCCTTCCTTCCTTCCTTTCTTTCTTTCTTTCTTTCTTTCTTTCTTTCTTTCTTTCTTTCTTTCTTTCTTTCTTTTGAGAGGTTTTTGCTACAGGGCCATGAGCTCACTAGAAAGAGAGAGAAAGAAAGCAAAAAAACACCCCCCCCGGGGGGGATGGCCACACTGCAATCCCTTCTCCTCCATTCTCCTCTCAGGATCTTGGACATGCATGCACATGTGCCCAGCGTGAGCTTAAGCCACTGGGTCCAGGACTCGAACCACGATTGACTACATGGAGTCCAGTGACATAGCCATTACGCCAACTGCTGGTCCTGATGAGGCATAGTCTCAACAAGCCTCTGGCCTTAAACATTATTCTTCTCTTTTATCTTCTTATATTTAATAATTATTTAATTTTATTTATTCATTCATTTATTTTAATTTGACCAGAGAGAGATACAGAAAGAGAGAGAGAGGGAAAGTGAGAAAGCAAGCCACCAGGGCCGGTATTTGAACCACAGTCGACCATGTGGGAGTGTCCAGCGCCTTAACCACCATGCCACCTGCTGGCCCTTCTTTTATCTTCTTTTAAATTTTTGCCAGCACTCAAAGCCACCAGCTCCTATCTTGCTGCCAGCGTCTGTTGAGAATGGAAAGCCTGTGGTGATAAACGGGGCGTCGGGTTGAAGCAGGCAGTGAAGCCACGCACTGTCAGGAACCTTCCAGGAAGGAAGGACCTGGCCCAGGTGACGCCGGCCCCTGATGCTGGGGCGCCTACACTGACACCTACCATTTCCTTGAAGGCGCTTTCAAGAGCCCCGATGACTAGGCACTCGTGAGGAATCTTCTTCTCGGTGAAGAAGCGCGTGGGCGGGGTGCTGGGGGAGCCGGGGGCCCCCACCCCTCCGCGCAGGGAGGCGGCCCGCGTCAGAGTCCGGCTGTTGGCCGCGCTGCTCTCGGGCTCTTCCCCCAGGCAGGTCGGGGGCAGGACGGCGGAGTTCTTCAGGATCTCCACGATGTCCTGCAGCTGCTCCGTGACGTGCTGCTGCAGCAGGCGCGACGCCACCACGGCGGCTCCGGAACCCGCGTGGCCGTCGAACAGCGACCAGTAGTGGCAGGAAACACCCTCGGACTCCTGGAGGGAGAGAGCGACAGGGAGGTGTGAGAACTGCAGTGGCTGGAGCCCAAGGGCAGGCTGGCACTGAGGCCACAGGGCTAACAGTCTAGTGGCTGTCTCTGCCGTCCATGGTGGCGCCAAAACACCGAAAAACGCTCTGGAAAGGTCTCCGGATTGGTCAGGGCTGTTACTGTCACACGAGGCATGAGACGGTCCTGCCTCTCTCTCCACCTAGGAGGAGACCAAAGGGTGGCTATGGAGGGCAAGCTCGCCTTTAATTAATGGGAAGGCCTTCAGGTAAAACTCCACACACGCCAGGAGTCTGTGGGAGTTCAGCCTTGACCCAGGACGCCTCCCTTTCCCACTGCTTCAACCCTGGAGTAGGTTTGGTCTGGAGTCCTTGGAGAAAGTTTGGCCCTCTTAGCAGGTTCTCCGAGAAGAAATGCCAAGATCTGTGCACACGGGTTACGACTCTTACACTCCACCCCCTCCCCATCCTCCTCAGTCCAAATGCTGAGTGTTTACAAAATGCTTCTCCTCTAGACATTCAGTCTAGTCCAGGTATCACAAGATGCGGCAAATTTAAATCTCCCTTTCATATTTCCTACCTCCCTAGAGTCTCCAGGTATCACTCAGTCTCCTTCTGTCCCCTCCTCCTTAAATTCTCTGTCCCCTCCAGAGGGATGGCCATGCTACAACCCTTTCCTCCATTCTCCTCTTGAGATCTTGGGCATGCATGCACACATGCGTGGCATGAGTTTTAAGCCAGAGTGTCAAGTATTCGTCTGTTCTTTCTTTTTCTTTCTTTCCTTTTCGAGAGATTTTTGTCATAGGGCACGTGTGCTCACCAGAGAAACAGAGAGACACAAAGTGGAAATCACCCCTCAGGAGGGATGGCCACGCCACAGTCCCTTCTCCTGACCATTCTCCTTGGGATTTGGGGCATGCACACACACATGTCTGGCATGAGTTTTTAAGCTGCTGGGTCCAGGACTTGAACTATGGTTAACTATGTGGGAGTCCAGCTACATAACCATTTCGCCATCTGCTGGTCCCAAAGTAGTTTCTTTCTCTCTCTCTCTTTTTTTAAACGTTCAATCACTGTGCATCATTACAGCATACCAAATGAATTTTCCCATCACGAATATCCTGTATATTGCTTCATTCAAAGATATTACCATACATATTATCATCAACAGATAATTTTACATTTTTGTGTCCCTTAAATGTTTTGCTTCCCTCTTTTTCCTTTTGATTCCCTCCCTCTCATCCTCCTCCGTTTCTGAAGATCCTCCCATACTGTCTACTATCCACAGTTGTTCTCTATGCCTTTATACTTTCCAGTCTTCCATTTTCTGCCATAGAATGCAGACATTCAGTACATATTGAGTGGGGACACATCATGCCTCTCTTTCACAGTCTAGCTTGTTTTACTTAGCACTACATCTTCCAAATTCATCCACTTTCTATCAGATGCCAGGGTCTCATTGTCTTTTATGACTCAGTAGTATTCCATAGTGTCTATGTGCCACACTTTTTCAATCCATTCATCTGTGCGTGGACATTTGGGCCGGTTCCATGTCTTAGCAATTGAGAATAATGCCACAATAAACATGGATGTACAAATGTCTTTCCAACTGCGTGCAATCCTATCCTTTGTGTAGGGAGGCAGGAGTGGAACTGCTGGATCTTACGGTGGTTCTATCTGTAGGTCTTTGAGGAATCTCCCTATTCCTCCCCATGGTGGCTGTACTATTTTACACTTCCACCAGCAGTATAGGAGAGATCTTTTCTGCACAGCCTCACCAGCGCTAAATATTTGTTATTTTTACATTGTAGCCATTCTGACTGTGGTTAGGTGGTATCCTGATGTGTTTTTGATTTACATCTCCCTTACGATAATTTCTTACTAAACACTAAATAATCTAGCAGTGGTTCAGATGCCAAGTCCAGGCCAATTAAGTCAGAAACTCCGACGGTGGGGCCCCAGCACCCTAGCTCTCCAGGTGACTGTAATGAGTAGGCAAATTTGAGCATCCTGACTTAATGCAGAGGAGGCTAAGCAGTCTGGAGACCCACAGTCTAGCCCCATACTGCCCTCAGCTCCCTGTACGGCTTTAGATAAGTCAGTTATGTCTCCCTGAACTGGCCAGACTAGTGGTGTGTGAACTGTGTTCCCTGGTTCTAAAGTGGCACTTAGGAAGAGAAAGTGGAGTGGCATTTATGTGACGAGTCCCCTTGGTTCTAATTTCAGCCAGAGCAGCGGGGCTTTACTAGTGATAAACATCAGCACTGTGCAGAAGATTCTGGTCAAAAGGTTACAACTGTTTACAAAGATTTCTTTGAAATCTCTTAAACGAGATAAAGCCAAGAGGCCGTACAATCTCCAGTGCACTCCTATGCGGAGGAAGTAAGTGAGGGACACACCATTTTGGAAAATACAACCACAATGTGGGTTCTCACCATAGCCTTAGACTCCAGCTCAGCTATTAAAGTTCAAGAGACCCTAAAGCCAGAGATACATCTAGTAGCGGGTCTCGAGAACCCTTCCATCAGTTAACGAACCTCATGTAGCAGAGAAGGTTTTATTATTGCCCTACTCCAACTATTCACTCATTTAATCCTTACTCCAGTCCTGTGAATGACCATTCTACCAGGTGTGGTTATTAGCCCTGTTTAATAGATGAAAACGAGAGAGAGCGTACTTCTCTAGGTCACCACCTACTATTACACGATGTGGCTGGAACCAGAGTCCACACCCCTAGCCATCAATCCTTATGCTAAACTGAACCCCTCTCCCACCCGCCCTCCAAATTCTGCCCACCCCAGAAGGAAAGATTGCCTTAATTTACTAGGCACCATTTCTTCACTTTGCAACCTAAGTTGCAGCCAGAATTTTTTTTTCTAGAACACACAATCTAATATTTCTCTAAAAATTCTTTTATTTATTAAGAGAGGACACACACACACACACACACACACACACACACACACACACTTCCGACAGGGTCTTGCCATTCTGCAATTTTCCCCATAGAATTCTGGCCAGCCAGGACCATGAGTCAACCCCGGATCTGAGCCCGGGCCTCCCGTGTGGCTCCGGTGCCATGCAGCAACATGCAGCATCCCACCATGTGTGCTACCTTGGTTGGGCCCAGATGCCCAGCATCTGACAAACTGTTCTGTGAGCTGGCTCCTGTCTCTGAGCCTCCAGTTTGCAATCTCTGGGTTAGTCTCTGATACCTCTCCACCGTCTAGTTCTTGCTCAAACCTCACTCACACCAAACTGCAGAACTTGCTGCTCATCACAGACCACCACTCTCCCCAGCTTCTTTGCAGAAACCCCTCTTAGCTTTGAGTACTTACCTTAAGTATCATCTCCCCCACCGCACCCAAGCACTGTATGGGCAGCAGCCTTGAGGGCCAGGTAAGGTTGGTGAGATTCCAGAGTCTGGCAAGGCAGACCGAGGAGCCTCAAGGTGTTTGGAGTTCTGTGTGATACACTGCCTCGGCAGGGAGAGGGCCTCCAACGCTGCACTGCAAGGAGGGGCTAGGATCTGAGGCTTATAAAGGACTGTCCTGAGGCAAACAGGGTCTAGAGTAGGGTAATATCGATGCACCTGGAGAGGAGACCAACGACTAACAGATTTTTCTTTCTTTTTTGAAAGATTTTTGCTATAGGGTGCATGCACTGGCTGGAGAGGCAGAGAGTGAGGCAGAGAGACAGAAAGCAAGAAATCACCCCTCAGGAAGGATGGCTATGCCACAGTTCCTTCTCCTCCATTCTCCTCTGGGGCATGCATGCACATGCACCTGGCATGTTTCAAGCCACTGGGTCCAGGACTCGAACTGTGGTCAGCCATGTGGGAATCCAATGTAGGAACCATTATGTCATCTGCTGGCCACCCAAGAGATGTTCTGAAGGACAATATGAGGCTGGAGAGTGCTATATGGTGCTTGGGCTGCGACAGTGCTATCAGAGAGTAAAAGTTTACTTTTGGAAGTAGCACAAACAGCACGTGCTGTACACGCATTCTGTGAAAGACACGAGTGGCCGCGAACATGAAGAAATGCTCGGCATCGCTGACCATCAGGGAACCGCAGGTCAGAACCACAATGAGATACCATCTCACTCCAGTTAGAACGGCAATGTATCCTAAAGACAAAGTCTAATGAACACTGGCGAGGGTGTGGAGAAAGGGGCACTCTTTGACACCGTCTTCTTGTAAATTAGAACAGCCATTATGAAAAATAGTATGGACGTTCCTCAAAAGACTAAAAATAGAATTGCTGTGTGATCCATCAATCCCACCAGTGGGCACACACCCAACGGAAAGGAAATCAGGATGCGTACAGATACCTGCACCGTAATGTTGATGGCAGCACTACTCGTGGTATTCCAATATGGAATCAGTCTAAGCGCTCATCAACAAATGAGCAGACAAAGAAAATGCAATATATACACCGGAATATTATTCAGCCATTTTAAAGGATGAAATCCTGCCATGTAAGGTTAAATTGGTGAGCCTAGAGGACATTATACTATGTGAAGTGAGCCAGGCATAGAGAAATACTTTTTCTTCTGTTTATGTAAAAATTGAAAGAAAAAAATGACCTCGAAGAAGAGAGATGGACTCAACCTCTGTGGCACAGCTGGCAGTGTACTGAATTGCAGACCTGAAAGCCAGCGTCTGACTGCAGGTTCAGATCCCCAGCTGGACGACTAGGAATACCCAGGCATGCGCACATGTGCTCAAGATCCTGACCAACTGGAAGCCTGGGAGGAAGTGATTGTAGTGTGACCAATCCTTGTCGAGGGTACTTCTTTCTCTCTGCTGCACACACACACACACACACACACACACACACACACCAACACACTCTTATAAATTAAAAAAAAAAAAAAAAACATAAAGAAGTGTTAGAGGAGGGGAACCAGCAGTTAGCGTAATGGCTATGTCGCTGGACTCCCACGTAGTCGACCTTGGTTTGCATCTCAGACCCGGTGGCTTAAAACCCACGCCGGGCACATGTGCGTGCGTGCCCAAGATCCTGAAAGGAGAATGGAGGAGAAGGGATTGTGGCATGACCATCACCCTGGGGGGTGCTTTTTCTGTCTCTATGTCTCTCTCTGTCTGGCTAGCGCACACGCCCTATAGCGAAAACCTCTCAAAAAAAAAAAAGTGTTAGAGGAGGAATGAGAGGAATACAACAGAGATGTTGATTAGCGGACACAGTTTCAAAGAGACAACTGAAACAACTATAGTGTTTGAAAATGCAACAGGGAGAATGTGGTTAACAAGAAGTTACTATGTATCTCAGAGTAACTAAAAAGATTCCCAATGTTCCCAGCACAACTAGTAACAAATGGTTGGGATGATAGGTATGCGAATTACCCTGATTCCATTGCTACACACTGTATTCACATCCTGAAAAAAAATCACATTGTACCTCCACAAATGGATACAATGATTATATCGTAATTAAAAAAGAGACATAAAAGAGAGATACAAGGACTCCCTCTTCTCTCTTACCCTCTTTTTTTTCTCAGAATGATAACCATCAACTATTGTAAGGTAAGCAGGATGGTTTCATGCATAAAATCTGACCCGAGAACCCTGAGAATGAGCCTTTCTTCAAAGTCACACCTACATGGAGGGCTTTCATCAGCATCTAAGACATTGAGGTCAAAGACCAGAATCAGGCAGCCGGGTCAATCCAACTGTGAGCCTAAGAGACAGGCCTGACAAAGCAGAAGTTGTGTAAAGATGTTTTAAAGCATCTCAAATCTATGATTTCATGGCAAACACACCTATATTGCTTCAATGCTTAGCACCTTTGGTGACTCCTTACTACCTTTAAAATACCATTCAGGGGCGGGCCAGGCAGTGTCATGGTGGTTAAGGCAGCTGGAACTCACATGGCCAACTATGGTTCAAGACCTGGACTTGGCAGCTTGAAAAACACCATGCACGCATGTCCAAAATCCAGAGAGAAGAATAGAGGAGAAGGAACTGCAGTGTGGCCATTCATTCTGAGGGTTGCTTCCTCATTTTCCCTGTCTCTCTCCCTCTCTGTCTCTGTCTGGAGAGCACATGCACCCTTTAACAAAATGCTACTAATAAAGCACAGCCCTTGGTCTCCTGGAGGCTGACACGGCTCCAGAGCCCTGCATGACCTAGTAGCTGCTCACTCTCGGTGAACCTCATGTTCCTCCCAGTGCTCCTCAACTTCTCATTTCCTCTAACTCTAGGTCCCCTCCGGAATGATGACCATCACGTCTTTGTTCTTATTGTAACACGCAATCCAGCTCTCTGCTTACAGAACCATTCATCCTTCAGCTTTAGGAGGAAGCCTGATCTCCCCATCAGGCATGCCTGGGCCACCTCAGCCTGTCCATCTCCTACAGCAGACTCGACCCCACTGTTGTGAGACTGTCTGTTTATGTAGGTCTGCATCAGCCCTGCTCACAGACTCTTCTCTGTCTCATGCACTATGGTATGCCCAGTGAGTACCGGGCACAGAATAGTTGCTCAATAAATATTATTAAATACACAAAGAGGGGCCAGCCAGTAGCATGGTGGCTAACATAGATGGATCCCACAGGACCAACCACATGGTTCGAGATCTTGTTCCCATGCATGCCCAAAATCCCAAAAGGAGGGAGAAATGTATAAAAAAGAACTGCAGTGTGGTTATGCTTTCTCACTTTTTCTTTCTCCCCACACAGGTCATGTGCCCAGCAGCAACAATTAAACAGACACACATACATACAAAGAAAGGGAGGGAGAGAATCTTTTTTCATGTTTGTACTTATTTTTGAAAACCATATAGCAGTTTGGAAAATAAGAATTTTATGTAAAACACTTCATGTTGGTAAGACCAACATACTGTAAGTAAACTAACTTGCCCCAGGACGAGGGCTGATCTGACATCACTTCATTCACCCAGGGTTGTGTCTGCTCAGCCCTCTGAAGCTGGGTGTGCCATGCAGCTGTGCACCTGGGTCTCGAGCCCTGGGAGTCTCAGGGGGATCCAAGGAAGCCAAAGGGATGTTGTCTTTGGCCGTACTTGACTTGCTGAGCCTTGTGGCCTACAGAGCAGTGTGGGACAGATAGACAGACACACACACACACACACACACACACACACACACTATGTTCTAAGTGAAGGACCGTGTCTTTTTGTTGTTGTTGTTGTTGTTGTTGTTATAGAGTATGTGCACTCACCAGAAAGACAGAGAGAGACAGAGAGACAGAAAGTGAGAAATCACCCCCCAGGGGGGATGGCCATGCCACAATCCCTTCTCCTCCATTCTCCTCTTGGGATCTTGGGCACGCACTCACAAGTGCCTGGCGTGAGTTTAAGCCACCGGGTCTGGGTCTCAAACCCCGGTCGACTACATGGGAGGGAGTCCAGCAACATAGCTATTACGCCAACTGCTGGTGCCAAGGACTATGTCTTTTAAAAGGAAAAATTAAAATAAATATGAAAGCCAGGTTCCTCTTCCCAGGTGCTGAGCTGTTGAAAACCACAGACTTCCACAGCCGCAGCTTCCCATTCTCTCCAGCCCTCCTGTTCCAGTCCGGCACCTGCGAGGATGCACACAGCTGAGCCTTACTCTGAGCAGAGACGGGGGGCGCCGGCCTGGTTCTCCACCCGCTTGGCTGACGTGAAGGTATTACCATCACAGGAGGGAAGGGAAAATCACAGCTTCATTCAGCCGCTCTGCCCGCCCCCACCCATGCACCCACTGCAGTGTAAAACAACACCACTCATGACTGTCACTTTAGAATGAGGAAGACCTCTCTGGTTTGGTATTAACTCTGACGTTCTTAGTTTATATGTAAATAAACAGGGCTTCAGCTTTCACATGATCTAGTGGTTCAAGGGCAACTCACTGGTGTCAACATCAACATGCCACGGCCATTTTAAGTTGGGCAATTTACTCACACACTTTCAAATGAGATAAAACAAAGTCCATCTATTATATAACTTTTTAAAAAGAATTATTTTATTTAACTTTATTTATTTATTTTAATTTGGCCAGAGAGGGACAGACAGAGAGAGAGAGAGAGAGAGAGAAAAGTGAGAAAGCAAGCTGCCAGGTCCAGGACTTGAACTGTGGTTGGCCATGTGGGAGTCCAGAGTCCTTAACCACCATGCCATGTGCTGGCCCCTCTGTTATGTATCTTAACACAGAAGGAGCCTGAGCCTGGGTTCTGGAATGTACTGCTATGTGACTTTGTGCACATTTTCTAACTTCCCTTAAGCTCTGTTTCCTTATTTTTACTTTACTATCATTATTATTATTATTTTGCCAGAGACACATGCACTTGGAAGAGAGAGAGAGAGAATGAGAGAGAATGGGGGAAGCACCCTCCATGGGGCAGGCCATGCCACAGTCCCTTCTCCATTTTTCCCTCCTTTCAGGATTTTTGGCAGGCATGTGCACATGCACTTGATACGTTCTTCAGGTTGCCAGGTCTGGGCCTCAAATTGCATGGTTGGCCATGTGGAACCCAGACACCCCAATTTCCATGCAACCAGCTGGTCAGTGATTATATATTTCTGTAGAGGTGTCAAAATTCATAAATTTGGGGGCCAGCAGTTGGTGCGGTGGTTGGGGGACTTGACCTCCCACTTTTTCTCTCTCTGGTGAGTGTATGTGTCCTATGGAAAAATTTTAAAAAATAATAAATAAAATTAGATAAATTACTCTAAGAAATTCATAAAACTATATACTAAGAGTTAACTATACTGTGTTATATTGGGTTTTCAGAAAAGTCGTGATGTATTTTTTTCTGTTTTTCTATGCAAAAACACATCATGACTTTTTCAACAACCCAATAATTTAAAAAATAGTAAACAAAATGTATAGACTATGTCTAGCACACAGAAGCAAAAGCATTGAGAGTAACAGTAATTACCTATACCCACCATTAAACGGTGGGTGGTGGGTCACTGAGCAGACCAGAGACCAAGCTTCCACAGGAGCTGCTGGGTTTTTTTTTGGGGGGGGGGAGAGGTTTTTGCTATAAGGGCGCGTGCGCTCGCCAGACAGACAGAGAGAGACAGAGAGACAGAAAGCGTGAAATCACCCCCCAGGGGGGATGGTCACACCACAATCCCTTCTCCTCCATTCTCCTCTTGGGACCTTGGGCACGCACACACGCCCGGCGTGAGTTTTAAGCCACTGGGTCTGGGGCACGAACCGCGGTCGACTATGTGGGAGTCCAGTGACATAGCCATTACGCTAACTGCTGGTTCCCAGGAGCTGCTTGTTTTTCAAGGCTGCCAAAGAGGTACTCATCTCGCTCCACTATGCTAACCCTGGGACATCTGTTCTTTTCTCAAGTTACTTCCCCTATAGGAGTCTCAGTTCCAAGGACATTTACTGTTTCATCCTAATACCACCACAAAATGAGTGCCATCCCATTTTCACCAGTGGCGAAGCTAGGGCACACACTTTTAGTAATTCTCTTTGTGAGCAGTAGGGGCAGGACTGGAACTTGGACCTTCAGTAAGTTAAGGGATCTTTCCAACTTCCTAAAATCATGCCACGTTGTGTAGTCTCCCTAGCTTCTGTCATTCCGAGGCTATTTGCATTAGTTTTCATTGTTGCTTACCAGTCCTTGCATTCCTGTCCTGGGCCATCAGACTGAGTATTTCACATTACTCTTCTGAAATAGTATCAGAAAATGTCACCAGAACACAAGCACAGAATTTTTATACCTAAAACCAGACCCTTCACATTTCGAGTAGCATGCACCTGACATAATGGTTTTAAAATGACTAACATTATGGTTTAACAAGTCTTTATGTTCTTGTTCCAGATAAACATGAGTTAAAAGAGTATTTTCTTTTAAGAAACACAAGCCTTTTTCTAACTTACCACATATTTAACTTGGCCAAAATCCCTTATATCTCACAAACATCTTTGAAGCAGTTTTTCAGTTGTATTCTAAATTATTTCACTTACAAAGAAAATTAAGTCTTATATGCAATTTAAAACACATGCATATGTCCCTATCTTTTTTTTAGAATATTCTGCAGACTGATAAAGGTAGATTCCAGAAGGTGACAACTTGGGAGTTTCAGAGCTCACCGTTTCTCTTTTAAGCTTTCTCTAAAGTATGCCTAATGATACCCTCTCTTCTCTTAAAAGTTCTAGAAATTGCTTTTTTATACTTTTTCTTACTTTCTTTTTGTCACTTCACAATCATCTCTAATGCTGGAACTTACTGGGTTCTAACTGGGAAGAGTTCCTTAGGCCTTTCAACAGATGAAAGAGATGCAAAAGGAAATTTATGCAGTGAACCAGGAGCTGAAGTAATTTCAGATATAAGCAGAGGTATCCATTTGGCTTCAGGTGTAATTACAGCAAGGCCCCCCTAAGGATTTATAAATCAACCTGCCTAAGTTTTAGACCTATCGAAATAAGAGCCACATCATGTGAACCTTAAGCCTAAGAAGCCCACAGGCAAAAATAGCCAGTGCGAACCGTCTGGAAGTCAAGGATACTCACTCCCTCTTGAGGTGTGCTCGCACAGAATGGGAGATTCCAGCCAACTCAGACATTTCCTGTGCAGCTCAACGGAAATACAGAGAGGTAGGGAGAAAACATTCTCGAGCTACTACCTTATATCTCAACAAATTCTCCCTGAAATAGTAACGGAGAAACTAAGTACAAAAAATAATATTGAAATACAGCTACAAACGCAATTATTAAAAGACTAGCAACAGATAATATTTATAAGCCCTTACCACATGCCAGACGCTATTCTAAGGACTTCCCATCTTTTTAACTTATATATATGGAGGTATGTATATGTGTGTGTGTATATATATCATATATATAATGTACATGATATATACACATTTATACATATTATTTATGTATACATATATGATATATATATATACATATATACATACTATTATATATTTTATATATAAATTAGGTGCATACGCTGGAGAGAGACATACACAAAGAGGGAAAGTGAGAAATCACCCCCCAGGGAGGACAGCCATACCGCAACCAATTTTCCTCCATTCTCTTCTCAGGATTTTGGGCATACATGCACGCACACCTGGCACGATTTTCAAGCTGCTGGGTCTGAGACTCAAACCATGGTCAGCCATGCAGGAGTCTAGCACCTTAACCACTACACCACCTGCTGGCTCCACCTATTTCATATTTTGAATGCTATGAAGTCGTGACTATTATCCCTGATTTATAGATGAGGCAATCGAGGCATGGAGAGGTCAAGTAGCCTGCACAAGGTGACACATCTAGTCAGTGGTAGAGCTGGAGTCAAACCTACTTGTCAGTATTCAGTCAGAAGGTGTTTTTTTCTTGCCATGGTTTATGTAAATAGTGGGTTTTAAAGACAATGAAATAAACTGTTTCATTTCATCCTGTACTTCACCTGAGTAAGAACTGTTATCCAATGTCTGAGTTGACAGGGGAACCCACAGGGATCAGCAGGTGACATGGAGGTTAAAGCAGCTGGATCCCACAGGACTGACTGCAGTTCAAGTCAGACCCGGCAGCTTCAAAAACAAAGCAGGTGTGTATGTGTGTGCCCCAAATCTTGAGAGAATGGAGGAGGAGGGATTGCGCATTCCCCTGGGTGATTTCTCTCTCTCTCTCTGTCTCTGTCTGTCTCTGGTGAGTGCACATGCCTTACAGCAAAAAAGACAAAAAACGTAAAAGGGGATTCACAATGGAAATGAGAAAATATTTAGCATCGGATTTAATGAAATTATACACATCAACCTTAGTAATTATTCCTCCTTTCTTTCTGACTTTTCCAAAGAAAATTTCTAGCTGCATTTCTCAGCAGGTAACCGGTGAAGAGGCAGCATGTGTAAGTCTAGACTCTGAGGCCATCCTGGGCAGGATCAAACCCCAGACTGTCTAGCTCTGCTTCAGTTTCCTCATCAGTAAAATAAAGATAATAATAATGATAACATATATCTTTGTGAGTATTTTGAGGTTAAATGAATTAACCTTGGCAAAGTACTAAAATCAGTGTCTACCACACGAATGTTCAGTGTTATTTAAATAATAATAAAAAAACTAATGAAAGAAGAAAAGAAAATTTCAAGAGCTAATTACCTTTGCCAATGTTCATCATAAGTAAAATTGTGAGAATTCAGATTACAGAGTGAAGCAATTAGAAGTTTCCATCTCAATACGATTTATTTTCCTTGAGCCTTAGTATTTTCCACAGTGGGAAAACCGATTGCCGAGCCAAGTTTCAGTCACGCTCTCAGCTACTACATCCACCCGTCCGTCCTGCTCAAATCGGGCCTGCAGAGTAGACTCCCCCCCACCCCCTGTCCCCAACGCAGAGACTTTAAAACTACTCTAAATGACCTCAGTCTGGTCAATTCCTGGTGGCAAAGTCTTCCTTCTTAATCACTGGCAAGAGTTCTACGGCTCTGGAACTAAGAGATAAGAATTTTCAAAGAGACCACTGCACTCCTACTTAAAAGAAATCTAAGAGCTATATAGAAAAGTTCCTATATTCTCGACATGCCCAGAACAAAGAGCGAACATGTAGAGGAATAACCACGGTGAGAGGCGTAAAAGGCTGCTATTTGCTTTTCTCAGCTAACATCATCGCAGGGAGCACGCTGCCCCGTGGAGGCCCAACAGGCCGGAAGGGCCGCGGTTGTGGAGTCAGAAGCCACCTTCATCTCTTGCGCTGGGGGTGGAAGAGTCTTCATGAAAAGAATAGTAAATCTACAGCTCAGAGTTGAAATAACCCCTTTCTCCTCTCTGTTTTTTTTTTTTTTTTTTTTTTAACCTCTCCCTGCCCCAGTTTGATCTATTTGCCTTGAATTCCCACAGTGCTGCCCCGTCCTCTGCTGAGAAAGATAATCAGCTTTCTTCTCCCCCGCTGACGGACTTGGCTGCGAGGGGACACAGCCATGTCCTGTTATTGTAATGAGACCCTGAACCAACAGACACTGAAACGCACACTTTGATGTGTTTTGACTAAATTAAACCACATAAGAATGCTCCTAAGGAAATTCACTTGGATGCATGTGTCCACAAGTCTAGTCGCAAGCCAAAAACAATCTGTTCTGTAACAGGGAGTCGGACGCAGGGGGGGAGATGCCCTGGTTATTGCCACAATGCCCTGGATAGCTCCCATCACACACCTTACGTAAGGACATGCACTTCTTATTTTTATGCCAAGGATTTAAGATGCCCTTGAGAGTGAATTCTCCTTTAGAGAAGTAACCTGGTTTTCTCCTCTTTGTCTCATTCCTAGAATGATTCAATACTTGGGAACTGGAAAGCAAAATGTCTTGGGAGAGTTATGGTTTTACCTGTGGGTGGCAATCATTATGTTAAACAAGGTCTGTTTAAAACCTTTATAATCGAAGGAAAGGCAGAATAGTGATGGCGCTTAATTCCCAGAGATGAGTTGATTCCTAACGGAAAGCTTTCAGTGGGAGCCTTCCAAGGCTGTTGGGGATAAGGTATGGTCCTCGACAAGGTTATAGCATCTTTCCTAGGGGGTAGACTTAGGGAAGTGTCAGTTGGAAATGCTGGCAATTCAGATTCAGTTCCTTCCTGGTCACAAATGAGTTAGCAGAGGCACTGGAAGGTCAAGAGGTCTGCTCTTTACCATGGGGTACCTGCTTCCTATCTGCGTGTCCCACATATAAACTACCCCTAAAGTGATCCAGGCACAAGAAAAGTTCCACCCTCACTTTCACTGAGTATACATATATAACCTTCTTTATTGCACACCAGGTCTTTAAAAAAGTTCATGGAAAAGCCAAGCATAAATTTTAAAATATTTTTTGCACCAGAGTAAACTCATATTTTAATTCCATTTCTTATAGATTTTTTGAATCCTCCTTGTACTTCATATTTCTTCATCAGTGATCTCAAAACTTTTCTTGCTTATTCCTTAAAAGAAAAATGTTTTGGGCCAGCAGGTGGTGTGGTAGTTAAGTGCTGGACTCCCACATGGCGACTGTTGTTCAAGTCTCAAACCTAGTGGCTTGCCTCCTCACTTTCCCTCTCTCTCTCTCTCTCTCTCTCTGTCTCTTTGTGGCGAGCACATGTGCCCTATGGCACATTTAAAAATAGAACAATAATAACAAATAGAATTTAAAAAAAAAGAAAAATGCTTATTATTTATTTATTGCCAATTATATCATTAAACTCTTAATTAAAACAAAACAAAACCTAGACCTGTTACAGAGTTTTTGTAAGGGAGAAGTGAATAATTTAAGCCATACCCTTGAAATCTTTAGACTAAAATACTAAAATGAAGAACATTTTATAACCTCTTTCTCTTTTAAGTTGTATTCTTTTCAATACTGACTCTTTAGCTCCTGATATTTTACTTTATATTGAGATGGAAACTGGGGACCAGCAGATGGCATAATGGTTACATCACTGAACTCCCACATGGCTGACTGTGGTTTGAATCCCAGACCTGGCAACTTGAAACTCACGCTGGGCATGTGTGCATGCGTGCCCAAAATCCCAAGAGGAGAATGGAGGAGAAGGGATTCTGGTGTGGCCATCCCCTCTGGGGGATGATTTTTTTGCTTTCTGTCTCTCTGCCAAATGCATGTCCCCTTATAGCAAAAATCTTTCTAAAAATAAAGAGATGGAACCTGAAATTAATTTTGTTTTAATCTTACAAGCAAGGCACCATTGTCAAAGCTCTATTGAACACAGGAATGACATTCCTTCACTAAATACCTCAGAAAAATCTGAGAGGCAGTATACAATGCTGTATTATTTTATACAAGAAAATATTTCTAATAAAATAGGAGGCCTAAGTTGACTTGTTTGGCTGAAATATTAGTTGTATTAATAGGACAGAATAATTCTGTATGAACTGGCAAAAGGAATGACTTACGATTGCTTTAAAATACATTAGTAATTATAGTATGCTATTCAATATAAGAAATGTCCCCGAAATAAAGTTACACTTCTTCTGAATACCTCCATATATCACTGGTATTTCTACCAAAGCAGCCCTATGACAACTGTTTCATTGTGAATTTCATATTATCTTACAATAAACTGAAGGTTTTCTCAATCACTAAGAAACACTGGGATGAAGAGGTCATGAAAGGAGGAAAATTTAGGCACATGTATTTTGGAGAGAACCCAGGCGTCTTCACTTTGCCATCTTTCTTGCCTGTCGACTCAGTTTGCAGAGGACACCATTATTTGTCCCATTGTTCCATTTTTTACTTACTATAATATGTGTCCACCTTTGACAGTCTCATCCTTTCCAACCCTGCTGTGGCCTGGCAACCTTCCCTCCTTCCAGTTCCCCTCTCTTGGAACTTCGACAGCACCACTACCTCAGGCTGCTATTCAGTACTCTTCTTGCTTTCAGACCTTTCCCTGGGTCTGACAGCTTCAACTAGAATCTTTGCACTTGTGTAATTCTGGAAAGGTAAACTACCCCCTACACTGGCTCCTGAACTCCACACCCTTATTTCTAACTACCTACAGAACACTTTCCCCTGGAAAGCTAGATTAATATACCCAAACTCAAGTCACTATCTCTGCCTCTCCCCTCACCTTTCCACCTGCACGTTAAACATTGGTGTTCAATGAATACTGAGTTTCGGATTAGGAATATGAGAAAGTTATTGAGCTGGGTGATGGGTACACAGATATGTGGACGTGCTCACTGCCATTGAACTATGTAGCCACTCTTCGATGAATAACCTACACGTGTAAATGGTTGCTCAGACTTAGACCCATTTGCCAGCAAGGTGAAGCCCCTTTCTCAGTTTCTCATTCCTGACGTGGGACAGTATTCACTCCCTGAAGGGTTTGCAATCATGCAAGACTTCATATTTTCTTTATGAAGTTGTACTTTATTGTATACTCATGGCAGTATTCAGAACGAATGAAAAGGATTACACTAGATTTATATTATTTTATTATGGTGTGTCTTGTTTCTTTCTGGTCCTTATTTGATGCATGCTTTTTATATGGACAAAATTACATGATTTTAGTGTGGTATCATGTGATAGCTATGAAAAAACTCCTATCTTATGGTGCCACAACATAGCACAAGATTCCTGCCTTTTAGCTCCTCACCTATTGACCAATTTGCCTAATGAGCTCGTTACCGGAACCGAACTTAGTCATTAAGAGAAAAGTGACTGTATACCTACAATGGCTAGAAAGGCCTATTTTGTTGCATGTATTTTACGATTAAATTAATACAGCTTGGGGGCCAGCAGGCAGCATGGTAGTCAAAGTGCTGGACTCCTACTTGACCAACTGCAGTTTGAGTCCCGACCTGGTGGCTTACTTTCTTACTCTTTCTCTCTCTCTCGCTCTCGCTCTGTGTCTCTCTCTGTTCAAATTAAAAAGTAAACACAAATAAATAAGCACAGCTCTTCTTGTAAACTCTACTGGGATGCCTAATACAGACGCACTTTATTGTATTGTGCTTCATAGATATTATTATCATTATTTTGCAAATTGGAGGTTTGTGGCAACCTTGTGTTGAACAAGTCTACTGGCACCAATAGCGTGAGCTCACTTTGTGTCTCCATGTCACATTTTGGTTAGTGTTTTGGGGTACCATGAAATGCGTTGCAGAGATGACGGCGACCCATCGGTAAATGCTGTGTGTGTTCTGACTGCTTTACCAAGCAGTTAGTCCCAGTTCTTAGCTCTTTCCTGGGCTTTCCTATTCCCTGAGACTCAACAACATTGAAATAAGGCCAATTAACAACCCTATAATGGCCTCTAAGTGTACGAGTAAGTCTTACTTTAAATTAAAAGCTAGAAATAATTAAACTTGATGAGGGAGGCATGTTGAAAGCAGAGATAAGGCAAAAGCTAGGCCTCTCGTGTTAGTTAGCCATGTTGTGAATGTAAAAGAAAAATTCTTGAAGGAAATTAAAAGTGCTACCTCACTGCACACATGAATGATAAGAAAGTGAAACGACCTTATTACCGACATGGAAAAAGTTCTAGTGGACTGAACTGAAGATAAAACTAGCCCCAACATTGAATGACGCTAAAGCCTAATACAGAACAAGGCCCCGATTCTCTTTAATTCTATGAATGCTGAGATAGTGAGGAAGCAGCAGAAGAAAAGTTTAGGGCTAACAGAGGTTTGCTCATGAGGTTTATGGAAAAAAGCCACATCCTTAAAAGTGCAAGGCGAAGGTGACTATACTAAAAATAAAAGACTAAAAAGAAATCATTAAAGATGATTTTATTTTTTACAGAGAGATTTTTTTGCTATAGGGTGCATGCACTCACTGGAGAGACAGAGAGGCAGTGAGATAGAAAATGAGAAATCACCCCCTGGGGGAGAGGGCCACACAGCAATCCCTTCTCCATTTGCCTCTTGGGATTTTGGGCACACACGCACATGCACCCAGTATGAATTTTAAGGTGTTGGGTCCAGGACTCGAACTGTGGTCAACTATGTGGGAGTCCAGTGATGTAACCATTATACCATCTGCTGGTCTCCAAAATGATTTTTTTAAAAAAAGATTTATTTATTTTCTTTTCTTTATTCATTCATCCATTTTAATTTGGCCAGAGAGAGACACAGGGAGAGAAGGAGGGAGAAAGTGAGAAAGCTAACCACCAGGTCTAGGACCCAAACTGTGGTCAGTCATATGGGAGTATCCAATGCCTTAAGAGCCATGACACCTGCTGGTCCCCTCAAAATGGTTTCTAATATAAATGAAAAATATGGGAAGAAGATGCCATCTAGGACTTTCATAGCTAGAGAAGAAAGGTCAAAGTTTGGCTTTGAAGCTTTAAAGCTAGCTCTCTAGTCAGAAGCTTGTGTAGCTGATGACTTAAACTTGAAACCAAAATCTGGCTTATATAAAAAAAAATTCTGGGGTTGCTTAAGAATCTACTCTTCTGGGAACCAGCAGGTGGTGTGGTAGCTAAGGTGTGGACACTCCCACATGGCCGACCACAGTTCGAGTCCTGGACCTGGTGGCTTGCTTTCTCAGTCTCCCCCCCAACCCCGTGTCTTTCTCTGCTAAAATTAAGAATAAATGAATAAATACAATTAAATTAAAAAGTAATTATTTTAAAAAAAGAATCTACTCTTCTGGGGACCGACAGGTGGCATGGCGGTTTAGGCGCTGGACACTCCCACATGGCTGACCACAGTCCAAGTCCTGGACCTGACAGCTTGCTTTCTCACTTCCTCTCACTCTCCGCCTTTCTCTGGTCAAATTAAAATAAATGGATGAATAAATAAAATTAAATACTTATTTTTTAAAAAAGAATCTACTCTTCTGTGCTCTATAAATGGAACAACAAAGTCTAAAAAATAGCTCATTTGTTTACAATATAATTTACTGAAGACTTTAAGCTTATTGTTGAGATCTACTGTTCAGGATAAAAAAAAAGAAGAAAAAAGAAAAAAAATTTCTTTTAAAAGATGACTTCTCAAGCCAGCAGGTGGTGTGGTGGTTAAGGTGCTGGATCCCATATGGTCAACTCTGCAGTTTGAGTTTTAGACCTGCTGGGTTGAAAAACATGCCAGACGCATGTGCATGTATGCACAAAATCCTAAGAGGAGAATAAAGGAGAGGGATTATGGTGTGCCAGACCCCACTAGGGGTTGATTTTGCACTTTCCTTTTCTCTCTGCCTCTATCTGTCTCTTCAGTTAACACAGGCACCCTAGCACAAAATTCTAAAAATAAAAAAAGACTTCTCATTGACGATGTACGTGGTCACCTAAGAGCTCTGATGTATCAATAATAACATTTTCATGCCTGCTAACCAACACCCATTCTGTAGCCCATGAATCAAGGAGTAATTTCAACTTTCAAGTCTTATTATTTGCTGCCATAACAGTGGTTTCTTTGGTGGATTTGGTCAGAGTTAATTAAAAACCTTCCAGATAAGAGTCACCATCCTAGATATCATTAAGAACATTTTTGATTCATGGGAGGTGATTGAAATATCAACATTAAAACAAATTTGGAAGATGTTGATTTCAACCATCATGGATGACTTTGAAGGGTTTGAGACTGCAGTGGGGAAAGCAACTACAGATGTGATGAAAACAGCTAGAACTAGAATTAGAAGTGGAGCTTGAAGATGTGACTGATTGTAGCAATAGCATGTTAAAAACTGAAAGGACAAGGAATGGCTTCTTTCCAATGAGTAAAGAAAGCGGATTGAGATGGAATCTATTCCTGGTATAGATGCTGAAAATACTGTTGAAATAACAAAAGCTTAGAATTTACATAAATGTAGTTGATCATGCAGTGGCAGGTTTGAGAGAACTGACTCCTTTCTGAAATGAAGAGTCAATTAGTGCAGCAAACTTCATTGCTGTCTTCTTTTAAAAAACTGCTAGTGGGAACCAGCAGTTAGCGTAATGGCTATGTCGCTGGACTCCCACGTAGTCGACCGCGGTTCGTGTCCCGGACCCGGTGGCTTAAAACTCACGCTGGGCGCGTGTGCGTGCATGCCCAAGATCCCGAGAGGAGAATGGAGGAGAAGGGATTGCAGCGTGACCATCCCCCCTGGGGGGTGATTTCTCGCTTTCTGTCTCTATGTCTCTCTCTGTCTGTCTGGCGAGCGCACGCGCCCTACAGTGAAAATCTCTCAAAAAAAAAAAAAAAAACTGCTAGTGACCCCACTTTCAACAACCACCACCTTGATCCATCATTAGCTATGAACATTAAGGTGAGACTCTTCACCTGCAAAATATTATGACTTACTGCGGACTGAGATAGCAATAAGTCTTTTATTTTTTTTGCCAGAGGGCATGTATATTTGCCAGAGAGGGATGGAGTGGGGGAGCACCTCCATCCCATGGGGTATGGTCATACCACAATCTCCTCTCCTCCATTTCTTTCTCCTTTTGGGACATTGAGAAAAACACACATACAGGCATCCAGTGTGTTTTTCAAGCCACTAGGTGCAGGATTCGAACCATGCAGTTGACCATGTGAGATCCAGTCATCTTGACCACCAAGCCAAGGACTGGCTCCAGCAATAAAGTCTTTTACAATTAAGGTATGGACACTGTTTTTGAAAACCTAATGTCATTACACATTTAATAGGCTGCAGTACAGCATAAGCATAACTTTTATATATATTGGGAAACAAAAAAATTCAAGTGACTTGCTTTGTTTCAATATCTACTTTACAGCCGTGTTCTGGAACGGAACCTACAACATCTCCAAGGTACGCCTGTACGTAAGCAGATAGCAGTGACACTGCTGCAGCTGACACGGGGACTGGGAACCAGGGCGTGTCCATTCTGCTCAGCACCTTGTTGCTGCATCTTGGACTCCAAAGAGCTTTGCAACCATCCCAAGGGAGGGCCATCCTAAAGTGCTTATGCACCAGTTTCGCTGTTAAGGACGCGGCATTAAAAAGTCACCTCTGCCTCCATTTCTAGGAGGAACTTGACAAAAAGGAAAAATGCCATCATCCACTGGTCTTGGGCCAAACGTCAACACTGAATTATTTTTACAGAAATCAGTCTATCCCGGGGGCAGGGGAAAGAGCAACATTAAGTTCTTGGCACCCATCCTCAATTATCATTAAGGCCTCACATTTTCCAAGCCTTTTCCCATAATAACGCAGTCCTCAAAATAATCCTGTCAAGCAAAGCAAAGAGTGTAATTTCCAATGTATAAGTGAATAAACATACAACATTCAGTGGACATTTTCCACAGAGAATGACAGAAGTGGAACTGACCTCGGATAATAACCACTAGCATTTATTAAGGATGTATTAATTAAGTCATTAGCTCAACATTTACCATAAACTTTTGGATGTCTTATTTCCAACTGGCCTGCTTTTGCCATTTGGTAGCTACTATGGTTATTATTTCTTTTTGCAGAAGGAAAAAATGCAGCTCAAAGCATTGAAAAATAAAACCTCTAAATTAAATCTCTAAGCCTTCTTACTGCAGAACCTGTGCACTCACCCACTACTGTCCTATAACGCCCTCTGAGTCCATGACCTGACTCTGGGAGAATCCTAACAACACTTCCTTTAGCTTTGAAAATAAGCACAATTGACAAGTCCCCATGGGTCACTGTGTCTCTAACCCTAAAGTAACTTAGTACTAACACAATAAATTGGTATTCTTAATACTCCCTGGGTATAAATGTAACCAGATACTATTTCTTAGACTAATAGGAAATTTCTGAATATTTAAAAAATCCTCAGGATGATAGAATAAAGTCACATTTGGGTCACCTTATTCAATGTCTCCTGACTTTCCCACAAATCCCTTTCCATAGTGCTGAGCAATCTGTTGACGGACAAAGTGCCAATTATTCTCTACTCTCTTCTGAGGGTTTCTTCAGATCTTCCTGAGGCTATGTCTGCGTTACTCTCTGGAAACTGGAGAGAGGAGATACATCTGTGGTTTGTCAATAGGGCATTCAGTCTGCAGGCCACCCCATGGGGCACAAGGGCTTCGGGCCAACTGAAACGCACGGATGTGGAAGAGCACCAGACACAGGCTCCAAGTGAACGAGTCTAAGCCCGGCAGGGGAGAGAGGGGTGACGCCCCCGCAGAGCACTAAGCTGGCAGCTGGAGTCACTTCCACCCCTCGTGAGAGGCTCCTGGACTACTTCCTTCACAAGGACCTGGACGTAGAGTCTCTGAAACCACCAAACATTCTTTTTCTTTTTCTTTTTCTTTTTGCTACAGGGCATGTGCGCTTGCTGGAGAGACAAGAAATCACCCCTCGCAGGGATGGCCATGCTGCAATCCCTTTTCCTTCATTCTCCTCTCAGAATTTTGGACATGCATGCACACGCACCCAGCATGAGTTTCAAGCCACCGGGTCCAGGACTCAAACCGCAGTGAACTACATGGGAGTCCAGCGATGTAACCATTACGTCCTCAGCTGATCCCCCAAACATTTTTATATGTCAGTTTTTACAACAAAATTTTATATGGGGTGGGCATTTGATGTACAAACACAAACACCAGTTGATCATTCAAGTCTACTTCAGTTTGGAATGTTTAATACCTTGAGTGTAGGTCTGCCATCCCACTAACTCTGCGGAACCTTGCTTCCCTGCTTCCGTTCCAGACCCGGAGTAAGCCTTGACATCTTACCATGGGACCAGCAAACCTGCGTGCAGTCCCCCTCACCTGAAAACAAGATGAAGGAGTATCTTACCGAGTTCTCCTTGAGTTGCAACCCTTCCCCATTGGGAAGAGAGGACCGTCTCTTGGAGTTCCTGTTTGGGGTTGAGGTAATGGCCCCTGCTTTCTTCTTCACAGTGAGCACCTCACAGCTGGCTTGGTCTTCATTGTGTGTGCTCTTCCCGGCATTAATAACCCTGAGAAGAACCCAGAAAAACTGGTCAGACAGAGCGATTTCCAGAGAGCTGAGAGTTCAGTCCCTGTCTCTAAGGTCAGCCGAAGCAGTCCCCACAACGGACACAAGACGGAAGTCCCACTTAATGCAAAGGCTCTTACGGTCCTGGTATTTTATGTGCCTAAATAAATGGATTTTTAAAAAATGGACATATATTAGCACCCATTTAGTGAAGAAGTTGTTCTGACCTCAGTTCACTTTTCCTAAGTGTCTCCCAAATGTGATCAACTCCCTTGACCCATTCCAGGAAAAACATCAGAGGCAATCACTCTCTCAGGTTAATTTGGAGTCTAAACTTACTGGCAATTACAACAAAGACAGACGGACTTGGGGAGTTCTGTATCACTTCTCATGTGATAAACAGCTAAAGCACCACCAATCTTACCAGTACCTGACAGTACTTCATAGCACGCTGGAAGGTCTAAGGGAATAGAGCATTGTATTTCACTACTGCCAGGCCCGTTTTTTATTTTACACACAAGAAAGTAAATAGATCAATGTTTTACCCTTTTAAAAGTATTTTTTATTATTATTACTATTTTTATACATTTAGTCACATACACATCATTTAGCTTGTAAAGAGAATTTACTCAACATGAAAGACACCTCAGACCAGTCCAGTTGAGAATACTATGCATGATATCATCAACAGGTAATAAACCATTTCTGTGTCCCATGGATGTCTTACCTCTCCATTTTTTCTACCTAATTTCCTTCCCTGACACCTAGTTTAGCTCCCTGTCTCCCCACCTCCTTTTCTTGTCAAGTCTAGGCAGACCCCAGTCTTTCTAAGCATTTCCTGAGAACTTCCGTTTATTCAGCTCGTCCCCCTTTCTGGTCTCTGGGCTGTTTCGATCCTGGACCAAAACCAGCTTCCTTTTATTAAAGGCTCTTTCTTGTTTATATCAGCTGATCGTGCCAACTAAAGTGTGGAAATTCACAAGGGCAGTGCTATGGTTTGTATGCCCCTCCCCCCCCAATTCATGCTTTGAGATTTGGTTGTGATGGGATTAAGAGGATGAAAATCCAATCAGATCATGGTGTTGAGAGGTGGTGCCTTTGGGAAGAGATCAAGACTAAGATCAGTAGCGTGGGGCTGCCATGATTGGCTGGGTAGGTTTAGAGGACAGGGAACGATCCTGTTTCCCACCCTCCTTCTTTTAAAAAATATTTTTAACCCTTTACCTTGTCTACTGTATAACAATACCCATCACACAGACTAGAAGCCCTTGGACACATAATGGTGATATCCTATCATGTTAACACTGCTTCAGTCTAATTAAACATTTTAAGCATAAGAATGCTTCAGAAATACATGCTGCATCATTCATATATCTTTTTCTGACCATGGGTTCAATGCTGGGTTTCTGCGCCATTTTCCTTCTTCTTCTTCTTCTCTTTTTTTTTTTTTTTTTTTGAGAGAGGTCTTTGCTATAGGGTGTGTGCGCTTGCCAGACAGACAGAGAGACAGAGAGACAGAAAGCAAGAAATCACCCCCCAGGGGGGAATGGCCACACCTCAATCCCTTCTCTTTCATTCTCCTCTCAGGATCTTGGGCTCACATGCACATGCACCTGGCATGAGTTTAAGCCACCGGGTCTGGGACTCGAACCGCGGTCGACTACATGGGAGTACAGTGACATAGCCATTATGCTGGTCCCATCTTCTTCTTCTTCTTTTTTTTTAGAGAGATTTTTGCTATAGGATGCATGTGCTCACCAGAGACAGACAGAGACAAAGAGAAAGGAGTGAGAAATCACCCCTCAGGTGGGATGGCCATTCAATCCATTCTCCATTGTCCTCTCAGGATTTAGGGCACTCACACAAGTGTACCCAGCATAAGTTTAAGCCACCAAGTCTGGGACTTGAACCACAGTCAACTATGTGAGAGTCCAGCGATGTAACCATGATGCTATCTGCTGGTCCCATCTGCACTATTTTCTTATGAAATAATTAAGCAGCAGCTAAAATAGGTTTCCTGAAAGAGTGCTCTCCTTGATTAGTCAATGGCTGATTTCTACTCAAAATGTCAACATTGTCAGAGACCAGGCAGAGTGAGTGTGGACTATGTAGAACTCAATGGCAAAGAAAGAAGGAGCTTTTTTCTTATTTTAAGGGTAAGCTAAATGGAAATTCACTCTCTAAGGGCGCTGTATACACTGCTCTGTTTATCCAGCTACTCACCCAACTAATAGTTAAATAGAACATTATTTCCAAATGACTTTTTAAAAAAATTCTCCAATAACTACAGACTCAAAGTAAGTTACAAAAGCAGTACAGAGTAACTTCATCAAACTCCCCACTTATAGACACTATCGAAACCAAGAACTCAACATCAACACAGTATTGTCACCCAGACTATAACCTTACTCAAACTTCATTAGTTTTTATATCAAATAGCTTTTCTTTTTTTAATTGCCAGAGGGTGAACACATTGTCCAGAGACAGAGGAAGAGGGAGGAAGCACGCCACTCCCACGTGGTGCATGATCAGATCACAACCCCTTCTCCTCCATTTCTCCATCCTGTCAGGATGTTGGGAACACACACCTAGTGTGTTTCTTAAGCTCCTGAGACTGGGGCTTGAACCATGGTCAGCCATGTGAGATTCAGCTCCCTTAACTACTAAACTATGGAGCCGGTCCTCAACTAGCTTTTAGAATAAAAAATTGAATAGGTTTGCATAGGCAACACACATATATACCACAAACAAATAGGAAAGAGAAAGCAAATTGAGATATGAGTGGGCCAGGTCTAAAGGAATGTGTTCCATGCAATATTCTGCCAAACCCTGGATTCCATGAAGATGTTTTAGACATTTCATATTTTCTTTTGTAATTCATTTTTAAAATTTTTTATTCTTTTTTTGCCAGAGGCACATGCACTTGCCAGAGAAAGACAGGGACCATCCCCTATGGCCACGCTGCATCCCTTCTCCTCCATTTCTCTCACTTTTCAGGATTTTGATCATGCACACACACATGTCCATTGTACCTTTCAAGCTGCTGGGTCCAGGGCTTGAACTGCCCAGTTGGCCATGTGGGATCCAGCCACCTTAACCACCAGGCCATGGGCTGGCTCATTTAAAATTTTATTTTTTAAATGTATAAGCATTTTTCAAAAATGGAAATGTTTTAAAGCTCATTCTTACTTGTATATATAAACAAATACACACTCATCTATGTATTTTCTGCAGCTTTGGCATGAGCCACCTATTTTTTCAATTGAGTGATATTATTGAATTGGAAGAACAGTTAAAAAATATTATATGCAATTATTGATCTCTATGTTCTAAGAAAAAGACCATACGAGGCATTTAACTCCTCTAGCTCAAATTTCTCTACTAATCAAAATTGCTTCTTATTGGGTTTATTATAAATTGCAACTTAGGCATACATACTTTTATAAACAAAAGCCTATTGGGGCCAGCAGGTGGTATAGTGGTTGTGGCACTGGACTCTCACATGGTCAATGGTGGTTTGAGTCCCAGACCTGGTGACTTGAATCTCACACCAAGCACATGTACGTGTGTGCCCCAAATCCCGAGAGGAGAATGGTGGGGAAGGGACTGTGGTGTGGCCATCCCCCCTCCCCGCCCCAGGATGTTTTCTCACTTTCTCTCTCTGTGTCTCTCTTTGTGTCTCCAGCAAGCGCATGTGCTCTTTAGTAAAAAAAATCTCTTCAACAACAATAACAAAAAGACCTATTTTTACTCATTTCACACATTACAGTTTCTTTTTGTTGTTGTTAGTGGATTGTTTACAAAGTTTGAACCTCATTGTTGTAGCAGTCTGTGTAAGGGGGTGGGAGACCTTGCTGATCTCTGCAAGATAAAGCAGCCTCTGGTGCTTATCACATATTGGGGTGGAGGGGAGGGGAGGAGAGAGGAGGAGACTCCCCTGTCTATTTTTCTGCTCACCCCTTCACCCTCTCTCCTCTAAGGAAGAGACATTTTCATATGGCTCTAGAATAAAGTGTGAATCTTGAGGACGCTGTGAAGCTACCTGCATGACAATACTGCCACCCTTACTGCCTGAGCTCTGTAACCCACCCCATGTTGCACAGCCAGGAAGTAGGGTTCAGAGTGAGGCCTACCTTGACCTCCAACCCAACCTCTTCCTATTATACCATGGGACATGGGGACATGTGTCTATGGCAGGCCAAGCTGGATGTACAGGAAAGCACAGGACAGGCAGATTAGGCAAGGTTTGGTCCAGGCCTGAGAGAAAAAGGAACTTTTTACCTGCTTCTCTGGCTACTGGGGGAGTCCAGCCACAGGCCCCAGGAAAGGACAGGAGAAGAGGCTCACATCTGCCTGTCCTAGAAAGAAGCATTTACTACGAGCATCCCTCTCACATCTATCTTCAGAGAGCCAAAACAGGCAAAGGAAGGTGGTTTGAAATCCCACTCTCCTCTTCTCAGTCTATGGGTTGCAGTAGATTGTTCACTGAAGGTGACATTACAACAACATGGTCTCCCAGATGGGCATCTGCCCTAGGGAAAACGGAAACGGAGATCTGGCCAGGAAACCAGTTCATGACAATCCTCCCCTCCATAACGTCCTCTGTACAAGATCATGACTGTGTTTTCCCGGACTGGGCTTTCTCCTCCACCATCAGGACCTCGTCTTGTGCTGTAGTCAAGTGTACTGTTTTGATTTTTGGAGGGGGGAGTTGTTTTATTTTACGAACAAGAAAAATCACTGATCTCCAACAACTCCACTCCAGGCTGATTCACCTGCTGCTGCCGTTTTCCAACAGTCAACAAAGCTACTGTAATTCTACGAATCACGAATCACTGTCTCCTTGGAGTGCTTAATCTCCTGTCTCTTTTAGTGGATATTAAACTCCAGAGTTGGCCTGGCTTCGAGAAGAAGTCCTCGAACCCTAATTTCATGCATGAGAAACCCGAGGCACTGAAAGCTCGTGACTTGTGCAAGGTCACGCAGCTAAATTCGGCAGAGCTGTGAACACACTTCTGCATGCACGGCTTCTGCCACCTCAGCTCTCAGGCTGTTTCATTTTCCTATTGTGCATCTATTCTTATCGGCACTTGGTTCAGAGGTCTGCACTGCAATGAGTCATCAAAGCCAGAGGTCTGGGAAAGAAAAATACTGGTGACCTTAGCTTGCTATTTCATACTGAACACAGCTTGTGAATAACACTAGTGAAATATCAAAAGTCAGAAATGCTAATCCTAAGGGAAGATGGTAGCCCTAAACGTGTAAGTCTGTTTGGTCAGAGAATGGATTATCATCCGGATGATAAAACATTAACTTAGATACTCATTATTTAAATATCAATTTAACGTATTATTTCACATCTCTTACTCCATACAGCTTCAGTTGGTACATGTAATTCTCAATTTATTTTGGCTTCTGAAAGGTTGCTCTCTCTCAACTTAAATGCTTTATGTGACTCTTCAAAGGCGAATGCTTTGTTTAATAAATGTAAACAAAACCTTTAATTCCGTTAAGCCTTAGAAAAACTGCTGTTTTCCAAGCTGAGAAGCAGCAAGCTGACACACAGTGGACTTTTCCCGTAACTGTGAGCAGTTGCACCAACCGCATTCCCTGCATCTCAAATCCAGCACGCCACCGGCACTTCCTGGAGCTCAGCAGGTACAATCTCGGTCTAAACAATACCTAGCCACAATGCTTATTTTAAAGACTTATAAACAACATGCTGGTGGACCGTGAATCATCATGCTCTTGGTGACATTTCCCAACCTCCTACAAAGAGAAAACACATTTTCCTTAAAATTACACTGGACGTAATAAACTGTGGTGGTTAAGAATATGGGCCACCAACCTAGAGCGTAGCACACAGCAGGTGCCCAGCAAACCTCAGCTGAATGAATGAAGAAATCAGACAGAAAACAACTCTGTTACATCCTGGATGGGAGAGAGCAGTATTTTACAGTGGTTGAGAACTAACTATATGCTAAGGACTGTTAGCATTTTACATGGTGACTAGCTCATTTCATCCTCTTTTTGAGCTCTGTGATGTAGCTAACCACTGTTATTCCCCTTTTAAAAACAAGTCACAGCTCGGAGCCAGCAGGTGGTAGAGTGGTTACATTGCTTGGACTCCCACATGGCTGACCATGGTTCGAGTCCTGGACCTGTTGGCTTGAGAATCACCTGTGGGACAAGCAGATGGCATAATGGTTTTGTTGCTGGACTCCCACATAGTTGACTGACTTCAAGTCTCAGACCCGGAGACTTAACTCATGCTGGGTGTGTGTGCATGTGTGCCCAAGGTCCCAAGAGGAGAATAAAGGAGAAGGGATTATGGTGTGGCCATTCCTATAGGGGGTGATTTCTTGCTTTCTGTCTCTCTGACTCTCTGTCTCTCCAATGAGTACACGTGGGTGGGCTCTACCAAAAATTTATTTCAAAAAAGAAAAGAAGGTCACACTGGGCCCATGGCTGTGCATGCCCAAGATCCTGGGAGGAGAATGGAGAAAGGAGTGACATGGCCATCCTCACTGGGGGTGATTTCTCACTTTCTCTCTCACTAACTCTGTCTCTCTCTCCAGCGAGTACACAGACTCTATGGCGAGCACCTCTAAAACAAACAAGCAAGTCACTGCTAAGGAGTGGGAGGAGTCATTTAGTTGAGTTACTTATCTTTGGCAAATTTCAGTAACTTAACTATACTTTATGGACTACATTCTTTGAGTTACTAAGATAGGTGTATATTGGGGAGGGGGATTTTAGTCACAGAAATGGAAAACATTAAATAACTTAGAAGTTAGTATTAAAAATTTAGGTAGGGCCCAGTGAAAACATTGAGTAACTTGGAAGTTAGTATTAAAAATTTAGGTAGGGCCCAGCCACCATGGCACAGGTGATAAGGTACCGTTCTGCAATGCTGGAGCCAGATCCAAGATTGACCAAAACACAGCAGGCACACATGGGCACATCTGGCCCTGACTGGGTGGAGACTGAGAGGGGTCTGTGGCAGGGCCAGACCTGTCGTGGGTGCTATTATGTGCGTGATCCTGCTCTCTCATACATCAGCGCACATGAGTCCTTATGCTTCCTTTCAAGAAAAGAAACTAAAAAATACTCAGGTAGAAAAATGTTAGAAATTGAAAGAGAAAAACAGTTACCCTCTCTTCAATGTGGAATGCTTATTCACAGTTCTTTGACCTCTTAGAACCAAATGACATAGCTGCCTAGGAAGAGGCAGGAAAGTTCAATATATGTACTGTTTTAACTTACCAACTGACCTTCGATTCAACAAAAAAAAATATGTAGGATTTTTATGTCTTTTGTGAAAATAGGTAAATGGAAAAATTTAAGAATTTGAAAGTTCTAACTCCTATCTGGGTCTCAGAGACAGCTTGAAGTTATTACCTAAACCTCAGGCATGAATTACACTGTGCGATCGTTAACAATAGGCTGTGTCATGTACTGTTATTGTCATATGCTTGAGAAACTTGTTTACTGTCTTTCTGCTTGCTACAGAACTTTTGTAGTGCATTCCACTTGAATTTCAATAAAAACGCCCTGCTTTTAATCGTAACTGTTAAATTATCAAGTCATCTGCCTTCTGACCTGCTTATAAACCTGACCTCAAGGACACCCAAGTGCTAACAAATCCCTATTACTAATTACCAAGTTAAGTACCTCAAGCATTCTCAAGTATAAGTCCTTGTCACAAAGGTCACTGGCTCAAGGGTCAACAAAGCAGTTACAGTTGCCATTTTTTGAAGGATTCCCACATGCTGTGCTCTGTGCTAACTGCTTGGTAGGTGTCAAGTCATGAAACAGTAACTCTCTCCTATCCATGACGAAGTAGTTAGCTTAGCGCAAAAGGCAGAGAAAGGGATACTGGCCAGAGAGACCTAGTTCAAATGTGATCTCTGCTAATTCCCAGCTCTTGCTGTGTTCTTGGCTGAGTGACTTTTCCCCTCTAAAGTGGAGATGATAATAGTCATAAATAATAATAGATGATAAGTCTTCCCCTCATCAAAGAGTTTTCAGAATTAAATGCTCTAGCATGAAGAGTCTTGAACAGTGTCTGGTACACAGTCAGCATTCAATATAGGTTATTTAATAATGATACATCAAATGCAAAATTAGCTGCCTCTTCTGTTGGGCCCTGGGGACTTATCTAGCCTTGGGAGTTAGAGGACAATCTCTTCTTCCATTCCCTTCCCCCTTTCCATCAGCACCCCTCTGCCTGCCTTGAGGACACAGGGTCGGCCAGACTGAGCCTTCAGGTGGCACACACAGCACTTCTCAGCACAGGGAGCAAGAGCACTCCATTCCCTGAGCCCTGTTCTCGAGCCACACACATAACTGATCTGTACAGAGGAAAGGACCCACAGAGCTACAAATGTGCTGCTTCCAGATTCCCACCCCAGGTCTGTCCACAGACACCAGCTCTCAGGCCCAGCTCCTGGACTCAGAAGCTTAGGTCTCAGGTCTCAGGTCTCAGGACTACAGGAAAGAAAAAAAAGAGAGAATTTTGCTTTAGTTATATATTTCAGTCTTTGTTATATAGCTTTATTTTCAAGGAAAAGGCCTGGGGCAGATGGTGATACGGCGGTAAACACAATGCTCGACAGGGTTGCCCCATCTTAGAAGACTCCTGGTTTGCACCCAGAGACCTCCCTGAATATGACCATATCCAGGGCGAGTTATGTCTAAGGACGGATTGTAGAATCCAGGCCCTGCTGGGGGTGCTGTCTCTCTAGCTCATGAAAGAAATGGGTACACTGAAACATAATAATCAAAATAATGCCTAACCACTTCAGGCTAAGGAGTTTATACTAATTGTTACTATGGCTCAGTAGGCAGTGATCACACTGGTCAAGGAAGAGGCATTTTATAAGGTCATCGGGTAAAGTGAGAGCTTGCTGATTCACATATAATTGAGAAGTAAACAGCAAAATGAATGGGGGAAATGAATCCTTGATGGAAGACTAAATACAGCTATTAATCACAGAAATTACCGTTCTAGGTAGCCTCTTAGACAATGCTTCATATGGTTCTCTGAAGTGGTTCCTGACTCCCCATATAGGCTGGGTGGTAAGGACAACTTAATTCCTAGATTCAAGGGAGATAATAACCTCTCATTCTTGTGGTGCTGGAAAACCACAGCTCTGAACAGGAACTGAAGCCTTTGAGAACAGCCATCAGCTAAACCTCCCGGATGGAAACGGGAACATCCATCCAGAATAACAACTTCTCCCAGATGCTTTGGCCACCTGTGGGCAGGAGGGGGTCAGAGGTTGTTCGAGCCAATTCAGTTAGCAGTCAGTCACGGGATCAGAAAGGAGTGACGTGACAGTACAAGGCAAATCTCTGTGGTGCTCAGCTTTCACTGGTGAAAGGAGACTGGGTACCATCTCGTGGCGTGTGTGGGAGCGGGGCTGAGCAGCTCAGTCCTGGGTTGTGGGGGAACCCACACACTGCAGGCAGAGCACAGGCGTGGTCAGGTCCTCTCAGCCCTCTACCTCACACCACTGGCTCCCTGGCCCAGTCTGAAGCCAAGGAAGTCATGTGGCCAACCTAGGGCTGCATACTGGAGTCTTGGTCACGTTCGCCCCAACAGGTTGATAGCTTTAGATTTTTGACCACAAAGTGTCTTTTGTTTTAAAGATGAATGAGTTGCCAATATTTAAAAATTGGGACAGTTACATAAACATCTTAATTTTCCCATTTCTTTTGAAAACAAATACATCTGGCTATGCACCTGTCACACTCCTGTTGTGATAACAATCAGCTGGACCTGAAGGGAGGCTGCCCGGTAAGAGGGCACACTGCTAGCACAGCCCAGGCCCCACTGTTCTCGTCCACTGTTTCAATGACCAGCCCTGCCCACTGGAACTTGCAACTCTGCAATTAGATCTCTGTGACTTTATAAAAAATCCAGAAAATGATTAGATACATGGGATATACTGATAAAATAATTACTTTAACTACTTATTATGGGGCCAGTCACTGACATACTGGGTAAGGTGGCTGGATCTCACAGTGAGATTTGCATTCCAGACTTGGTGGCTTCAAAAATGCACCGAGCAAGTGTGGGTGCATGGTCATCCTTCTTGGGAGTGGGGGTGTTTTCTCACTTTCCTTCTCTCTGGTGAGTGCACAAGCCCTCTAGCAAAAAATAAATAAATAAATAAAAAATTGTATAACCAAGTAGGGATAAGTCAAGAAAATTAGGGTAAGATTTCTACTCCCAAGGAGCCAAGACCTTCTATTTTAGCTTGTTCAGACTTCTATAACAAAATGCCACAAAGTGTAGTTTTATAAACAGCAAAAATTTACTTCTGACTGTGGCGGAGTCGAGGCATCAGTAGACTTCGTATCTAGTGAGGGTCCTCTTTCTGGTTCGTAGATGGTATTCTCACTGTAACCTCTCATGGTGGTAGCAACAGGAGGCAACACAGCTTTTCAGGGCTTCTTTTAGAAGGGGACTAATCCCATTTATGAGGGCCCAGTCTTCACAACCTAATCACAAAGGGCCTGAGCTCCAAAAACTATCACATCAGAGATTAGGTTTCATCATGTGTACATTTGGGGGCAACACAACGTTCAGTCCACTCACTCTCCTTTAAAAAAAATTGCCCCAATTGAGGTCACACTCAAGGTGTGTAACAGCAGATTTGAGAGTGCAGAGGAGGAGACAAGGGGTTAAGGTAGAGTCGGGGTATCTGTCACAGATGAGGCATCACCTGAGCTCAGTCTTATGGCATGAAGAAGGCAATCAACAGACAGAGGAAAGGCTAGGAACTGTCTGTGAAAAGAGAATACTGTGAAGCTTATAGACAGAGTTTGGGTGTTGTGAGCACAGGTAGGGTAAGGGAGATGCTTGAGAACTAGATAATATTCTGTAGAAATGTTATCCTATGCAATGAGCTTCTATCAGATGGGAGAAATCTAAGATTGCCTTAAAAAGGGATTACTATGATCACAATTATTGTAGAAAAATAGCACCAGCAACCCAATGGAGGACAGATTGCACAACACAAGTGACAAAGACAAAGAGATCATATAGGTTCTCTTACAACAGCCCAAGTGACAAAGAGGTTGTGAACCAAGCAATGGCTCTGGGTAAAAGAGAGGGTTTGAAAGGAGGCAAGTGAACTGAAAAGTCCTCATAAAACTGGTGGATACGGGTTATAAAGGAGGGGGTAGCATAGGGGACAACGCTTGGGTTTCCAATATGGCAGAATGTGTAGATGAGGTACTGATTCCAAAGGTGGGTAAGAGGTGAAGTAAGTCTTAGGGGTTCAGGACTCTGGGGGATTAGACAGTGAAATAGGTGTTAAGTCAGTCAACATAAAGTTCCAAGGTACCAGAAATTTCAAAGGCAGTGGCAGCCAAGTTGAACTTAACCAGCAGAACCAGTAGGGGCTGACAAGCGATTGTCTGTGGACCAGATAAGGACCCTGCTTGTCTTGTACAGCCCACAAAGAAAGCATAATCTCTACATTTTAAGTAGTTGAAAAAAAGTCAGAAGAAGGATTTCACGGCATGTTGGAACTGTATGAATTTCAAGTTTCAGTATCCATTAAAAAAACGCTTTGTTAGAACATAGCTGCATTTCTTGCATATTGTCGCTGGTGGTTTTCACACTACAGCAACTGAGTTTGTAGCTACAACAGAGACCACCTGAATGACAGAACCTAAATTCTTTACTCTAGGGAACTTCACAGAAAATGTGTGCCAAGGGACCAGCATATGGTGTAATGGTTATGTCACTAGATTCTCAAGTATTTGACTGCAGCTTGAGTCCTGGACCTGGACATGTGTGCATGTGTGCCCATGATCCTGAGAGGAGACTAGAGGAGGAGGCATTGTGGCATGGCCATCCCCATGGCAAGTGATTTCTTGTTTTCTGTCTCTGTGTCTCTCTGTCTCTCTAGTGAGTACATCTCCCCTTTAGCAAAATCTCTCTAAAAAAAAAAAAAAAAAGAAAGAAAGAAAGGAAGAAAATGTGTGCCAGTCCTTAGACTTAACGATTAGGTTGAACTCTGAAGTCGTTTTAGTAGCTCAGTTGAATAGTAACAATTCCGTATGGTTGTGTGTAATATGTCATGAAGCAAAGGAGAGAGGTAGGTTTGGGTGGAATGTACAGTGTATCTTGGTGTTATTAGTAACATCAACTGTGCATATACTTTGTTGCTAGTATTTGGAAGCCATTATTGCCTTTTATTCTCCTCAATAGCGTAATTAAATAACTTAGAATTAAAAAAAAAACACTAAAGGTCAAAAGAGGTGGTGTTGTTCCATAGATCTTGCCACATAAACATCAATATTTTCTTGCTCATGTTAGTTGTTTAGAAATAAACGTTTGGCCCAGCTGTGGTATGCATGTTGGACACTGCTGCTTGGCAGGCTGAGGGCTACAGGACGGGCTTGGGTTCAATTCCCAATCTACCTTAAAAACCAGATATGGGAGCAAGCATGCCTATAGTTCCAGCAACTGAGGAGGTTGGGGCAGGAGAATTGCAACTTTGCAGCCAGCATTGGCAACATAGCGAGACACTATAGAAAACATCTGTGGTATGCACACTGTTAGTTCCAGCTACTCTGGAGGCTGAGGCAGGGGGACTGAAATATGGTGAGACCCTGTCTAAAAATACCATGCAGGAAAGAAGGAAGGAAGGAAGGGCAGGCTGGCTTTGAACACAGTAAAAATAAAAATCAGAAAGTCGTCACTGGACATTTCTTTTCAATTATCCTCTGGGTTTTCTTGGCAAAGCCCTTAATATCACCAATGTCCAACTTCCGTACTTCAACAAGGATGTCTGTGCCCTGTCAGGTGCTGGAGCGATTCCCATACAATGCCACAGTGCTGCTCCGTTGGGGTCAAGTGAAATAAAAATAAAGGCTCATCCAGAAAAAATGTGAAGTTTTGGAGTTTTGCATTAAATAAAGTAGAAAAAAATTTTCTGTAGGTTTCAAACAGTATTACTTGTAGTAGAGCAGTTAGTTTCAGTTGGCAAATGAGAAAAAAGCAATGCACTGTATTTCTAAAGATAAGGTTTCCTTCCTTTACTCCCAGGTATATCAGTACTATCAGCAATGTAAGAGAAATACATCTTCTAAAAATAAAATGAAAGTCAATTTCAAACATGTAATTTAAGAAAATGAACTTTCAAAAGCCTGAAACTAATAAACTATGAAAACAAAAGATAGATAAAATTTTCTAATCTCAACAGACATCAAATAAAAATACATATTGTTTTCATTGGCAGATTCCTCAAAAATCTCAGGCCTGATTTGGGCTTTTTCCTTGTTGTTGGATAAAGAATGAACTGGACTTTCAAGGGTTGTGGTTTTTTTCCTTTTAAACCTTAAAGCAACACAAGAAACGAGGCTATATAGAAGATTAACTGGTAGTGAGAGGGGTTTTAAACCCTAACTTGGAAGTTCTTTTTTTTAAAATTTACTAAAGAGGGGGACTAGGGGGACTAGCAGTTGTTGGTGTAATGTCTATGTCACTGGAATCCTATGTAGTCGACTGCGGTTCGAGTCCTGGACCTGGTGGTTTAAACTCACACCAGGCGCATGTCCATGCATGCCCAAGATCCTGAGAAGAGAATGAAGGAGAAGGGATTGCGGTGTGGTCACACTTCCTGGGGGGTGATTTTTCGCTTTCTGTCTCTCTGTCTTTCTGGCGAGAGCAAGCACCCTATAGCAAAAACCTCTCCCCCCAAGAAAAAAAAAAAATAATATTTACTAAAGAGGAAAATTTTCTATTGTCCAGACATTTATTTGAACAGCAAATTAACTCACATGGAAGAACAGGAGTTAAAGGTTTTGTTGGTATGCACACTACAGAACTTTTATAAAAAAGCTATCTGCTGGGACCAGCAGTTAGCATAATGGCTATGTCGCTGGACTCCCAGGTAGTCAACTGCGGTTCGAGTCTCGGACCCAGTGGCTGAAAACCCGCGCCGGGTGCATGCGTGTGAGTGCCCAAGATCCCGAGAGGAGAATGGAAGAGAAGGGAGGATAGAGGCGTGGCCATCTCCCCTGGGGGGTGTGGCGTGGCCATCTCCCCTGGGGGGTGATTTCTCACTTTCTGTCTCTTTGTCTCTCTGTGTCTGGCAAGCGCATGCGGCCTATGGCAAAAACCTCTCCAAAAAAAAAAAAAAAAAGCCATCTGCTATTTATTTTAATTAAAAGCTTTTTTAATACATTCAATCACTATATATCATTACAGCTTACAAAATGAATTTTTCCAGCATGGATACACTGTATATTAGTCCAGTTAAAGATATTATTATACACATTTTCATCAACAGATAATTTTCCATTTTTGGTCCCTTAATGTTTTGCTTCTTTTCCCCCTTGATTCCCTTTCTCTCACCCTCCCCCATTTACCATCACCTCCCACACTGTCTCTAGTATTTGCAATTATTCTCCATGCTTTTATATCTTCCAATCTTTCCGTTTCTGCCATAGAGCGTAGACATTGGTATATATCAAGTGGGGACATACAATGCCTCTCTTTCATAGTCTGACTTGCTTCTCTTAGCAGTAAGTCTTCCATATTTGTCCACTTTCCACAAGTTCTAAATCTCTCTTCTGTAGAGAGTATCTTTTAAAATGTGCCGTAATCTTTTATGTAAAAAAAGGCACCATACCTAAGCACACAATGGAGCAGGAATCATGGAGGGAGGGGACAGGTGGACAGGTTTCTCTCTGACAGCAATTTGGGAAGCAGTGTGGTATACCAGTAAGAGCAGAGACTGTGGAGCCAGATTCCCAGGTGTGAATCCTAGATTAGCAAGTATGTAGCTGCTGTGTGACATTCTGCAAGTTACTTTGTCTCTCTGCACCCCATCAGGAAGATGGGATAATTAAAGTACTTTCCTCACAAAGCAGGTGTCTGTTGCAAAAACGCAACTGTTTAAATTGTTTTACATCTAATTACTTGATTAATGCTTTTGACCCTAATTTTGAGAAAGATGCTGTCATTCTCATTTTATTAGCCCCATCAACATCATTGGCATAATAATTTAAACACCCTAAACCAGCCATTCTGGCATCTTCTCACCACGATGGAGATTTCAAATGATGTAATGTGTTTGCACAAATGATGTTCTTGCAATTAGTTGCACAGCAGCCTATAAATGGGACTCCGGTAATGCCTATGAAAGGGACTGTGACATGTCGCATGGCTCCAGTGCCACAGCATACTTTCCAAAGACAAGCACAGTTTTACTGCAAGTGCACGTGAAGAGTAAATCATTCATTTCTCCCCTCATTACTTCGGTCTGTGTTTGTATTTGTTCTTTTAAAAGAATGTTCTTTATTTTAACAGAAAATAATCTGCTTTGCTTTGGGAAAAACTTCAGCCCTGCATTACTTTCAGAGAGTTTGTTCTGTTTCCAGTTACAACCAGAAAAATATCCTAAGTTTCGAAAACCTAGTGTTATCTGATCATTTTTACCTTTGTCCCCAGACTGGGCAAAGCTGTTAACAATTCAAGCCTCCCTAATTTAAAGAAAAATAAGGCTGTGAGGCTTTAGAGCCACCGTAGGTTCCATTTTAGGCAAACTGGCCTCTCTACCCTCAAAAGCTAGAAAGCACAATCAAACTTCGCTAGGGCCTTGAATGAGACAAATGCACTAAATGTAAACTATTCTAAATTAGTCACCCAATTCCGTCTTAGTTAAAAAGGACGGGGTGGACTATCAGCATACTTCAATTAGTCAACGGTAGTTGTGTTCCACAAGCCTTTGGTTGCTTTTGGTTATGTTCCCCTGCGTCTCAAATCTCATAGCAGGGAGCAGGCGCGCAGTAAACCTTGGCTGAATGAATGCATAAATGAATTCATTTTTACCACAACACTCCAAGGAAGAGACCAGAATAATGAATGAGTTCTAGCCTAACTATTTATTTCTTCAAGCTTAAAATACTTTGATTAGAGCTTCTCATAATTTGGTTTCCAGGAAAATAAGCAAATAACCCTATATTCCAAAAAATAAATTATTTCATTATAAGCACACCTACTTATTGGGAGCTGTACATGTAAAGTAAGCCCCAAACGTCTCCAGCAGAACAGTGACCAAGAGAAGTCACAGCCTAGGGCAACTCTAGGTGGCATATCTTTTTTTTTTTTTTTAATTTTTAAAAAAGTTTATTTATGTTTTTCTTCCATGTGGGAGAAAGAGAGCTAGAGAAGCAATCCTAACAGGTCTTCATGCTGCAGTCCTTCCCCCAGCCTCAGCCAGCACCACGGACACATGCACATGCCTGGCATGTATGGGGGACCCTCCCTTCAGCTTCAGCATGATGGAGCACTTGTTTCTCCTCCACCTCTGTGGCTGGCCTCTAGGTAGCATCTTACAGTGAATTCCACCTTAGGCTCTCCCCTCATCTCAAGTGCTTGCGCTACTGATGGTCATGGCTTACCGAGATCGTAGAGGGTTGCAATGGCTCTCAACACTGAGAGACTATGCAGGAAGGGGATTCCAGAGGCAAAAAAAGAGAACCTGGAAGTAGCAGAAAGGCAATTCTGGCACTATTTGTTGAAAGCTACCCAGTAATAAACAGATATTCCCTTCACTGGAAACGCCCCAAAGCTGGTTTGTCATCCCCTTCTCAGGGTTACTCTGAGAACCTCTGCAACGATTGGGAACTTTCTAAGGCTTCTTTTTTCAACGGTTGGGTCTCTTTCACCATTTCTCCTTGCTTCCTGCTCCAGTTCATACAAAATCTAAACTGCTTTCTGAGCTAAAATGAATTTACATGATAAGGTGAGCAGTACTTGTCTTCCTAAGCTAATGATTGGATACCTGGCAAGCAGTATTTGTCAGGTCTCCATAATATGGAAATTAATGAACTCAAACCTCTTATTCCCAGCCAGACCATCAATGGAGAGGTGTACAGAGAGCCTCAAATGCTGCTGTTTCCTGGGGCTCTGAATTTGGCTTGCCTTTTCTTCCTCCCAAACAAGCTTCCCCTGGGAGATCTTCTCTATTCACAAGGCTTCGCTTAAGATCTACACACTAAGTGCTATCAACGTCATATCTGCAGCACAGATCTCTGGGGTGTGTCTAGCATGCATTTTCCAAATGCCTTCTGAACTTTTGCATTTGCATGTCGCATACATTCAGGCTGCCCAGTCCTGTACTCATGTTCTTCTTCTGTGGTCCACTTTCTTTCTTAAATACGATCTTCTTTCTGGTGTTGCTTGTCATAGTGGACCAAGAATTCCAAGGAACATCCCTGTCCTAGCTTCTTCCTCTCACCCACACCTGGTCTCTCAACCTGTGGAATCTCAGAACTAGGACTTACACCCCCAATGCCTATGCCTTATTCAGGACCTCACCACTGCTTACATTTCCTACCCTGTCGTCTCCTCCCGGGTAAGTCCTACACAGCATGGCCAGACTGACCTTTCTTACTATGAATGTGGCCACGTCTCTCCTGCACTCACACTCCTTCAAATGGACATTGAAAATCTCATGACAAAATTTAAACCCCTTAGCTGCTACACAAGGGTCTTCCTGGCTGGTTCCTTTCCACCACCTCAGCTTCCCCCATCAACTCCCCTCACAATCCCTTGTCCTCTGCTGTGACCAAAAGCCTGAGGTGTGTGGAAAGCAGTGTTGTTACACACCACTGTTCCTTCTCACACAACTTTACTCCGCCTGCAATAGCATAACCTTCTGCCTGACAAATGCCCTCAGTTTGTCTGCTTTCTTTCGAGAGAGATTTTTGCTATAGGGTACATGCACTCGCTGGAGACACAGAGGCAGAAAGTGAGAAATCATCCCGCCCCCACCCCTGGGGGGATTACCAGGCCACAGTTCTTTCTTCTCTCCTATTGGGATTTCAGGCACACATGCACACGCACAGATGCACCCAGCTTGAGTTTTAAGCTGCTGGGTCCAGGACTTGAACCATGGTCAACTACATGGGAGTCTAGCAACGTAACCATTATGCCATGTGCTGGTCCCAACGTGTAGTTTGTTTAAGCCTACTTTACACATACATTTTTTTTTTATCACAGTTCTCCAACAATGCAATGTAACCATTAAGAAGTACCCCAGATACACCACTGAAAATCATCAGGATTTCAGATTTCTAGCTCTGCCTCTTACTCGTTGTATAAGTTAATTGACCTTTCTAAAACTCTGTTTCTTTAAGTATAAAATTGGGCTACCGAGTGGAATCAAGAGCGAAGAGATGTAAAGTGCATAGGTTTGGCAGAGACACGGTTTTGTCTGTCAGATCTCCCTTTCCTCCAGACTTTGCATTTTCCTCCTACCCTCCTTCATCCCACGGCCATAGTTGATTGGTCTAAGGATGGCCACCTGACCCAAGGGGAGCCAATTAGGATCCTTTCATGGAAAATGAAACAGAAGAGGGGGAAAGAGGAAGAAGAGCGAGACAGAGAGGAAAAATGAAGCAAAAAGAGTACAGACTAGAAATTAAGAGAATCTCTTGGGGCCAGCAGGTGGTGTGGTGGTTAAGGCACTGGACTCCCACATGGTCGACTGTGATTTGTGTCCTAGATTCATCAGCTTGAAACTCAGGACAGGTGTGTGTACACCCAAAATCATAAGAAGAGGATGAATTGTGGTGTGGCCATCACCACTGGGGGCTGACTTCTCACTTTCCCTCTCTCGGTATCTCCTCTCTGCAGCAGAGTACACGTGCCTTTTGGCAAAAACCTTAAAGAAAGAAAAAGAAACAGAGAATCTCAGCTGCTCAGAGACCCATAACCCCAACACTTACAGTAAATTAAACCTGGTGGCTATCAATTGCAAGCTAAGGAGTCTAATATCCAAATCTCAATATATGCTCTTTTTCTAATATCATTAAACTGTAAGCACCTTGAAGGCAGGAGTAGAATCTTACTTAAATTTGTATCCTCATACTGCCATAGTGCCTGATATATAGTAGTCAGTCAAATATAGGCTAAACGAAATGTTTGTTGACTTCAGGGAAGAAACAGTAATGCAACATTAAAATTTCTTATCATAAGCTCAAAGATTTCTGCATACCATCCCTGTGCCGAGAGTGAAAGAAAACAACAATTAAAAAGTTGCAAATTTTAGACGTTATGGACAGAAAGAGCCAGTGAAATACATGTCTGAGGGCCACCAACGAGGCATACTTAATCTCCTGAATATCTTTATTATCAATGAAACTAATTAAGTTTTATTTGGAAGATTTTTTTTTAAAAGAGAAACTAAATTTTATGAAAAACTGTTAAGCCCATGTCAAGAATTATTTGCACAAAAAAAGTCATGACTTTCCCCACAACCTAATATTACTGAAGCTTAGCATCAGGAGAGAGTGAGATGTTTGGTTATTAGAAATTTAGCAAATGAGGAAACAAATCACCACTCTCAACCATGACCCTGGGGGTACGGAAGAGCTGGGATTAAGTCTCAGAAATCATTGGAAATTCCAGCCTCGACATGAGGTAACTGTTTACCTTCCTTACTGCATTTCAATCTAGAGATTAAAATAGATCTCATTGTTTCAGAATCCTGGCGATGGTAAGAACAAGGCTCTCAATGGCTGGGGAGAAATTTTAATAGCGGAACCAGAAGTACGAGAGAGGAAATCAGGAGGAAGACTTTTTTTTCATGAAAAGGGCCATGAGGGTGCTTTTCATTTCATTATGCCTCTAACTGCATTTATTTTTATATGCTGGTTACAACATGTCCTTTCTGCATTGACATGAAATATGAATTAATAAGTATATAATAAAAGTAATACAAAATCTTTCCAATCTACATTTTCAGAATTCTTTCTAACTTACTAATGCATTCCTAAAGGGCTAATCATCCAAAAGTTTCTGAAAAAGATGACTGATTAACTTGATATACAATTTGACCAAAACCAACCTTGAACTGTGGTTAGACCCATTTACAGGCTTACCTGAAAATGATATTAAGTCATAACCTAATCAAGTACAATACTAAAAGACTACAAATGCAGAACCAGCAGGTGGTGTGGAGGTTAGGGCAGCTGGATCCCACATGGCCAACTATGTGGTTCAAGTCCTGGACCTGGTGGCTTGAAAATGATGCTGGGCATTGGAGCATGTGTGCCCCAAATCCCAAGAGGAGAATAGAGGAGAAGGGATTGTAGTGTGACTCTCTCCCCTAGGGGGTGGGTGATTTCTCACGTTCCCTCCTTCACTCTCTTTCTCTGTGTCTCTCTGGTGAGTGTACGTACCCTGTAACAAAAACTTTAAAGCTGCAAATGCAATTTATGATACATTTCTATGGGAAAATACAAGTAGACTCCCAACCTCTGTTGTTTAAAATGTGTTTGGTGTGTGTGTGTGTGTGTGTGTGTGTGTGTGTGTGTGTGTGCGTGTATGTTGAGGCACCTAGAGGACTTCTTAAAATGCTGATGCCTGGGCCCCGCTTTTAGAGATTCTGACTCAGGAGATCTAAGGTAGACCCCGAGGAAAGGTCCCAAGTGGTAGTAACACTTGAGGGTCACTGATGACAATTGAGTAGCACTGGCCTAGCAGAAAACAGTGCAGGCCTCTGACTTAGCCAGGATCTGGGACGCCCTTGCATCCTTAGCCTTCTACGAGCTAAGGACAGAATGGGATGCCCTCGTTTGTAAGCCACGGCAGTGGACATGCAGAAGTTCGAGAGGCATCTCGGCCTGGAAAGGGGGACCCAAGTCAGGCATGAAGCTATGTGACAGATCTCAACACACGGACTCTGGGGGACAGTCATCCTTAGTGGCAGGGGGGACAGGAGCCTGGCTGGAACAATGGGCACCTCCAACGATGAGTCCTGACAGGGATAGACGGGGTTACCACCTGCCGGGGAAGGGAATCTGAGTAGTGGCAGTGGGGAGTCTATCACACTCTTAGGCTAGGAAGGGGTTGGCAATCCGAAAGAAACTGGGGGCTGGGATGTGGTGGGACACAGAGGAAGGCTCTGGGTTTGGTCTGGAGACCTCTGTGCATATGCCAGGAACATGGGTGCCTGTGAACCAGGGCTGGCTGAAGCTGGGGCTGGATCGGATCCCGGTGTCAAGACATTGCTGGGGATGCTATCTCTCTCCCTCACTGAAGAAATAAATTTAAGGAAGGGAGAGAAAGAAGGAGAGAGAGGGAGGGAGGGCAGGAGGAAGGGCAATACACAGCAAACTTGTTTCCAGTGGCAGAGGTAGCTGAGTCATAAAGGAGTAAAGGGATGTGGTGTCCACATATCTGACCCGAAAGGTAAATTACCATGTGGAACGACTATTCTCAGATCAAAGATAATTAGACACTACATTCTGAATGAACTATAAGATACTTTTCACTAGAAAGAAAAATGATGCCACTTGTTAGTGCCTTATCATTTAATTGGGCATTATCTCATTTGAGCCTCCCAACAATGACATAGATAGGAGAGGTGTTATTTGTCCCATTTTATAAAACTCGAATCCAGAAAGCTGGCTAACCTAGGGGCAGGTAGCACCTGCAGGGTGAAGGGGGGACTCTGCTTCCTCTCTGATTTCAAGCCAGCTCAGCCCCTGGCCTGTGCGGAGAGGTGTGCATATCCAGGAGGACAACTGGGGGCTACGGCTATGGAAGCCAAGACATGAGGTTTTAAGGAGGAACATGTCAGGTGCTAAAAAAACAAGTCCAAGTGCACACTAGATCGAGCAATCAAGAGGCTATTGTGGCCACCTGTAAAGACTATAAAATCCAAAAGACCAGAACACTCTCCCTTTCCAGAGAAAGGCAAGGTTTTCTTTTTTTTTTTTTTCTTTTTTTGGAGAGGTTTTTGCTATAGGGTGTGTGCGCTCACCAGACAGACAGAGAGAAAGAGAGAGACAGAAAGTGAGAAATCACCTCCCAGTGGGGATGGCCATGCTGCAATCCCTTCTCCTCCATTCTCCTCTCAGGATTTTGGGCCCGCACGCACATGCACCCGGTGTGAACCCAAGCCGCCGGGTCTGGGACTTGAACCGTGGTCGACTACATGGGAGTCCAGTGACATAGCCATTACGCTAACTCCTGGTCCCAAGAAAGGCAAGTTTTAAGGTGATAAGACGCACTAAGTGTAAGGTTGAACACACCGGTGTCCAGGGAAGTATTTCACTTGTCTGCTTGCTTTCATGAGTAAGCAAGGTAAAAAACAAGAACAGCATCCATCTAGGCCTCTCCACAGACTTCAACTCTAATTCAAAGGTGACACTGTTAAGCAACTGCCCTGAAATACCCTTGCAAATTTCTAAAAACTATAAATGGCAATTAATAAAGTAGCTGAACAAGAAACTGACAACTTTTTAAAAAAAGTTTACTTATTTCTTCCATGAGAGAGAGAATGACAAGGAAAGTGAACTAGAGGCACCCAGAGTAGGGTCAATCCCCATCCTTGGCCACAGATCACAGGCATGTGCACACCTGTGCCCAGCGTGTACAGGGAGGCCTCAGGACACAGACCTGGGACCTTCCACAAAGATCCAGCATTGCAGAATGTTAAACAAGCACCGTGCCATTGGCTGGCCATGATGTCTTTTTAATTAGCGAAAAACTCTAAGCTATATAGAAGTTGTAAGATTTAATGGGTATGTTTTTGTACAATGGTTAAAGATTTATTGATAACTTACAGTTTTACATTTTTGGATTATTCTTTTAAATCTTACATTCAATCTCTGGTAAAGAGAGTTTTTCTTTTCTTTCCTTTTTTCTTTTTGTAAAAAATGTTCTAGAGGGTGCATGGACTCACTAGAGAGAGAAAGTGAAAGTGAGACAGCACCTCTGATGGGGAATGGTCATACCGAAATCCCTTCTCCTCCATTTCTCAGTCCTTTTGGGATTTGGGGATGCACTGACATGTACCCAGTATATTTCTGAAGCCACCAGGTCTGGGACTCAAAGAGCACAGTTACATGGGATCCAGCCACCTAAGCCACTGTGCCATGGGGCTGGTGCCAAAACAGAGATTTTAATGAATATTTCATAAACACAAGTTTTTGGGTTCTGTTGTTCTTTTACAAGAAAAAAAAAAAGGTAGCATTACTGTGCTCTCCAAAATACAGCATATTAAAATGGACTTCTGTATGAGAAAATAAATATATATACAGACACACAGACACATGCATACTTTTTTTGCCAATAAAAACACTAGAACATAGAAATTAGATGTGGGATTAATGTGTTAGAGATAGAATGTACGACTGATGGGTTTGAAAGAGGAATAGAATGTGTATGTGTGTGCTTGCATGTCTTTGTGTGAGTGAATTATTTATATGTTTATTTTTGAGAGATTTTTGCTATAGGGTGCATGCACTCAACTGGAGAGACAGAGAGACAGAATGTGAGAAATCATCCCCCAGGGGGGATGGCCACACTGCAATCCCTCTCCTCCATTCTCCTTTCAGAATTTTGGGCACGTAGGCATATAGACCTGGTGTGATTTTCTAGCAGCTGGGTCTAGGACTCACACCACGGTCAACCATGTGGGAGATCAGTGCCTTAACCGCTATGCCACCTGCTGGCCCCATATTTTATTTATTTATTTATTTATTTATTTATTTTGCTGTAGGGCATGTGTGCTTGCCAAAGAAAGACAGAGACAGAGAGAAGGAAAGAGAGAACTTACCCCTCCCCTGGGAAAGGGGGAATGCCACAACTGCAATCCCTATTCCTCCAATCTCCTCTAGGGATGTGGGGCATGCGTGCACACACAGCAGGCATGATTTTTCAAGCTGTTGGATCTTAAGCAACGTGGTCAGCCACGTGGGATCCAATGCCTTAACCGCTGTGCCACCTGCTGGCTCAGGATGTATATTAAAAATGAAAAAAATGTTTTGACATCTGAAAATTAAAAAGGTATACCCTATAATTAAAAAAAATACTTAGTTGTATATGAAATTGGTAATTAACCATACAGATTATTGCAAGTGACTTTTAAACAACTCTAAAGAGAAAAAACAAAACTGAAAAAAATCTTAAGTTTTATTTAACAGATTTTACTATTAGTAAAAATATTGTTACTGAATTTTTGAAACAATCTTATATTACTAAGATATAGGAAATATTAATGTTAAGATTTTTAATGTAAGGTAATAAATGTAAATTAAACATAAGTTCGGGGCCAGAAGATGGTTTAATGGTTACTTCACTCAACTCCTACATAATCGATTGTGATTCAAGTCTTGGACCTGGAGGCTTAAAACTCATGGCAGGTGTGTGTGTGCATGCATGCCCAAAATCCTGAGAGGAGAATGGAGAAGGGACTGCGGTGTGGTCATCCCTCTGGGTGATGATTTCTAGCTTTCTGTCTCTGTCTTTCTCTGTCTCTCTGGCAAATGCGTACTCCCTGTAGCAAAACTCTCTTACAAAAACTTAATCATAAGTTAAAAAAATTTAATGTTAAATATGAATTGCAAATATCAATATGAATTCAGGGGTTGCAACACACTATCCACTTGAAGCCTGGGAACAATGACACTCAAGGAGTGTGAACATTCCCGGCAATCAAACTTTGGTTTCTAAATACCGTCTCTCACGGAAAGAAACCAGGGCTCTTTGGGAATATGATGATCTAGATAAGAGACTGAAAGTAGAAGATGGGAAAGTTTTGGGCCAGAAAACAAAGACACACTAAAAAATAACAGAACAATCCAGAAGGACCTAAAAGTATGTTTCAAGAGGCCTATAAATGATTAAATTTGAGATAATCTGCAACAAAACATACAGATTGATTTTAACATATAGAAAAAAATTCCCTGAATCCTGCAATTCAAAGAGAAATAAAAAAATGTCACCATTAGCGGTAACTATTATATGAACTACTTGTTCTAAAAATTGATAATTAAAAGGAAGAAATAAAACATTATCATGTGTTTTCAAGGAAGAATTGTAGTTCAGTCCAGTTAATAAAGTGCTATGGACTGAAGAACACTGCTCCCACCAAATTAAGACCCCAATACCCACTGTGTTGGTATAGAAGCAGGGCCCTCGGAAGGTGATTAGGTCATGAGGACAGACTCCCGAATGGGATTAGTGACTATAAAGAGACTCTGGAGAACTCTCTAGCTCTTTCTGCCTATGAGGGTACAGTGAGAAGTCTGCAGTCTGCACCCAAAGAGGGTCCTCACCATAGCTCAGCCGGAGACTTGCAGTCTCTAGAACTGTGAGAAATACATTTCTGTAGTTTCTAAGCCACATTTTGCTTTCTTTGTTTTTTCAGAGAGATTTTTGCTAGTAGGCGCACATGCTCTCTGGAGACACAGAGGGACAGAAGGAAAGAAAGTGAAAAATCACCTCCCAGAGGGGATGGCCACACTGCAATCCCCTCTCCTCCATTCTCCTGTTGGGATTCTGGGAACACACACGCATGCACTCAGTGAGTTTCAAGCTGCCAGGTGTGGGACTGAACCGTGGTCAGCCACATAGAAGTCCAGTGCTGTAACCACCACGCCATGTGTTGACCGGTTTTAAATTTATGTCTTCTATGAGAGAGAAAGAGACAGACAAACACACCCTACAGAGTCTTAATGCCATGACCCACCTCCAGCCTCAGCCATCCAGGATCACAGGCAAGCAAGCGCATGCCCAGAATTTCATTTTCTGTTGTTGCCTTTTTAATGGTACTTTGTTATATCAGCCAAACTGAACACACAAGGAAAAATTCTTCTGTAAGGAAAATGACTAAGTTTGAGATAATAAGATAATAATAAGAGAACTGAATCAGAAAACAATCAGTTTAGGGAACCAGCAGTTAGCGTAATGGCTATGTCGCTGGATTCCCACGTAGTCGACCGCGGTTCGTGTCCTGGACCTGGTGGCTTAAAAACTCACACCGGGCGCGTGTGCGTGCGTGCCGAAGATCCCGAGAGGAGAATGGAGGGGAAGGGATTGCGGCGTGACCATCCCCCCTGGGGGGTGATTTCTTGCTTTCTGTCTCTATGTCTCTCTCTGTCTGTCTGGTGAGCGCATGCACCCTATAGTGAAAAACCTCTCAAAAAATAAATAAATAAATAAAAGAGGACGTGGGGACCGTCATCTTTACTTATTTTTAAGGTAGACCCATCCTAACTAAAATCCAAAAAATTGTGGATATCACACAGGCACTTCGTTTTCCTCTTACCTTGAGATGATGTGCCTCTTAATACATTTTATATCAATCAGAATAGGTAAATGTCTGTTTTTCTCTGGGATGATACAAAAACAATATCAAAAAATTAGATTAAAAGTTTGAAAAGTATTTTGAGAAAGAAGAGGGAAGATAGACCAAAGTCTTCTTATGATGGTCAAGAGATGGTCTCCTCGTCCTGTCCTCCTCTCACGGGGCAGGCTCTGCACTAGCTTCAGGAATCAGGCACGTATTTAACTGATGTGACCTCTTTTAAACTAGCCACTGTTCTGGGTCAAACCTAAAAGGTCAACAAAAGCCACTGTGTTAGTGTATTCTTCAAAAATTTGGTGGGTACAGAAATATCCCTTCTTAGGTGGGTACAGAAATAGCCCTACTTCATTTTCAAGAGAGAATGCTGTCAACAATTTTTAAATGAACTGATGCTAAGCAGGATATGACATTGTGCACAGGACTACACCAAAAAAGGTCCTTTCAAAAGTGAAGCACTATCTATTTCAAGGAATGCCCTAGGAGATCACAAGAGCTGAAGAGATCCTCTGGCTTTACCAGAACTACACTCATGGCTATTTCATGGCGGAAACCGATTTCACTTCCACATCTATGCTACAACATTAAACTATCTAAGAATCATGGTCTATCTTTTCTAAACTGACTACACATCAGTCTAATGTTTACGAGAACAGTAGAGTAATTTACAATCAAATTCATACAGTGTAGAAGAGTCTTCTGGAATCACATCAGCCCTACTGCCACCATCTTCGGTGAAGACAACATTTTATGTGTATGTATGTGTATGGGAGGTGTAGGCTGGAGAAAAGAGGGAAAATTTTTTATTTACCACAGCATCCTGAACCCTAGCTAAAGATACAGCACAAAACCAGCAAATATTTAACGAATGAATGGAGGATGCAACTATTGGGTTGTCGGGAAGGTCATGATGCATTTTTGCATAGAAACGGAAAAACAAATCATGACTTTCCATACGAAGGAAACAGAATATACAACATAAACTCCTTTTAGTGGTCCCAAGCCTTCTTAGATAAAATGCTCAACTTCCTTTCTTCTCTTGGTCTAAGAGCAGAAGGAAGAAGAATTGGTGGTTGATGTTCAGTGGGGATACCAATGACTAGCATTTGCAGCTGTTCCCTAAGTCATCCCAGTTGTTATGTTTTTTTTTTTTTTCATTTTATTGTCATACTTTTTTTTCATAATAGGTAAGACTAAAATAACTGATGTGACCTCTTTTAAACTAGCCACTGTTCTGGGTCAAACCTAAAAGGTCAACAAAAGCCACTGTGTTAGTGTATTCTTCAAAAATTTGGTGGGTACAGAAATATCCCTTCTTAGGTGGGTACAGAAATAGCCCTACTTCATTTTCAAGAGAGAATGCTGTCAACAATTTTTAAATGAACTGATGCTAAGCAGGATATGACATTGTGCACAGGACTACACCAAAAAAGGTCCTTTCAAAAGTGAAGCACTATCTATTTCAAGGAATGCCCTAGGAGATCACAAGAGCTGAAGAGATCCTCTGGCTTTACCAGAACTACACTCATGGCTATTTCATGGCGGAAACCGATTTCACTTCCACATCTATGCTACAACATTAAACTATCTAAGAATCATGGTCTATCTTTTCTAAACTGACTACACATCAGTCTAATGTTTACGAGAACAGTAGAGTAATTTACAATCAAATTCATACAGTGTAGAAGAGTCTTCTGGAATCACATCAGCCCTACTGCCACCATCTTCGGTGAAGACAACATTTTATGTGTATGTATGTGTATGGGAGGTGTAGGCTGGAGAAAAGAGGGAAAATTTTTTATTTACCACAGCATCCTGAACCCTAGCTAAAGATACAGCACAAAACCAGCAAATATTTAACGAATGAATGGAGGATGCAACTATTGGGTTGTCGGGAAGGTCATGATGCATTTTTGCATAGAAACGGAAAAACAAATCATGACTTTCCATACGAAGGAAACAGAATATACAACATAAACTCCTTTTAGTGGTCCCAAGCCTTCTTAGATAAAATGCTCAACTTCCTTTCTTCTCTTGGTCTAAGAGCAGAAGGAAGAAGAATTGGTGGTTGATGTTCAGTGGGGATACCAATGACTAGCATTTGCAGCTGTTCCCTAAGTCATCCCAGTTGTTATGTTTTTTTTTTTTTTCATTTTATTGTCATACTTATTTCCATAATAGGTAAGACTAAAAATCACCTCAAAGAGAGAAGAATCTATTTATAAAAAAGTTTGGCAAGTCTTCTTATAAGTAAGTCCAAATCAAAACCTCTCTGGAGTCCTTTATGATGATGCCTCAAGAACAGATTCAGCAGGTCTGAATTCAATGTGCATCTCAGGAATTACATACTTGTTTTTTTTAAGTCCTTTGTGCTGACGTTCAAATTCATTTTACCATGTTGCCATCATTAAATGTCCTCCTGCCTTTTCTTCTCCAAATTGGACTGCCCTTTGAACTGGCCCTTTCATCTCTGTGGACTCTGTATAAAACACCTATTGTGCATATTGGAATGCTCAGCTAGCTTCCTCTCTGAGGGCTCCATGGGGGCAGCCATGCACCAAGGATAGCACCTTGCACACGTGAAGTGTTTATGTCTTGATGGTTGAACGCACGAGTGCTCACCGCTTGTCAGGAGTCTTCAAACTCCTTTTTGACTTCCCTTTGACACATTCCTTGAAAGTCCCAATTCATTTTGGCTTTAGATCCCCAAATGAACCAATTACTCTCACCGAAAAGAATTTTATCAACTCTTTATATTATGTACTAAAAGAAAACTGAATTGGGAATTCCTGAGTTCTCACTTGGAGAAGTTTTTCCTTTCCAAAGCTATGTCATAGATTCAGATATCAGATCAAATCAGACCTGTGATTTTTTCACTTTCTCAAAGTATTAAGCATAACATTTCTTTATGGAAAGATTTCACTACTTTGTAGAACCTTTTAAATATCATTCACCAGGGCAGGATTTTTACTCAGTAAAATTTCTTTACATTAAATGTCTGATAGTTGGGGAAAAAAAAGATGTTAACAAAGTGAGGGGAACCGACTATGTTTTATATGTAAAACAACATTATATTTATCACAAAATTAGTGATGTTTTAAATGAAATGTCGTTTGCCGTGCAGACGTGGGAAGTAGTAAGTTATCTACTTCAGTATTTCTCGACTTTTCACTACTGCTTCCCTAGGGAGAGACTCAATGTAAATTCTTCCTAATAGGCAAAATTAAATCCTAAGGAACAGTGTGTCAGGTAGGGCTGAGTTTTAGTGGGCTCCAACACTGGAACATCTGAGAGATTTTGAGTCCATTCCAGTCCCCCTCTTCCCACGCCAATTTTTGTACCAGAGTATTTCGATAAAATGGGCTCTTTAGCACATTTTTGACACAAGAGAAGGACTTAGTAGTAAATTTGAGACACTCCATATAATGACTAAAAACGTTGCAATAATGGAATCTGTTAACATTTTCAATACTCTCCCACTTTCTTCAAGGCTGATTTAAAACCACTTTCAAAAAAACATTCTCCTAGATTTTCCCCCTTTTACTGCCAGATAATTTCTCTTTCACTTGTACATCCCATCATTTTTCTGTCTCTTTCACGGGCTGCCACAGACTACCTTGTATTATCATTGTACAAGCAGATTATCTTTCTCTTCCCTACTCAACTGGTAAGGCCCAAACCTCGGAAGCATTCATCTCTGTGCTGTCCACAGGACGCACCCCAGGGACTGTCAAACTGGGTTGTCGGAAAAGTCATGACATTCTGTTTTTCTCTGCAAAAAATGTGTTGTGACTTTCCCCACAATCCAGCAGGTACAGGGAGGATATTTTGCCGGCATTTATCACAGGCACGGATACAGACTGGCCAGGCCTTTCCCTGGGGTTTCTAGCACGGCTGGTTGAATAAGCTATTTTATGCTCATTTATCAGCTCTGGCGTGTGTAGATGCAGAGTAGAGAAGCCTTTTTTTCCCTTTTTCTCTTTTGTCCATTTGTTTTTCATAACTGACTATAAAATTTTCCTCCTAAAAGCTTGCTTTCCTGGAGCTGGGCAGTGGCACAGCAGGGAACACGCTGCTCTGCAAGGCTGATCACAAAGGAAGGTTCCAGGTTCCCACCCAGAGACTTCTCTGAGCATGCCAGGCACAGGTGTGCCCATGATCTGGGGCTGGATGAGGCTGGGGGTGGGGTGCAGTGAACGGCAGAGTCAAAACCCTATTGGGAGTGCCTGTCTCTCTGTCTCTCTCTTGAGCTCTTGGAAGAAATAAACTTAATTTTTTTTAAATGAAATTTTGCTTTTCAGTAGCTACCAGTAAATATGCATTTCTCCCCTGCCATCCTCTCACCCCCTCAGAGCACAAGTCACGTGTAAATTGCTGAGCACAGTCAGCTCCCTCCCTCCTCCCCAGCTCACCCTAGCTCCCTGAGATTCGGATGCTGGCCACACCGGCCTTATGAACATCTCACGACCATTCACTGACCTCCTGGGATTGGCTGGGGGCCAGGGCTGTTCTGGAGGTACACACTCCTCTCTACATCAGCCCAAGACCAGAAGCACTAAATTAATGTACAGGCTCCAGCAACTCTGCTAATCAATACCCTACCCTATTACAGTCATGCTCAAACAAGGTCTGTAGGAGCCAGACCCCCACCTTGGAGACAAGGCGTCTGTGCTGATCTTATGGGTGATGTATGAACTTCTCAGTTTTAACATCCACAGCCCGAGCTAAGCTCATGAAGGCACGGACCATACTCCACCCAGCTCTCAGGAGAGCATCCTGTCCTATGTAGGAACTCATGTCTTTCCTGGCTGGACCTCTGCATGTGTTCTTTGGAACTGGAAAACATTACGAGCAAGTCCTCTCAGATCTGGCGCTCCCCCCTTACGATCATCATTCTCTACGGTGTCCTGCCAGGTCTGCCCATGCTTCAAATGCTCTCTGCTAACATTCCCAGCCATATCTTGATCTGTGTCTATTGCTAAATTGAAAGGAAAAACAAAACTTTTTTTCTTTTTAAGGGAGAGAGAGAGAGATTTTTGCTAATGGATGCATGCACTCGCCAAAGAGACAGACAGGAAGCAAGAAATCACGTGTCCCCCACCCCCACCCCGGGGGGATAGCCATGCCACAATCCCTTCTCCTCCATCTTCCTCTTGGGATTTTGAGCGTACATGTATACACACCCAGTATAAGCTTCAAGCCTCCGGGTCTGGGACTCAAACCATGGTTGGCCATGTGGGAGTCTGGTGATGCAACCATTACACCATCTGCTGGTCCCACAAAATGTCTTTAATCAAAATCTCCCTAATATATATATATATATTTTTTTTTTTTTTTTTTTTGGGGGGGGAGGGTTTTTTGCTATAGGGCATGTGCACTCGCCAGACAGACAGAGAGAGACAGAGAGACAGAAAGCGAGAAATCACCCTCAGGGGGGATGGCCACGCTGCAATCCCTTCTCCTCCATTCTCCTCTTGGGATCTTGGGCATGCACGCACACGTGCCCGGCGTGAGTTTTAAGCCACTGGGTCCGGGATGCGAACCGTGGTCGACTACGTGGGAGTCCAGTGACATAGCCATTATGCTAACTGCTGGTTCCCTTAATATTTTAAATGAACAAAGAGATACAGGTAAACATGACTATGTAATACAGTGATGTTGGCAGTTTTATTCCCCAGTTATAATATCTTAATAATCTAATCACTTCGGGAAGCTACAGGAACTTTAAATACTCCTTCCTCTTTACCAGATATGGAAGCTGAACAGGAAAGGGGAGAAAAATGTTGTTTAAACTCATAAAATTTCAAGGAGAATATAATCTAAAACCCAGTTTAAGGATTTTCTCTCTTTCTTCCCTCTAACCTTCACATGTGAAAAGATATTATCATTAATTTCTCAGCATGTGCCTCAAATTACATCTGAATACAAATGAGCTAATTTCTACATTTAGCTGAGTTAGTAGCAACAGGTCAACAATGACCACAATGGGAAGAATACAAATTCCACAGGCAGGTACACTGATCTTGCTTCAATATAAGCAGAAACGACAGCCTTGGAAGAGACGGGAGAGATGTCTCTTAAGGAAGTGGCTTTCTCAGGAAAGGAGTCTCCAGGAAGCATGTGATCTTCAGTTCTAGTTCCTCCTCAACATTCGTCCAGAAGACAAGGGGTAGGAGGATAGTGCAGAAAAACCGAGGTCAAATCCTCAAATAACTACAGGTCACAATTGTGCAACCAGTGATAGACTCAGTCATTTGTGCAAATTTCTGTCTCCCTTCCTGTTCCACAGGTAAACCGAGATGCTCAAAATTCTCATTTCAAAATGAACCCTGCAGTGACTTGCATTTTAAACAGCATGATGCATTATCTTTAATAATAGCACTGGCCACATTTTGGAGGAAGTTAACTGTCTCAGCAAATGACAGAAAATGATCCTTTCACATCTGCAGCTAGTAATCGCAGCTCTGAATAGCTGCGCATTGACATCAGTCAGCCAAGCAATGGCCTCATTCCTCTTCTAAATTTGTACTGAGCATTGTCTTGGGGAACAATAAAAAATGAACCGTCTTCAACGCCGTGCATTTAAACATCTGAAGTTAGGAATCCGATCACCTGAGTAAAGAGAAACAATGCTATCATGTGACAACAAGGGCTGGCACTGGGTCCTTCCAATCCCAAGGGACAAAGCCCCCACCTGGAAACACTCCTAGGAGGGGGGTACCTCCATTGTTGCTGTGAGGGCCTCCTGGCTAGGATTTCCTCAATAGGCTTCTCTTTCGCTTCTTAAATGGCATTCAAAAGTCAGAAGCACAGGGGAACCAGCAGTTAGCGTAATGGCTATGTCGCTGGACTCCCACGTAGTCGACCGCGGTTCATGTCCCGGACCCGGTGGCTTAAAACTCACGCCGGGCGCGTGTGCGTGCGTGCCCAAGATCCCGAGAGGAGAATGGAGGAGAAGGGATTGCGGCGTGACCATCCCCCCTGGGGGGTGATTTCTCGCTTTCTGTCTCTATGTCTCTCTCTGTCTGGTGAGCGCACGCGCCCTACAGTGAAAATCTCAAAAAAAAAAAAAAAAAAGTCAGAAGCACAGCATTAAAAAGGAATAGGCATGTGCTAACCGAGAACTTTATCAACCCAAGAGTCTGAAACCAAGTGCATGTAGCGGAGGCGGAGAGAGAGTGCCAAAAAGCATCAACGACTGAGCTCTTTAAAGTTTTCCTTCCAAGGCTATAAAGAATTTGACAAATATTCATTATAACAACCAAGAAACTAATAGAACAAGCACAGTGTTCACCTAAATGAATGATTATGGAGTATTAGAGCCGGGACTTCCGAAATGATTAGCATAAACTGATCTTTCAGATGAGAAAACTGGGCTTCAGAAAATTGCCTAAGCTACCCAACGCGCTCATTGTGACTCTGATATGAAGTACTGAATCTTGCCTAATGCTGTCCCTCTACAGCTTAACATTAAAAGCTTACCACACCTCGGGGCTCCTCCTTCCAAATGTCAAGATTAAATTTACAACAAAACAATAACCTCTACCTTCTGAAGAATCATATTTCAATATCCCCTTCTTCCATTTACAGCAGTCTGACCTGTTGCTAGGAAGTTTCCTCCCCACAGAAACGATGGGGCTGTTGGATGAACGCAGCTTAACATTCAACTGACCACTGTGGGAAAGAGGAACTGTACCCCTTCTTTCAGTGGCTGAGCATTTTATCACTCACCGAGCACTTCCTCATCCATCATCTTCATACTCCAACAATACTGCGAGGCAGGCATAAGCACCACACTTCCCATTTTCCAGATAAAAGCACTAAGCCTCAGTCCTGCCTACATGCCACAAAATACCATCTGAATCAGGTGACATTGGAAACTTATAACACAGGCAGTGAGGGTTTCTGACAGCAGCAATAAACTCACATATCAAACTATACTGGATTAATGGACTACTTTGTTCCCTTACTAGCAATAGAAGTGATGGGCCTGATCTCTCTCTCCTCTGATTTGGGGCTTGCTATATAACCACCTTCCTTCCAGGCTTTTATGAGGATTAGGCAGAACTTTTGCAAAACGCCTGGCACAGACACAGTGGCTCAGTTCATGCCAGCCAGCATTATGAAGCACCAAAATTAAAACATTCTAACAAATTATAAGTTTCAAATTATAGAAACTGTAACTAGATATTGCAATAGTTTCATTTAAACTATAAAACCTTCAGGCATCAAGTTGACAGCAGCTGATTAGCTACAGCTCACATAGCTTTTCCCCTTTGTATCTGTTAAAATATTTCTTGCTGTATCAACTTTGTGACTACCTTTTGAAGTTGCTTACCCCTTCCCCCAGTACCCACTTGACATATTGAAATACATATCTTGTTTTCTGTTACACTCCATGTCATAGCCAAAAGAGAAACCATAAGGTTGTAGAGAGGCAGGTGAGGAAATGTGGCCTTGCTGCTAAGACTTCCTGGGAGGAATTAGTAGGTCTTCTCCCCCGAGAGCAAGGTAGAGACCTAAATGCCTCCTGGGCCAGAATGTCCTATCTGGGAGCAGGTGGTGTTTACAGCAAACTAGAGACTACGTGCCCTTCTAAAGGGGGTAATTTGTACGCAGTTCCAACTGACTATGGGAATATGACTCAGTGTTGCCAAGTCTCTTGGCATTTCAAAAAAGCCAATGATCTATAATATGGAAAAAGTATAGATGATGAAAATACGGGGTAGATTGAAAAAAGTACATTTAGTGTGAATCACCTAAGCTACCAACATTTCCAGTGTTGCCTCGAGCCTTTTGAGACACACTACACCAAAATGCAGAGAAACTTGGTTTTGGGGTTGACGACCCCCAAAAGGTAGGCAAAGAACAAAGATCATGAAAGGCCCAGAGTCGGGTGGCTGAAATAAAATGGATGAATTCTGAAACAGAGTCCACTGGAAAGCAGGCAGATTGAGACCCAGAGAGGGGCCAGTCCTAGGACTTGGTGTTTAAGGGATCCAGATCCTGCATGGCCAACCACAGTGGGAGCCCCGTACCATGCAGGCACATCCCAATGGAATGAAGAAGTGGAGAAGGGACTGCAGATGACCATGTGCCATTGGGGGGTGCTTGCTCTTTCTCCCTGTCTTCTCTCTGGTGAGTGCACATGCACTCTGGTAAATTAAAAAAAAAAAAAAATCAGGGGCTAGGATGTAAGTTGGATGTTGGTCATGCACGCTGGCCCCAGAAGAGCCTTGTGTGGCTCTTACAGTCAGAAGATGCATTATTAGGGAAGATAAGGACTTTGAGAGAGGTTTTTGCATGAAAGCAAAGATATAGGAGATTTTTTTACTACCCATTAAGACTCTGATCTACATAAAGTCTGAGAGTGGTGAACCAAATTGAACCTTCTAAGCTCTCTGTCTACTCAAGTCTTCAAAGCTTTCAGATTCATGAATGATGCATGATCCTTAGGTTTCTTTCAAAGACTTTGTTTTTGATGAGATACCCTGAACCTTTAAAAATATCATTTCTGTAAGGGCAAAACTGAAAAAAGCTTTTACTGAAAAGAAACGTAAAGAACTGTTGAGAACTTGGCACACAGCTTTTATAAATGTGTAAAGAACAACTACCTTCTCTGATGAAATAAACCTAGAAAGTACTAAAAACAAAATCAATCACTTTAATATTTTGTTTAGAAATATCTGAGTAATGGACTAGACAACCTAAAAAAAGCCAAGAAAATGCATGAGTCAGGGATTTCAATCATTCTCATGCACAAAAGGCTGAGATAGAGCAAAGCACCAATTTATCCTCCATTGTCTAATTTAACACACGGTGTTCCAGTCTTTTAAAAATATCAATACTTTAGTGAAAATAGAGTAGTCTGTCTGTCTTGTCTTTTCTCTCTCTCTCCCCCTCTCTTTCTATTTCTCTCTTTCATGATAGGGCACATGCACTTGTCCCAGAGAGACAGACAGAGAGAGGGAGATGGAGGGAAAATGAGAAAGCGTGCGCCCAGTGTGAATTTTAAGCTTTCAGGCCCAGGACTTGAACCGTGGTCAACCACATGGGAGTCCAGTGATGTAACTGTTAACGGCATCTGCTGGTCCAGATAGAGTTGTTTTTAAGCTGTAGCTTAGGTCAAAGTGAAAGAAAAGAGAGAACCAAGAATTAAGTTTGAGGGAAGAAACAGGTTTAATTTTAAAGTTGTAAAGTGGTTCAGGGATCTTATTGGGCAGAGATAAGAACAGAGTCACAAAATGGCAAAGACCATTGCCCAACTAGCCAGCAAATTCAGCGATCCTAATTTCACTCCTGAAGCTTTTCCATTCTTGATGCTCCTGATAAGAAACTGACAAAATAAAACACCTCAATCACGGGACACAAGGGTCTTCCCTAGCTCCATTCATAAACTTCTGTGTAATAATCTCATGCTCCAGTCATCTCCTGGTAACTTACTCCACTGGAGGAGACATTCGGCAGTATCTGGAGACATTTTGGTTACAACAACCAGGCTGGATTTGGGTGGTGGTATTACTGGCATAGAATGCATGTAATCAGCAATTTAGCCCCAGAATTAGAAACGACTTTGCATTTATGAATAAAATGGGTAGAAGCCAAGTAGTGAGTGGAAGTTACAGAATGCTGTTAAACATCTTAAAAGACACAGGGCAGCTCCCATCACAAAGAATTAGCCCACCCAAATGCTGATGGTGCCCAGATTGAGAAATCCTGGTCTAGAAGCAATTAAAGGGAGCCTGCATCTCTTCTACAGAGCAATTTGCATTAAGAAAGGTGGCTATGCCATTACTGTTCAAATATGATACACAATTTGTAAGACAAGGACCAATATTGGTAAAATTCAGACTATACCATACTTAAAAAAAATAAGATAATGTGAACCTAGCATGGCTAGGCACTCGGCTGACATTCTCACACAAATGGGATTTGTAACTGTTACAAATACTTGTTGATTTTGTCTGTCAGATGTGCGACTCAGGATTTGCTCAATGATACTTAGTGTTGTTCTTTGTGTAGGATAGCCATTTAATTTTTATTTTGTGACAAAACATAATGGCATGTTTTTCTTACAGAAATTTACGTAGAAAAATTAATTGTGCTAACGTACACCTTTCTTCTACCTTTATCCATCTTCTTTTTCTACTGAGAACCAATGACTTAAAACAAAGGAACCCTCTTTTAAAAAATCAGAAATTATCATATAATAGTGGAAGCAGCTTGTGCATACTGGCGCCATATGGCTGAAACAATTTTTTTTGTGAAAAACATGCTTCGAAATTGTGATTCAATGAAGTGAAGTCTACAAGTAAGTGCACAAATGTAAGTAAATGGTCTCCCTTGTATGGCCTTTGAAAGTAATTTCCAAATTGAAATAATCTCACTAGGTTATTTCAGGTTTTCTTTTTTTTTTTCCTAAACTTTAAGATGATAATTTGAGCACTCACAATGGGAATGATAAACTATCCATAATGAGAAGGGTTTGGCTACACGAGCTCGTGTCTCAGAAAAACGTTCACTCCTCACTAGGGTCAAATGGACACTTGGCAGAGGAGGCTTCGCACCTGGCCAGTCCAATCTCATGGATGATTATTTTTTCCTTTTGTTCATTTTCTCCAGTTAAAATTAGAGGCTGTGTCTGTCACTAGGCAGGGACACCAAAAATGTCCCTTTTAAGCAAGTGTTATCTCTGCAGTTTATTGAGTAGCCAACCAGGATTTGGTCCAAGTTCTTTTAAAGAATTTCCCCCATCCACTCAGCTCCTTGAATAACTAACTTCTGCCTAAACAGCCGGCCTCCAGTCACCTCGCAGCCCACCATGGCACGTGGATTCCTGTGGTTTTCCCCTCCACCCCATAACCGTCTTTAATGCCTCTTCCTGCCTCGCTCTAGTCAGATCCCATAAGCCCTTTAGGGTTCAGCTTCTAGTTTTACCCTTTCTGCTCTCACATCTTCCCACGTGGATCTCATCTTCATTTGAATTCCTACTGTACGCCTCTCTAGCACGTATTCTGGCCCTTTCATCTCCTCTCTCTCTTTTGGATTACTTTTTTTTTTTTTTTTTAATGACTAAAGGAGCATGTGTTTGCCAGAGCAAGACAGAGTGAGAAAGTGAGAAAGCACCCTCCATGGGCCATGAGCACACTGTGATTCTTCCCCGATTATTCTCCTTTCAGGATTTTGGGCACGCATGCACGTGCACCCTGCAACTCGAACCATGCAGTCATCCGTGTGGGAACCAGCTGTCTTAACTCTCACACCACCCATCGGCTCACCTCAGGGTTATTTAAAGTCTCCCTTTTAATAGGCTTCTCTCTCCAGTTAGAGAAGAATATTTAGAAGTGTGTTCTTAAGACTCCCTGTAAAGTTCAGATGAACATCCAAATTGTTCCTGACCAGTAATAACTGTCCACTGTAAGATGAATGGGACAGGGGTTAAACTGGAGGGGTCACAATGACTGCTGCATGCTAATGGAAAACAGAAAAAGGCTGTGAAGTTTTTCCTGCTCTTTCTTCTTCCCGTGTCCCTTGATCTCAGTGACTCCCCAACCCTATCTTTCTGATACCCTGCAGGACTGAACAAACTGACTGCAAACTTCCCAACACCCAGCCCTCTAAAAAGTGGAGCCTAATCCCCTTTCTCTGGTCTGTGTGTGTACAAAACTTCATCATTTACTTCTAAAATGTAGAATAGGAGGCGTCTTCAAAAATGTATGGAAAATGCACGTTGTAAAGAAACCATGTATGGATTTCAAACGTTTTATACCCAAGTAAACTATGGTTTCACTCCATGTTTTCACAAACTTTTGAAGTCCCTTCATCTGGGGAAATGGTGGTGCATGCACAGGTAATAAGAGACGTCCGGGATTCTTCTTAGCTCTTGCTGTTCGATCGTTTGTTTTAGGGAAGTTAGTGACCATGTCATGAGGATGTGTGGCAAAGTGCTGTGGTTTCCTACGAAGACACAGTCGGGGGACCAGCGGATAGCGTCATGGCTATGTCGCTGGACTCCCATGTGGTCGACATGGTTTGAGTCCCGGACCTGGTGGCTTAAACTCATGCCAGGCGTGTGTGCGTGCATGCCCAAGATCCCAAGAGGAGAATGGAGAAGCGATTGCGGCGTGGCCATCCCCCCTGGGGGGTGATTTTTCCCTTCTGTCTCTTTGTCTCTCTCTGTCTTTTTGGTGAGCGCACACACCCTATAACAAAAACCTCTATAAAAAAAAGAGAGAGAGAGAGAGAGAGAAAGAGAAAGGAAAAAAGAAAAAGAAAATAGTCACTAATTAGCCAGCCAAATCTGAGATGGAATCTTCCAGCCCCAGTTAAACCTTCAGGTGATGATGACCCCAGCAAACAACTGGATGGCAACTCTGAGTGAGGCAGCACCGCCCAGATAAGCCATGCCCATATTCCCGCCCACAGAAACTGTGTGATGTAAAAATGTTTACTTTAAGCCACTCACATCGGCATAATTTGTTCCATAGCAATAGATAATGAATGCGGCATTCTTCTCCTTTCTCTGTCCTGCCCCTAAAAATTAAGTCCATGACTCCTTCCCTTAAGGGGCAAGCTCTTTGAGGCCAGTACTAATCTGCACTTCCCCAAACCCTTTCTCCTCCTGCCTCAGGCTCTCACTAGCATTCCACAGAGCGTTCAAGAAATAACCCCAGCTCCAGCCTGGACTTGGCTCATTCACAACCCACAAAAATGCACCAGAAAGTGGGGCTGATCCTGGACTGCTCACAAAACTCAAGACAGAGCATGGTCATTTGTAACTTGTCTCTGATTAGAAAAGGCTTATATTACTATAACTGTTACTTATAGTAATAGGCTCTGGATTTGGAGCATTAAATATGGCTCAGACTTTTAATCTTTGCTAATTTGATGCTAAGTCAAAGCTTCCAATACCTTTATCTTCATGGTGCTTACTTCAGATAAGCAGTCATTTACTACACAGTAGGAGTGGTGAAAATGCTATTTTACACCAGATCAGTGGCCCCTCAAACTTTTAAACTCCACTTTTCCCCTGTGATCTTTTCCCCCTCTGATGTACTTTCCTTCCTGTTTCTTCCCACAAATTCATATTAGTGCTAAATATAATCCCAAAGAAACAAAACATTCTCTGACATCATCATAATTGATATAATTACTTTAAACCAGTTCTGGAAAGGTCTTACAAGTCTATTTATCTGGCAAATAAAGCAAACGTTCTTATGGAATTTGCTTATGAGGCTGAAGCGCAGTATTAGACACAACATGCATTGCTGCTCGCGGGGCGCCATACCATCACGCTCCGGGGTGACTCCAGGGTTGGTTCTATTTTCACGTTGTCATTATGGTCTCGGTTTCTTCCCATTTGAACAAGGTATAGTTGGACTATACCTTGAGAGGGGCTCTTGAGAGGTGGAGAGCAGTAGAGGTTACTAAGAGGCTGCCGGAAAGTCCTCTCCGCCTTATGTCTTGGCTTGACCTAAACCTGCAGTTTGACACCAGGTCCCAAAGGAGTCTTTTGCTCTTCATGCCCCCAAACAGCTCAAGGCCAATCAGACCTCTTACCAGTCAGGGATATGAAACCATGGGTCTCTTCTACTCAGTAGGCATCCCCTCAAAGCAATCTAGAAATTAAGGACTCATGAATGATTCCCTCTAAGTACCAGGTAACAACTAAGCATGCAGAATGCGCATGTCCCGGGCTGGTGCCCATTTCCTGCCGGGGTCACTGGTGAAGCTCCGCCTGCCTCACGGATTCAGCCTGAACTCTCACTGGTCCAACAGTGGTGGGGGGGTCCCGACTATGAAGCAACAAATCCGGCTCCTCCTCCAAATGGAAAAAAAAACCATGGCTGACTTTTTATATCTAAGTTGTAGTGAAAGTCATAACAGCTTTGTTTATAACAGCCAAAAAGAGAAAGTGCCCAAATGCCCATCAGCTGATGAATGGATAAATAAGATGTGGTATATTAAATATTATTCGGCCATAATGGATAAATAAATGTAGTATATCTATACAATTAAATATCATTCGGCCATAAAAGAGCAGACCCATGTTACAACACAGATGAACCTTTTTTTTTCTCTTTTTTTGGAGAGGTTTTTGCTATAGGTCGTGTGCGCTTGCCAGAAAGACAGAGAGAGACAGAGAGACCAAAAGTGAGAAAGCACCTCCCCAGGGAGGATGGCCAGGCTGCAATCCCTTCTCCTCCATTCTCCTCTTGGGATCCTGGACACACATGCACAGGTGCCCAGTGTGAGTTTAAGCCACTGGGTCCAGGACTCAAACCACGGTTGACTACATGGGAGTCCAGTGACATAGCCATTATGCTAACTGCTGGTCCCAACACAGATGAACCTTGACAACATGGTGCATGGAAGAAGCCAGACACCATAGTCACATATTATGTAAATGAGTCCATGTATATAAAATGTCCAGAGTAGGTAAATCCACATGTCTGGAGACAGCCAGTAGATTAGTGGTGAGGAGTTGGAGGGAAGAATGGGGGACCACTGCTAATAGGTACAGGGTGAACATTCTAGAATGAGAAGCAGTAATGGTTAGTCAACCTTATGAATTTACTGAACACCACTGAACTGTATACATTTTTTATTTTTTAAAAGTTTATTTATTTCATGAGCAAGAGTCAGGGAGATAACACTCTCAACAGAATCTTGACATTAGATTCCAAACGCCGCCCTCCCCCTCACCCCCACCCAGGGAGATAACACTTTCAACAGCATCTTGACATTAGTTTCCAAACGCCGCCCTCCCCCTCACCCCCACCCCCCAATCTCAACCAATCCCGGATCAGGTTCAGATGCCATGGATCATGTGCCCAGCACAGCGAGGGAGGTTCCAGACATGAACCCAGAACCTGCCCAAGTGAGGCAGCCTCACAGAGGCTGTTTTACCACCATGCCACTGTCCTGCCCCTTGAACGGTATTTCAAATGGATGAAAACAAAAAAGAACATAAAAGAGAATTTCAGAAAGTTCATAGAAAAGGGAATTAAAATGAGTTTATTTTGGTGCAAAAAATTTCTGAAATTCATGCAAGTTTTTTCATAAGACATATTTTCCATGAACTCTTTGAAGACCCCTCATATGAATGGAATAGGGCAAAACTGTAGTATCTATAGCTCTCCCTAGGGGCACAGACCTTAAGCTTTTTTTTTTTTTTTTTTAAGTTTTTTAAGTTTTTGTTACAGGATGCATGAGTTTGCTGGACAGAGACACAGAGAGGGAAAGTGAGAAATTATCTCCTGGGGGTATGGCCACGCTGCAATCCCTTCTCTTCCATTCACTTCTCAAGATTTTGGGTGCATACACACACATGCGCCTGGCATGATTTTCAAGCTGCCAGGTCTGGAACTCAAACCTCACCACGGTTGGCCGTGTGGGAGTCTAGCACTTAAATCACCATGCCACCTGCTGGCCCCCAGACCTCAACTTTTAGGATTCATATAATCCTGCTGTAAACTTGAATATATGGAAATAAATACAGCATGTAGTTTCTTACAGAATGCTTCTCCATGTACTTAAATGAAATGGGTGGCTTTGGCAATCTCAATGGGATTTCTGAGATGAGATATAAACTCATTCATTGAAAAACCACAGCTTCATAAATTTTCTGGTCTAGCCTAAAAACTCACAGATCTAAGGACACCATTTTCATTCACATCCAGAGATAACAGTGTTACAATACTGAAAGCAGCATTAGGGCACAGGACCATCCACACAGGTGTCTAAAGGGGTTAAGAAACACCCACGGCACCAGATCTTGCATTACAGCCTGCCCTCAACTCTCAAGTCACTAAGACATGACACTAGTCAGAGGGACAAGCCAGGACTGTCATGATTCTAAGATCTGCATTTAATATTTTCATTCTTTTGAGACCAAGATCAATTTTGTATGACACAGATTGAATATGATGGTATCCTTTTTGGCTTAAATACTATTATTAAACTTTTTATACAGTTTAAAATCAATTGATGTCAATAGACAGTCTACTCAAATGCCATTAGCTGGAGGCACATTTCCTAGCTCAACCTCTACAAAATACTTTATATTCTACATGCATAATTTTTCTGTGCTGAAAAGAATCATTACTTTTGAATACATTTTAGCAATAACCATGCAAAAATGGTAAGGGTTGCTCTTTTTCTAGCCAGTATTGATCAAAATATATTACCCTTAGACCAATCAGGATACATAAAATTTCTTTTCCCAGAGGGTTCCACAAATCCACACATAATAGTTACTGCATTCATAAGTACTCTAGCTGCAAATAAAATGATTGAACTAAAATGTATTATGAAGAAATGAATGGGTAAAGTATGTGAAGGGAGGTACACTGCATAGCTTATTGAATGAATTCTTCTACAGTTTTGAATTTAAACATTATTTTCTGCACATAATACTGTATACATTTCCAGAGCATACTTATACACGTTATTTCATTCACTGTTCCCCATAACGACCCTCTAGTTATTTCTACTTTATAGCAAGGAAACAAAGAAACATAGGCTAAGTATGTGTCTTAGGCTCCAGTCCTGGTCAGTGGCAGAGTGAAGACTACTACACTTTGGGACATCCCTGTGAGCTGGGTGTCTTCCCACCACCGTGCACAGTCCGCGTGGAAATAGTGCTTGTCTCACATTCCACAGTACTGGGCACCTTAGCACAGGCTCCTGGCTGTGCTAGATGACCGTACATCTCTGCATGCCATCAACTACACACATGACACTCTTGGGCATGGCACCTGTTCTATCCTGAAGCCTATGTGCTGGCCAGGTTCCAGGCCCTTCAGTTCCTATCATCCTCTGCTAGTCGTGAACTGGAATATCACAGAGCAATGACACCATGGATGCGAAGGCCCTCTACCACGCAGTTCCCAAGAACGTTCGCCTACAAAGTGACCTATTCGATGATTACAAAATCTCCCCAAGGAAGACCCAGATCATTATCCTCACCTTTAAGAAAGGCAACCAGAACACAGGTCAAGAGAACTGTCCAAAAATACAAAGCTGCTAAATGGCAGGACAGAGCCTGGAATTTGTATCTTTTTATCGCGATGCCTAAATACTTTCCATTCTACCACATTTGGCAAGATGATGTACCACTACTGCATTCACCTATAGCATCACCCAGCAAATATATAATCACATTATGATGCATCAGGCCAAACAAAAGGCTGTGGGCTGGAGCGAAAACAAAACAGACGAGGTCTCTAACATTGCCGTTTGTGAGGGCAAAAATGTAAAGCGTTAGTTACAAATTGTAGTAACTGCGAAAAGAAAAGAAACGAAAACTATTAGAGACCATAACAGGGAGACCTAACAGAACAGTCCCGAGGCTGGATGATGGTGCAGTGAAAAACACAATCCACGTGGGGAGGTTGCTGGTTCGAAGTCTGGAGACCTCCCTAAGTAAGACTTGATAGTGTCCATGGCCCAGGCTGTCTGAGAGCTGGGGGTAGACCATGGTCTTGGGACCCTGATAGGGTCTCTCTCCCTCATGGAATGAAATGAATAAATATATTATTTAATGTCAAAGAAAACTTTGAGTTCACATTTAAGCTTAGACATAAAGTTAGCCAGTTGAATGGTGGTTAAGGGCGCTGGACTCCCACATGGTCAACTGCAGTTTGAGCCCTGGACCTGGCGGCTTGCTTTCTGGGACCAGCAGTTGGCATAATGGCTATGTCGCTGGAATCCCATGTAGTCGACAGTGGTTCGAGTCTCGAACCTGGTGGCTTAAACTCACGCCGGGTGCGTGTGCATGCGTGCCCATGATCCCGAGAGGAGAATGGAGGAGAAGGGATTGTGGCCTGGGCATCCCCCCTGGGGGGGGTGATTTCTCACTTTCTGTCTCTTTGTCTCTTTCTGGTGAGTGCATGCGCCCTATAACAATAACCTCTCCAAAAAAAAAGTCAGTCAGTAGAGGAAGGAAGCAGAAGTGTGCTTTCCATAGAAGGAGGCAGGCAGAGGGAAACGTGAGCAAAGGCGCTGAGGTAGAAAACACCTCAGGTGAGACATGGTGTACTGGGAAGAGACATGCCAGAAGCAGACCATAAAGAATTTTGGTTTTCTTCTAAAATGCAAGAGGTGGCTATTGAGGGGTTTTAAGCAAGGAAATACTGATCTGGTTTACAGTTTTAGAAGCTCACTTTGGCTGCTATTCAGTTTAGGAAATAAATTAGAGGGAAATAGCGACGACAGTGAGAAGACCACTTTCACCATGACAGGGTCCTAGGCAAGATGGTGGCGGGCAGCAATGTAGATGCATCGGACTGACGGTAAAAGGAGAATCAAGTCTGACTGGAAATCAAGGATCTAGGAACTGGGTCATTGTCTGAGAGGACTTTATTTATTTATTTTTTTTGGAGAGGTTTTTGCTATAGGGCGCGTGCACTTGCCAGACAGACAGAGAGAGACAGAGAGATAGAAAGCGAGAAATCACCCCCCAGGGGGGGATGGCTACGCTGCAATCTCTTCTCCTCCATTCTCCTCTCGGGATCTTGGGCGTGCACGCACCTGCGCCTGGCGTGAGTTTAAGCTACCGGGTCTGAGACTCTAACCGCGGTTGACTACATGGGAGTCCAGCGACATAGCCATTACGCTAACTGCTGGACCCTGAGAGGACGTTTTTAAACTCTTACTTTCAAACAAATGTTTTTAGGAATTATTTATGGCATCAGCAAATGGCATAAAGGTTATGTCACTGGACTCTTTTTTTTTTTTTTTTTACTGAGGTTTTTTTTTTTTGCTATAGGACGCGTGCGCTCGCCAGCCAGACAGAGAGAGACAGAAAGATAGAAAGTGAGAAATCACCCCCCAGGGGAGATGGTCACGCGGCAATCCCTTCTCCTCCATTCTCCTCTCGGGATCTTGGGCATGCACGTACACGCACCCGGCGTGAGTTTAAGCCACCGGGTCTGGAACTTGAACCGCGGTCGACTATGTGGGAGTCCAGCAACATAGCCATTACGCTAACTGCTGGTCTGTCTGTCACCGGACTCTTATGTAGTTGACCGTGGTTCAAGTCCCAGACCCAGCGGCTAGGAACTCATGCTGGGCACGTGTGCATGTGTGCCCAGGATTCCGAGAGGAGAACAAAAGAGAGGGGACTATGACATGGCCATCACCCCTGGGGATTGATTTCTCACTTTCTTTCTTACTGCTTGTCTCTGTATCTCTGGTGAGCACATATGCCCTATGGCAAAAATATCTCTCAAAAAATTATTCATTTAATTTTATTTATTATTATTTTTTAATTTGCTGTAGGGCACATGCACTCACCAGAGAGAGATGGGAGGGATGGAGGTGGGGGGATGAGAAAGCAAGCTGCAAGGTCTGGGACTTGAACTGCAGCCAGCTGCAGTGAGAGTCTAGAACCTTAACCACCACGCCAACTGCTGGCCCCTTCAAACAAATTTTAAACTAGCACACGAGTATGAAGTGAAAGAATGGTAAATTTCCTCAGCTGGTTATGGCAGCTGGCTACTTTTTTATTTTTAATTTTTTTTATGGTTAGCTGCCACCATTTTACTTTGAAACAAATACAGAAAGCACTCCCCAAAGACCACTGCAACGACCTTTTGAAGCTGTTACCAAGATTTGAGACCTAAGAAACTGGGACACAGCTGACTTGAGACTGCTGAGAACCATTTCCTAAGGTCAGAGACTGTTCCCTGTTAGGGAAGTCCAAGGCCCAGAGTGGTAAACATTCTCATCCACAGAGGCATGCTTTCCACTGTCATTTTCTTTCAAAGGACATTAAAATGGCATTATCTTAAGAACAGCATGAACACGTTTATATAGCTGCTGTGCTTTATGTTAATTTAAGATTGAAAAATAAACTGCCTTGCCATTTTCAGTCTCAATACTGAATTGTATAACACTTGGACACTCATGCTTGGATTTCTACGACATGAGAACCACAGAGTGGAGAGAACATGGAGGAGTAGAGGGACAGTCACAAAACAAACAGCCCAAGTTTAACTCTTCTGATGTCTGTCCTCTGCAAAAGGCAAGGGTTCTACTGGCCAAAGCTGAGTTCCCACCGGCACTGCCCCCACCGTGGGTGACAGCCACTCAATAACCACGCACTGGCAGAATCCTCTGTTCTACTTGTAAATGGATTCAAGCCTGTGAGAAGTCTATTTCTTGCTAAGAGGTGACTGACTGTCTGGGGGGTCACCCACCCACCCAATGAGTGGCAAAGCTTAGGCTGGAAGTTCCCAAGCAAGAGGAACATGGTTCTAGAACATGAAATTCTGAAACAGAAAAGTATTCTTAAAGTTTAGAAACTCTGACTAGGTAATCCTCCCAAAATATAAAAAAAATTGATGAGAAGAAAGGTGACTGTTGCCACGGAAACCAACCAGGCTGCTCACAGCTTCAAAGGTCATGCCTAAAAGTTAGAGCGACATAGAACCAAAGGCAAATCAACGGGAAAGCATTTCGATGAATGTGAAAAGATGGCGTGAATGAGTGCGCTCACTCGGGAATTCAAAGACGGGAACGGACAGGTCAATGGACTTCGGGGGCGGGCTCTTCGTTTAAATAAAACAAACATTTTTGCGTAGCAAATCAAGGATGGGGTATTTCTCATGCTTTGGGTTAAGAAAACCTATCTGGCTTCTTTAACAGAACACTTTCTTCACAGATAAAAGATAAATGAGCATGAGTAAGGTGGAATGGAAAGTCCAAGATGAATAAAAAGACTGGCAAAGAGCAGTCAGCTGGTTCCGAACGAGCTCGATCGAGTCCGTCTGCACGGATTTGACCTTCACTGCAACAATGTGGAAGTTGTACCACTGACCCGCAGTTGTGAGGTTACTGGGGGGAGGTCAAGGAGAACCGGGCTTCAGTGACGCTTCTGCCCAGGTTCTCACGAC
>NW_006159897.1:1783715-1790003 GCF_000334495.1 Tupaia belangeri chinensis | reverse complement strand
CGCTCCTACTGACTAGAGGTTACTCGGGGCAGAGCTACTTGGAGGACTAACGAGGAGAGTGTCTGGCGCACGCCGAGAGTGGCTCAGACGCAGGGCCTGCCAACGACCCTTCCCTCAGCTCCTGTCTGGCGGAAATGATGTGTGACTTGGGTGGTGACACAGAAGGCAGGATTATCATACGTGTGCTTGCAGGAAGCCAGGGCGAGAGTGAATTTCCTGTCTTACCGATTCAGGTAGGATTTAATAACCTCCACAAGCTGGAGAAATAGAACTGGGCCCAATAAAAGGCCTGACCTTGGGGTGTACAAAGTGTGTAAACACGGGAGGGGGAGCAGACACTTGGGGGATGCTAGCTACATCATCAGAAAGGCGAAACAGGCCAGCTGTAGTGATGTGACGCTCCATAGAGCTGGGGCCATGTGGGAAGGCCCCCCAACCCCCGTGCACCCTGCGTGTGTAGAAGCATGCCTGTGATGCTGGCTGGCTGAGGCGGGGCAGGATGGCTGTGTAAGGACCCTGTTGAAGATGTCCACCCCCCACCATCTTCCTCTGTCATGGAAGCGAGAGATGAATAAACCTGGGGAAAAAATAAAAGACCAATACAATCACCTCTCCAGGCTTGTGCAGACAAGTCAACTCAATAAGCCGGTGCGAAAAGCTGAGCAGAGCTTAGGCTCCACTGACAGAAGCTGCTTTGGAAGATGAAGGTGGCAATCCACAGTCTTGCTCTATTCCAGGCAAGTCAGGCCGTTTGGTGAATGATGCATTCTGTGCTTTGTGCCGCCCATGAACGGAGTGGAGAAAAATGAGTGTCTGGAGGCACATAATCGAGGTGGTGGAAAGACGGAAACCCACACCACATGAGCACATTTAACTCAGTGAAAAACTGCCCACGTGAAGAGAGCTGTCTTGAAATAACACGTGGTTAGGTTAGAGGCGGGTGCATTCTAGTCCCTTAACACCTGTGCACCTGAAGAGCTGGTGCTAACGCCAAGAACAGAAACCAGCTGTCCACATGGGATGGCCCAAAGTCTGAGCTCACCAGCACTGCAGGTTTCAGATGGGGCTGGATGCCACGTGGCTGAAAGGACGTGTCAAGACTGGTTAGATTCAGACATCCCTACGACCCCTACGTGCTGTTACGTAAGTCTGGTGACTAGTTCCCAAGTTGTGCCCAGTTGTCGAAGGTGCCGAGTCTAGTGACGTAACTGCCACCTACCGGTTTTTACCGCACACCCACATGTCACGGCGTTCCCTCAGCACTGGGACAGCGCCAGGCAATGCCTTTGCCCGCCTTGACTCAAAGTTTACGTTCTTTCTGCCCAACAAACCTGCCGTTGCCTGCTTTAGTTCTTGCAGTCTCTTACCTCAGAAACAGCAGGACTGCATTCCCTGACCTAGGCAATGTATATTTTGCTCTAATTAGAAACACAGTCTATGCTCAGCTGGAGATAGCCATTCCGGAGGCGTATCCTTAGCCAAATCTTTAAAAATCTTGGCAGTCTCTTCCTGCTGGGACTTCATACATTGAGAGCCGGCTACCGTGGGCGGCCATGGTGGCTGTGTGTCCGCAGATGCACCTGGACTGTGCAGAGACCAGGGGGTACTATGTGTCCTCGTGCAGGGAGGCACGAGTGAGTTTTGCAGACAATGGCCTCCCCTCGTCTCCGTGGAAGACGGGCTCTTGTTCAGGTTCTCAACATCTGCCTCTATGCCTGCCTGAGCGCCTTCTGCAGTCTCGTCTGTCGCTATGGAGGATCTATTCTTAGGTTTTCCTTTCATGAACTCTCACCTCCTTCACCTTGGGTCATGCCTGGGAACCTGGAATGACTTCTCTGTCGCTACTTGCCCGCCCTGCGGAGTGGCTATCTGGGGCTTAGTCACTAAGGCTGCCTCGTCCCTGCCTATGCACCCACCTCCGTTCTCTGTGCAGCTGGTCTGGTCAGACTCAGGCCTCTCTGGAAGAGCACTGTCCTTCTGTCTTGCTACATTGTCAGCCCCTAGACAAGAACCTGAAACAGAGCCAGCTACCAACACATACTAATTACATGAACCAGTCATTTTCAACTGCTCTAGACTGTGGGCACCTTGAGGACAGAAAGCATTTTGCCCCAGGGTGCCATGCCATCATAATAATTAATACCACCTGAGTTTACCATGTGCCAGGCACTCTCTGCTAAACATTTTGGATGATTGTCTCCCTTTATTTCTCTGAACTCCACATGGGATACTCAGGTACTTTAAAAAGTTTGTGGAAAACTAAAATTCAAGCTTATTCAGATGCCAAAAAATTTTGAAAGCCATGCATAGTTTTATATATATATATATATATAGACCTCCCCTCACATATGGGATTATTCTCATTTTGAGATAAAACAAACAGATCAGGTCACACAGCTGGTGACCCAGCAAAGGTCCTCTACCAGAGCTTGGCTGCCTGCTGTCTTAAAGCACTCTGCTCCCACGCCCAGCACAGCCACTCCGGGTGAAGAAAAGAATGACTCACATTCACATTTGCAGAGCGAAACCACACAGAACACACGAGGATGGCTAACAGAGGCTTGCTCTGTTAGATAGGAAACTCGGTTAAAACGATAAACGAACTGCTATTCTGTCTTCGCAGGGATACTCACTCAGTCATTTTATTTTATTTTTATTTTTATTTTTTTAGAGAGAAATTTTTGCTATAGGGTGTGTGCGCTTGGGCAGAGACGGAGAGACAGAAAGCAAGAAATCATCACCCAAGGCGTGTGGCCACACCACAATCTTTTCTCCTCTAATCTTCTTTCAGGACTTTGGGCGCGCACACATATGCACCTAGCGTGAGTTTCACCTGCTGGGTCTGGGACTCGAACCATGGTCAACTATGTGTGAGTCCAATGATGTAACCATTATGCTATCTGCTGTCCCAAACTCAGTCATTTTACATAAAGAGTACAAAAGGAAAGGGTAGGTCAGATACAGTCAATTTTAACATCTCATACTACATTTTCCTCATTTCCCAGTACCTACTTCTCTTTCTAAGGTGTTGTCTATGCTGAACACGGAATCTGTTCTCCATCCCCACAGCCCCCGTCAGGGTGTGGCCTGCTGTTGAGGTGGAAAGATAATCTACTGGAGATCTGAAGGGGAAACCATGGGAGGAAAAACTAGATGGAACAGCTGGTTTTTTCAATTTGATACTACTTTTTGCTAATGTTAGCTTTTACTCAAGAAAACAATAGCTTTAACACTTGATGCTTCGGCTTTTAAACTGTTTTGAGAAACTCAATTGTACCTAAGAAGGGTCTCAGGGGAAGGTGGTGGCTGGGATGAGGCTTGCAGTTCTAAGATTTGGTTTGAAATAATGGTTCTGCTGTTTAAAAAACAAAATTAAAAACCACTGCATGAAGGTATCTGTGAGATGAAAGAACTGTCCCTCGTTCATGTCACCTGGAACGGTAAGTGGGCTCCGCTCTGCTGGAGGCTGATCTTGATCTCAGCTTGGAGGTCCGTCATCACCCAGGCTTGGTCTACCTCGGAGCCAACTTCTCGCCCCCTGGCAGGGGCCGGGGGATGTCAGGAGGCATCACCACACAGGAGGAAGTGTCCTGCTGTTTTCCTTCTCTGTGCTCTTCAGGGGTTGCAGTTGTCTTCTTTCCCTCTCCCCAGAATAGATGTAGGTGACATGGTGAAACCAGGGGTTCAAGCCTGGCTGCAAGTTAGATGTCCCTAAAACTGTTCATGCTGCCCAGGCTTTTCTGCGGACCAATTACCCTGGAATTTCTGGAGCAGAAGGGCCAGCTTTGGAGTCTGAAAAAACGCCTGTACTGGTGATGGGCAGCCCAGGTAGAAAGCCTGGGTTAGACATTCTGTTCTAAAGTCATTTATTTCTGCCAGAGGCAAATGTCCACAGGTTTAGAAAACTGTTGTCATTGAAGGTCATTATTTTTCAAAACCTACAAACTGACCTTTGGGGAATAAAGTGAATTTCACCTTGATTTAATAAGCAAACTCGCTGACAAACGGAGAGGGAAAAATTGTCGAAATGGAGCAATTATACGTGCACACATGTGCACTGGGTCTTCAGACAGTTCATAGAAAATGTACATTGTGCAAAAACCATGCATGGATTGCATTTTTTTGTTTTTCTTTTCTTGCACCGAGATAAACCTATACATTGATTTTGCCATTAACTTTTTTTTTTTTTGAGAGGTTTTTTTTTGCTATAGGGCACGTGCGCTCGCCAGACAGACAGAGAGAGACAGAGAGATAGAAAGCAGGAAATCACCCTCCAGGGGGGATGGCCACGCCGCAATCCCTTCTCCTCCATTCTCCTCTCGGGATCTTGGGCACGCACGCACACGCGCCCGGCGTGAGTTTAAGCCACCGGGTCCGGGACTCGAACCGCGGTCGACTACGTGGGAGTCCAGCGACATAGCCATTACGCTAACTGCTGGTCCCTTGCCATTAACTTTTGAAGTTCCCTTCATATATGCACAAAAACACAAACACAAAAATAGAAACACAAAGCAGGGCCAGCTCCATAGTGCAGCAGGCAAGTATTCTGCATGGAAGCCAAGTGCTTGCCTCAACTTGAACCGGGGCAGTGGGGGATGAAATGGGAGGGGGGGTGCCTGTGTCTTGAATAGCCTTGCCAGTCCTCAGCTGCAGAAGCCAGCTCCCTGTAATAAATCCCTTTTTACATACACACTCAGATACCTACCTACTTGGTTCTAACCCACTTGTTCTGCTTCTCTGATCGAATTCCAACATCAACCTTACCTCTTCCCTCACCTCAGCCCAAATTAAGTTGATTCTATCTCCTAAATAGTTATTGGAACTCTTCCTCTCCAAGAACACTGTCCTTGACTTAGTTCAAGCTGTCGTTTCTCACATAAAAAGATGCAAAGCCCACCTAACTGGCCTCCCTGCTTCTGGAAATGCTCCAGACCTCTACTGTCCAATATAGACTCACTAGCCATGTACCTGACAGCACAGTTCTAGACCGCGAGGGTTATTGTCTTAAAAATAACAATGCAACAAACATTCTACTAATATAGACATGTCTTGAAAACATACAAAGCAAGTCGAATGTTGGAGATATTCAGCAGTACTAATAAACACAGCCAATATAAATTCATGCACATACAAGTTGAGGGAATACATTAAGCTAAGATCTCTGGGTCCTGGAGCTCTTCGACTGATTCAGCCCATTGTTGACCACCTGCGTACCATGTATCGGGTGTTCGACTAGATTCTGAAATTGTAAATCGGACAGTCCAGGTTCTTGCTACCCTTCAGAGGCTTTGCAGGGTAGATTCGGTAACTGTGCAATATCTTTCCTGCATGGTGACAGTGCGAAAAAGTCACGAGAATGAGGCCAGGAAGCTAAGGCTTTGTCCCAGGGCACTAAACTTGAGCGTCACCAAGTGAAGCAACATGTAGTTTAAAAACCGTGTGTCCTTAAAGCCCCTCCAACCCCAGGTGCACCCTTAGCAGCTGCTAGGGAGAGATAAAACTAGAAATCATTATCAAAGGCATCCCAAGAGTCCTTGGGATGTGGTCAGGGAAGGGCTGCGCCATGTGCACCCCCTTGGATTTAAAGGCAAAGTCCTGCTACTTGCTCCTAGATCTAAAATGGCAAACTAGGTCCTGCAAGGCATCAATGGGCATCAACAGGAAGAACAAACCCACACCTGGGGCAAGTATTTCCTCTCCTTTCTGGTGTTTTTTTGTTTGTTTGTTTGTTTGTTTGTTTTACAACAAATGTACTTTTTGAACTCTTAGTCTCTTAGTCTTTGGTGTAGACAGTTTGTTTAAAATACCGAATGATTTCCTAGACCCTCGCTCATATGTGTCCCAATGCAGCGTCACACCTCAGTATCCTTGCACGTGTGGCTCCTACTGCCTGGCATGTCCATGCCCTCCCCACCACTCCCCAGCCCCTTCTGTTTGGCAAAGGCCTATTCCGCCTTCGGAACTCGGCCTAGGTATCCCTCTGTAGAATTCTTTTCTTGACTCCTCAGAGAGAATCACTAAGTTATATTTATCTAGGTGGGTGACCTCCACTAAAATTTAAACTTCCTAAAGTCACAAATTATTTTTTATAGCCTCAGCATCTAGCCCTGCGCCCAGGATGGGGTCAGGGCAGGGCTGTCCCACTTGTACCCCAGGAGACAGCAAGTTCCATTACCACCTCTCTATCCATCAGGCTCTCCTCTGCCGACCTCCAGCTCCCCTCCAGACCTGCAGACCAGGACTTGCTAACCAGTTTCTTCCAAGCACATGATGCTGACAGGCTGCCCT
>NW_006159897.1:1746854-1783346 GCF_000334495.1 Tupaia belangeri chinensis | reverse complement strand
AATGCCAGGCCTCATGAAGCAGGTCCCAGACTCTTAGCTTAGCTGAATAGCCCCAACCTATTGCCTCTGGCTCCATGGAGATGGCAGGAGGCGGGCAGCAGACTTGGTGGCCTTTAATCTGACTCGGGTTGGGACCTTGGGCATGTCTGAAGGTTTTAATAGAGTAGAACTCTGCTTCCAGCAGTGGAAGCCTCCCGGCAGAGCATAAAATGAACATGTTTTGGTCCTTGGATAAATTCCATCAAAATAGTGCTCACATACACTCAATCTCTAACATGGGTACACAGCAGACCACGTCTGAAAGGATGAACCTGCTAGTAGTGAGAATAAGGACATACTAGGATTCCGATCATGGAAAACTCCTCGTGCCCCTCTAGCCTAACAGTCTCCCATGAAATGATTGCACTGGTCATAGTAGGGTCACTATCCTAATTACATGGCAGTTTGGGCATTCAAAAACATCTTGCCAGGCCCCAAACCAACAATTCAAAGCTCAGGAATTAGAGCTGGCAGGAGGCATTTCCTCACATAATTGCATCCTTCTCAATAAGCTGGACTCTGTGCAGTTAGGAGCGGAAAAGGGACGGGGGAGTGTGGGGCCTGTTTCTGAAGTTCTCACCATTCTGATGTAGCTCTACATGCTTAAGACATCTCACCTGGAGAGGGCCTTTTAACAGCAAGGGCACGTGACAGATATGGAACCAGTCCTGTAGAGAACCATGCCCTGTTCCATCAATGTGGCCAAACTGGAACTCAGATCCTCAGTTTACAGCCCCCTTTCGTCCCATGCCCCTGGCAAATCGGTGAAATTAAAGTCTCTGGCAATGACCTGGTTTGCACAAGGAGACTGTTTATCATACCAGGTAAAACTTCATCATGACAAGTTAGCAATGAGAGCACTAAAATATTATGTATTTTGGGAAGATCCCAAACAGAAAAAATACAATAGAGGAGAAACTGGTAAAATCAGAAGAAAGTCTACACTTGAGTTAATACTATGGCCACACCACAATCTCTTCTCCTTCATTCTCCTCTTAAGATTTGGAGCATGCACCTAATGTGTTTTTCAAGCCACCAAGTCCGGGACTTGAACCTCGAAGTTAGCCATGTGGAATCCAGCTGCCTTAACCACTGTACCACCTGCTGGCCCAAGTACTATATTTTAAAACAATAAATAACAAATTGAACAGTAGCACCATAAGTATATACTCCTCAGTCTATGGGAAATGTCTACCCCCATCCTCGCTCAAGGAATATTTATCAAAATATAAGACCTTATTTTCTAGTCTTGGAGCAATAAGATGTTACCAGATATGCCAATCAAAGTGACAAATGAGGGGGAGAAAAATCTTCTCAAATATTTAATCATTTGGATGGTTTTAAGCTGTCAGAAGAACTGGACAGTGACACAGTGATAAGGCAACTCTGCAAGGCTGACTCACAGGGGAAGGTTCTGCATTCCCACCCAGAGATCTCTCTTTATAAGCCAGGCATGCGTGTGCCCAGGATCCAGGGCTCTCTGAGGCTGGGGATGGACTGCAGGACTCTGACCCTGTCGGCAGTGCCCTTCTCCCTGTCTCTGTCACTCTTGCTCATGGAAGAAAATTACTAAAATTAAAAACAAATCAAAAGAACAAACAAGCAAACAAAAACAGTTGTCACATACAAAATAGTTGAGATTTTTCTAGACTGCCAACATTTCACATATACAAACACAGAAGCACAAGAGCCCAGCAGCTTCAGGGTCTGCTGAAACAGAGGGTATGCCATGGGGTGTAACAAGGGATGGGGTTGCTTTGGTTTAAGGAGGGGAAGGTTAATTTGGCAATAGATTAGAGAGGAATGCAGGAAGAACAGTCGGACGACCTAAAAATGGTTATCCAGCCACAGATAAAGAAGTACTGTGCTGGGGGTGAGCCATGGGGCAGGGAGATACTGAACCAGCCTAAGAATGGGGTCACTTGAGAGGTTGCATACAAGGAGCCTGGCTGAGTGGGGAGAAGACGTGGAGAAAGGGAGGTGCCACATCTCTCACTCGGCAGGCACAGAGGAACAGCACAGACGTCGCAGACAGGCCGAAAGGTAGAAAATATACGAGGTGACAGGGTAAATGAAGCAGTCACTAAAGAGTCACACAGACTGTTTTTAACTTTCTAAAAACCTGCAGCTTTGCAAAGCTCACTGATTCAACAAGTCTTTATTAAACATCAACCACGTACTAGTTACTATATTACACTTTGGAATCCCAAGATGTTCAAGATGCAGACATTGCTGCTCTTATGAATGAGCCAGGCTAGGGCCAGGCATATAAAACACAGTCCAAGGTGAGACTGGCTGAGGTCTACTTACTAACATGCTAGGTGTGATGGCGGGAGCCTTACTGAATTAATTTATTTACTCCACACATATTTATTGAGCACTTACAAGTGCTAGGCTGTTCTAAGTACCAGGTACATGACACTGAGTGAAACAGATAAGGGCATGGCCCTCATGGTGCTCATTCTGTTTGGAGAAAACGGACAGTATATAGGTAAGCAAATCAATGGGCAAGGTAAGTCCCAATACTGCTCTGTCCAGAGGTTAACAGGGAGACGAGATAGCATGGAAGAACAGGTAGACTTGTACTAAACATACATGGTGGTTATGGATGACCATGCGAGGACATCCCAGTCCCCTGTCCATGCCAGGTGCACCCGTGCCCATGACCCAGGCTGGTCGGGGCTGGATTGTGGCTTTGAGACCCTGTTGCAGGGGCCTGCCTCTCGTTTTCTCTGTGTACACACAGGCATGCACATTGACTCTTTTTCTCTCATGGAAGTAAATAAATAACTTAAAAAAATCTGTACGATGAAACATTTGATCAATGATAATCTGTCCACTTTTATTTGTCACTTCTGATAATATAATATTTTAGGGTGAACTGTTAGAATTTGGCAAATTAGTTCAGTTTCTTTCATTTGAATGACATTTCTGTAACATCTTATTATAATTACTAACAAGGTTAGAAAATAAGGTCTCATGCTTTGACAAATATTCATGTGAGGTGGTGCAGACACTTCCTGCAGGGTGACCTTTGAAGACCCTGTTGCAGGGACCTGCCTCTCGTTTTCTCTGTGTACACACAGGCATGCACATTGACTCTTTTTCTCTCATGGAAGTAAATAAATAACTTAAAAAAATCTGTACGATGAAACATTTGATCAATGATAATCTGTCCACTTTTATTTGTCACTTCTGATAATATAATATTTTAGGGTGAACTGTTAGAATTTGGCAAATTAGTTCAGTTTCTTTCATTTGAATGACATTTCTGTAACATCTTATTATAATTACTAACAAGGTTAGAAAATAAGGTCTCATGCTTTGACAAATATTCATGTGAGGTGGTGCAGACACTTCCTGCAGGGTGACCTGCAAGGCAAGGAGGCACCTGCCTGCAAAGAAGATGGCTGTGTTCACGTTCCAGGCTGAGGGGACAGCAATTGCAAGGGCCTGCCGTGGAGGCAAGTTCCACATGGCCAGAGTACAGAGGGGAGGTCAGTGTGACTGGAGCCAGGGCGGTTGTGCTCAAGGTGGCCGGGGCCATACCCCAGGAGGCCTGGAAGCCACTAAGGGCTCTCAAGCAGGAGTGATCCAATCTGCTTGACATTTTTACCGATCATTCTGAGAGCTACATGAAGAACGGGTGGTATGGATGGAGACAGAGAATGCGGAGAAACCAGTGAGGCATCTGGAAGAATCTGAAGTGGAGCTAGAAAGAGGATGTTTATGGGATATATTTTAGAGAGAGAGCCAAAAGAACGTGCTGATGAGGGGATAGTAGTGAGGAAAATATGAACATGAAATGACACCCAACTATCTGACTTCATCACTTGAGTGGATAGTGGTGCCATGTACTGAGGTTTATCAAGTGGAGGGAGAGGTGGAATTTAAGGGGAAAGGGACAGGGAAACTGGCAATGAGGACTTCTGCCCACAAGGAAGGAGCCAAGGAGTCAAGGAGCCATCCAGTGGGTGTTTTCTTCAAGGGTCCAGAGCCCAGGGCTGGAGGAAACATTTGACCATCATAAGCATATGAATGGTATTTACAGTATATATAAAATAAGAAAATGTATATCAGCATATATCAATATTGTCAGGATGTCAGTTCTTCCCAGCTTAATCCACAGATTCAATGCTCTCCCAACCAAAATTATAGTTGGTTATTTCTTGTGGCTATAGATAAACTGATCCTAAACTTTACTTGAAAGAGACGTAAAAGACCTAGAAAAGGCAACACAGCATCGGAAGAAAAGAACAAACCTGAAAGCCTGACAGTACCTGACTTGAAGACATATTATAAAGCTACATTAATCAAGATAATGTGATTTGGTAAAAGAAAACTATTAATACAATGGACCAATGGAGTATAACAGTCCAAAAATAGGCCCATATAAGTTTTATGTGTGTGTATGTATGTATATACATACATGTTTGTATGTACACACACACATATATAGATAGATAGATATTCTAGGATGATTATGGGATATATATTATATATTATGTATTATATATTATGTATTATGTGTGTGTGTGTGTGTGTGTGTATGAACGACAGCAAGAAAATATCAATTCCTTTATGATTTGCCTATTTGGAATTAGAAAAGATATTTCCATAAAAGTGATGTTAAGTGCTTCATAAGTGTGCTCTATATAGTTTTTGAGAAAATGTATTACATGGTAGAACCAGGATAGAAATACTTCATGCCTAGACTGGGAACGTTATGAAAACAGCAAGTTCAAACTTAGTACCTCGCACATGTATTTAGTCTCAGGTGCAATCAATTATAAGATGAACAATCAATTTGCACAGCACTAAGAATAAACAAAACCAAGAAAACTGTAAAACAATGCTTTCTTGTTCCTCACGATTATAATTATTGGAAAAGCTTTCACTATTAGATTTATCATGTATCAATCATGCACCTACATAAAAAAGAAAATAACAGCTAAGATACTCCTAACATGGGGAACCAGCAGTTAGCGTAATGGCTATGTCACTGGACTCCCACGTAGTCGACCGCGGGTCGCGTCCCAGACCCGGTGGTTTAAAACTCACGCTGGGCACGTGTGCGTGCGTGCCCAAGATCCCAAGAGGAGAATGGAGGAGAAGGGATTGCGGTGTGGCCATCCCCCCTGGGGGGTGATTTCTCGCTTTCTGTCTCTATGTCTCTCTCTGTCTGTCTGGCGAGTACACGCGTCCTACAGCGTAAACCTCTCCAAAAAAAAAAAAAAAATACTCCTAACACGTCTCACCATTCGCAGTCTGACTTTTGTGAGTCACTTTAACTCAGCCAGTGACGTCAATTTTCTTCCACGTAAAGCTCCTCTATCATCCCGGGATATACTTCTAGTTGGCCACTTCAATCTGCCAGTTTTGAGGCTGGCATGTCTTGTTCTTAGTCAGTATCAGGCAGCTTTTTAGATAAACAAGACTCACATTCACATAGTTTTGAGTAATTTCCTTTTCAGTTTGGCTGACATCTCTGTGTGCACACACACACGCATGTGACTGGGTGCGTGTGCACAATAACATCTTTGGAGAAGAGACTCTATGAATTGTTTGGTGTTAAAATGAACCTACGGCTGCAACCTTAGCCACAAGCAATTGTATGCGGTATTGTAACAGTAACTGCTTTTCGTAACCTACGCCTCTGACCCTGATGTCCTTTGCTCCTTGAACATTCAAGAAATATTTAGTTTTTAAAAGAATACTGGGTTTTTAATCAGCATTTCCTATCTAAACTTGGTTTTTCCTCAACGTAGTCCCAGATTACTGGAGAATCCGCAGCTACAGTTCCAAGTTGGCAGGAAGTTTGACGAGGCGATGCTCTAAGCCTCAACAACAGTCCTGTGCAGTTCATGAACTGGGCACTCCAGTCTCTCAGTGCTGTGAGATTCCTTTCGTGTCTTCGAAGGGATCTATCAATTTCTCCTGCTTCCAGCTGCATACTTTGTTATCTGCAAGGCAATTCGTTTGCCCTAACTCTGTAACCCAGCTTTAGCTACTTACCTTCTGTCTCAGGGCCCCCGAATCTCTTATCTATTTCTTTGGGGAAAAAAATTTTAAAAACAACAACAACAACAAAAAACCAAGCAACTAAGGTCATTCCTTCAACAAAATTCTTTACTAACACCAAATTTACATCCTATTGATTTATTTCCATGAGACTATGTTTACAAAACACTTTTGTTACAGTGTTGACTCATGACTTAATAGTTTTGAAGGCCCAGCCATGACCATGCTTCTAAGACACTGGGCTGCCCTGGCAGGAACCAACCACATGAGTGACCGGGGTTTGATTCCCAGTCAAATGGAGAGGCTAGTGTAGGGGTGTGCACTTGCAATCCTAGATAAAGGTTAGGAGCTCAAAGCTGGTCTGGGCAACATGGCAAAAGCGGGGCATGGTGGCTTGCACCTGTTAAACTGAAGGGACTTCGCATATGAATTTGGAGGAATGTAATTCAGCCTGTAACACTAGCCTTTTACAGAAAACATTCCCAAGCCCTGGGTCACACTACTGAATGAGAAGCCCTGCAGGAGACAGGCTCAACCATGCACCAGTCATTCCAGCCACCAGAACACAGTGCTGTCTAGACCCGTGAGGGAAGCCACTTCGGATGGGCCATCCACAGTTGAGTGCCTACTAAAAGCCACCAGCTCAGCCACTCCTGGCAGTAGCTTGCAGGGCAGAGAGAAGCCATCTCAGGGAGGTCTGCCCAGTGTAGACTTGTGACCAAATAGATGGCTGTGTTTATGTTTGGGCATGTCTTTCACAAAGCAACAGATAATGGAAACAGCTTCCCTCACAGAGGCCCCAGGGTAGGAGCTCCTGTGGAATAGAACAGAAAAGGAAAAGAGGCCACGTGGTCTGAGAGCAACGGGAGAGTTGGGTCAAAGGTAAAGACAAGCACATTCTGTAGCTAAGATCTAATAAGACAGTAATACATAGAGGATGAGGTGGTTCCTCACATTAATCGGGAACTCCCTTGGAATATTAAAAGTGGGATTGTATAAGAGAGGAGGCTGCTCCAATTAAAAGAACAAAGAACCTAAAACTAATTCCAGGAAACCCAGTTTCTGCCTCAAACTAGCTTTGAGAAGGTACCGACACTCTTGGATGTTCCATTTCCTCATTTATAAAACAGAGATGATACAAACTATCTCTCAGATTATTTGCAAGTATTATCCATAAAAGCATGGCATGCCTCGCATAGCACTGGGTCAACGGCAGGCATTCTATCCTGTACCTCTTTCAGTCTTTCTAAAACAGTTGTGATGTTTCCACTATATGAAAGGTTTATTAATAAGCTCAGAAGTTTTAAAAATGCATGAGAGAGCATGCATGTGCATGAAGACAGAGAGAGTGGGAGAGAAGCACCCCCAGCAGGGTCTGATCGGGTTGTGATCCACTTTCCCCAGCCCTCCAACCCATCAGGGTTGTGTACACCCAAGGTTGGCACGTTTCAGGTCAACCAGACCAGGGAGCTGAACTGTCATCGGCCATCTGGTTTCCAGCAGTGCAGTCTAGCATGCTACAAACTGTGTCACAGAAGCTGGGCCAATAATCTCAAATTTAATAAAACAAAAATGCTTAGAAAAGGTTTTAAGCCCTATCAAGTAACACTATCACAATATATTAAAATTCAGTTTGGATTTTTGTGGGATACATAGCCACTTTATAAAATTAAGTATACTTTTTGTTTTTATGTTTCTGCTATTTAAGTTTTTCATCAACTTTAGTTACTTCTTCCAGTTATCCATCTTCACAAAGGGAGGCAAGCATGGGACTTTAAAAAGGAAAATGCTGGAGGAATTCCGTTCTTTCTGTTACCCATATCTATTCAGCAGGCATCTCCATTGTGTGTCCTCCTTATCTGCAGCAGGACCTAGCACTAACCTGGTATACAAGAGGTGCTAAATATTTACTGGGGACCAACAGAGGCATAATGGTTATGTTGCTGGACTCCCATGTAGTCGACCATGGTTCAAATCTTGGATCTGGTGGCTTAAAACTCATGCTAGATACGTGTGCATGCATGCCCAAAATCCTGAGAAGAGAATGGAGGAGAAGGGATTGTGGCATGGCCATTCCCCTGGAGGGTGATTTCTTGCTTTCTCTCTGGTCAGTGCACGTGCCCTATAGCCAAAAATCTCTCTAAATAAAAAAGAAAAGAGAGAAAGCCCAAATTTCCAGATAGAATTAAGGAGAAATTCCCTTTAATGTGTTTTGGATCTGTGACTCAGTGGAAGCCGTGATTTATTTTGGAAACACGACCCTGAGTGGATAAGTCCAATAAACATCCCTACCCTAACTCGTAATTCCTGTTTGAAGGCCAGGAGCATGGGTAGTTCTCCATGTGTGGTTCTCAGACTGACAGCACCAGCATCACTGGGACTTTTTAGAAATGCAAATTCTGTGCTCCATTCCGACCTACTCAGCAGATGATGTTTAACAAGCCCTGCGGGGGACTCCAATACATATTAAATTTAAGAACTAGTAGCCTAGGTAAAGAATTTAAAAGAAATAAAAGGGCTTACTTCTTTCATTCCATGAGAGAGACTGACAGACTGAGGCAGACACTCTGGATGGAGTTTTCACACCATGCCCACCCCAGCCAGGCCGGATCAGAGATGCCTGGACATGAACCTAGACTCTTTTTTCCCATGTGGGTATAGTATATCATTGTGCCACCATGTGGCTCGGTCAACTGCAACATGCCAGGAACAGATGTCCAATATTCTGATGAGCTGGCGGGCTGGGGAAAAGGGATCACATTATGATCAGACCCTGCTGGGGACCAGGCTTCTCTCTCTCTCCTCCCCATCCCCATGCATGCACATGCTCTACCACAAAATTTTCAATCGGGGTTATTAATAAAACTTTTGGGTCACCATGTGGCTCGGTCAACTGCAACATGCCAGGAACAGATGTCCAATATTCTGATGAGCTGGCGGGCTGGGGAAAAGGGATCACATTATGATCAGACCCTGCTGGGGACCAGGCTTCTCTCTCTCTCCTCCCCATCCCCATGCATGCACATGCTCTACCACAAAATTTTCAATCGGGGTTATTAATAAAACTTTTGGGTAGGCAATACTTCTATTTTAGTACGACTGAATAGGTGCCTGCCACTTGCCCAGTGCTATGCAAGGCACATCAGACTTTTATGGCTAATACTTACAAATTGTTAGGGAGGCAGATTGTATCATCTCTGCTTCATGGATGAGGAAACAGAGCGTCTAAGAGTCTCAGGACCTGCCAAAGTTAGTTTGAGGCAGAAACTGGATGTTATCAGTTGCCTTTGACAAACAAATGTCCATTCTCTCAGTTTCACAACTTAGCTCATTCACCCTGTGAATCACTGGCTAATTAGTCCAATGGTTTTTACTTCCAAGCATTAAAAAAAAAAAAAAAAAAAAAAAAGTCCTGTATTTTTTCTATTCCTTCTTCCTTTCCCCACCATTATAAAAAGCAAATAAAATCAAGCACTTTGCAATCACACCACATACATGAACGGCCCTAGGTAAATGGAATCTGTGGGACTTATTTGAATGCTACTTATTATGAAAGAACGGATCACTGAAAAGTCAACCTCAAATCTTCTAGACATACAACTTAATGATTTGGGTGGATAATCTGACATAGAGACAGTCACGGGAGCTGTGGATTTAGGAAATACAATACATTCTGACCCATCAAGCAGGTGTCCACACCCCTGGGAACTTTACTGACTACAGCCCCTGATGAGGCACATGTGGACACACCTGAGCCTCCCCATCCGACTAGCTGGACTGACTGGGACCCAATGAAGGACAACCAAACCTTGTTGTGACAATCTACTAAAACTTTTGTGGTCTGGCTCAAAAATTACAGCTGGGTCGGGCAGATGATCTCTTTTAAGTGCTAAACAAAGAAACCCAGGAAGGTTTTGCCAACTAGCTGTGGAAACCAAATGAGAAAAGCATTGAATTCTTAGGGAGCACTGTGAACAGCTATGATGGGCGACTGCCAAGCTTCAGTTATGTGGAGGAACAGAAGGTATAAAGGAAGAGGAGGCCATTCTATCACAAGTGGAGACTAGTGCAGGGACAAAGAGAAAAACAGAGTTTACAGGCTGCAGGATAGATGAGAAGGCCCCTAGCCAAAGCATCAAGGCTAGTTTCTACACTGGGCAGCCCAGCCCAGGAGACAGCTTTAGGATAGGCCCTTCACTTGACTCCCATGCACACGACTCCAGCGATTTCTCACAAGCGAAGGAGCTAAGGTACAGCACATGAGCACCCTTCAACGTGCTGTGAGTACTGCTGCATTCCTGTGCAAGGATGCAGAATGGGTGCAGAATGTTTGCAAGGTTAATGAAATGAATTATTGTAGATATCTAAAATGACGGTGAACTCTGCTTTCTCCTTTAAAATGATCCATCTGCTTATCGAGGCAATGTTTTCTAAGTTAATTAAGTATGGAGCAGAAAGTCTTCCAAGCAGACACTTTTAATTAATTCTTAATTATGAATGCCCACATACGTCCTCCAAGTAGGCAAAAATGTATGGTGTAAGGAGATAAACGGGGGGTGGGGGGGGGAAGGCACAGAGAAGGAAGAACACAACACTCCTGTTTTTGATGCTTTTTAGTTCGACTTATCAGATGTCAAAACGGCTTCAAAAAACACCTACCTTGAGGATGGTTTGGAAAACAGTGAGAACATACACAAATCGTAACACACTCCTTACTTAATTTGTTCCTCTTCATTCTTATATGTTGCTAAGAGACTGTCTTTTCAAGGCTCGAATACACAGATTTTTCCCAATTTAGAAATCAGGAGGACTTGCATAAAACTTCACAAAGGCAGCCAGTTAGAGGTAGACATTTATTTGGTAATGATCAACCCACATTTCTCCAAACAACTTCCTGAAACATATTATTGAATGCTTGGGTGACGCATGCAAATTTAGTGTCTCTAGTTAATCCATCTGCTTTGTTAGTGTGCACACACTGAAGTTTGGGATGACCCTTCCCTCCTTACTGAAGGGGAACCAGGACAGTCGCTCTCCCACTGAAAGAGAAACAGCCTTCGACTGGAGGCCACTGAAAGACGATGAGCACGTCATGATTGCTGGTGAGTTGTCAAGGATACTGATCACCGCCATCAGGGGTAAACTGATAAAAGATCAAAGATTGGTATGGGGAACCGAGAATCGGTATAGGAGTATATTGGAACAGTCGTAGAGATTATAACAGTATATTCTTATTCTGTAATTTAGAAATTATGGCATACAGTATAGCATGCTATTAAACTGGTACATTAGAGGATAATGATATTATGAAAGACCATTTTTCCCTTAGCATTCTCGAGTGCACTTTGGTATTTGTTTTGTAGTTTATTAACCATCTGAGAGCCTGAGAAAAGAAACAAAACGGCAATATATACCTGGGACAACTGAAGATAAAAATAAAAAAAGCAAACCTTCAGCATAACTGAAATTAGAATGTAAATCAATGGGGGAATGGCTGAATTCACAAAAAGTTGACGAACAAACCTCTTTCTCTTTAGAAAGGACTCATTTGAACACTTTCAAATGTCCAAATATAGGGCCAGCCTGTGGAATGGTGGTTAAGGTAGCACGGCCAACTGTGCAGTTTGAGTCCTGATTCGGTAGCTTAAGAACATGTCAGGAGCACGTGCATGAGGGAGGGAGAAATGGGGGAGAAGGGGTTGAAACATGATGATGCCCCATGGGAGACACTCACTTTTTCTCTCTGGCAAAAAACAAACAAACAAACAAAAATTAAATTGAATTGAATTAAAATCCAAGTATATAGTCACTAGAAGAGTTTGGCTTTGTTTTGTTTTACTAGAGAGCACATGTGCTCACCAGAGAAACACAGAAAGAGAGAAGAAAGCGCCCCCAGTGGGGATGGTCATACTGCCTCACACTACATCTCATCTCCTCCATCTCCCTCTATATGGGTTTTTGGGTAGACACGTGCCTGGTGTGTTTCTCAAGCTGCTAGGTCTGGGACTTGAACTAGAAGGTTGGCCAGGTAAGATCTGCTACCCCAATTGGCAAGTCACAGGGTGACCCAGAAGAGCTTCTTCATAAACTAACACTAAAGAATCATAGCGACAGGTCAACTTTGCTGAGACAAATTAACGGCTTTTATTTGCATATAAAGAAACATAACTAGAGCTGCCCTGTAGCCTAGTGATTAACCTGGATCCCACCTAGCTGACCTCAGTTCAAATCCTGACTCCAGTGGCTCGAAAAGCACTCCTGACATCTCTGCATGCATGCCCAAAATCTGGACAGGATGAAGCAACGGAGAAGGGAGTGCAGCATGACCATGCCTCGTTGAAGGGTGCTGTCTCCCCCTCCCTCCCTCTCACTCTGTCTGTCTCTGGCGAGTGCATGTGCCCTCTCTCAGAAAGAAAGGAAGGACGAACTAAACAAACAAACATAACTGGATTCAATTATAAAGAAGACAAAGTCTAAAGAGTTTCAATCTTCGTTGGATTTGTATGAGAGCCTGACCTCATACATTTTAAAAAGCATTATAACCGCTTTGGAGAAGAGGACTAAAAAGATCTGAGTTTGCAATGAACTGTTCATGTCTACTCAAAATTCGTGTTAAAATCCTAACCCCCATATGATGTTTCTGGAAGGTGGGACCTTTGAGAAGTGATTAGGTCACAGGAGTGGGGCCCTCATGGCTGGAATTAGTGCTCTTTTAAAACAGTCTCCAGGGAGCTCTCACGCCCTCTTTCTACCACATAAGGGTATGTTAGAGTCAGCACGGAGAGAAATGGTGATGCCAGAGACAGTGTGGGAGGAGGGTGGGAAATGGGGGAGAACGAGAGGGAGGGAATCAATGGGAAAAAGAAAGAAGCCAAACATTTTATGGAACAAAAATGGAAACTTGTCTGATGATAACGTCCATGGTAATATCTTTGACTGATGGGAAAATTCATTTGATAGGTTGTAACGATACATAGTGACTGATGGTAAGAAAGGAAAGAAGGACAAGGAGAAGAAGAGGAGAGAAGAAAACAGTTGGGATTTGTAACTTGGAAGAGGTCCCTCACCAAAACGCAGGCATGTTGTCTCAGTCATCTCAGACTGCCTGCCTCTAAGACCATGAGAAGTAAAATCCTGTTGTTTATAAGCATCCAGTGTGTGGTATTTTGTTATAGAACTCAAATGGACTAACCCAGAGCTACGGTCTCAATTCTGCTTCTCGGGCTCGTTCATTTCATTTCCCTGAATACTATTTTCTCATCTGGGTAAGAGAGGAAAGAAGTGTGTGGCAAGGGCTGGGGTGGGCACTGACGTTTCCTGAGCACCTCCTACATGGCCAGCGTTGTCCTTACATCTAACCCAATCCTCACGCCAGTTCCTGATTTTATAAAAAGGGAACTGAGGACGGGGAGGAAACTACCCAGCATCACGGGGGAGGTAGCACAAACAGGGTTTCAGCCTAGTCTCTCTGGTTTCAAAGCATTACCGCTTGATGGCCATGATGACTCGCATATTCTACTTCCAGAGTCTGAGGATAAATGTGAGCATCCCCTCCTCAATGCTCGCACATATGTCTGACCCCATATACTGTGATGTAACATCCAAGTCACATCTCAGAGAGCGCCCTCTCCAGCAAACTCTCCCCGCCCCCACAACCTAAACCCAGACAAGCTTTTAGAACAGAGAACTGGAGGCTCAAAAAAAAAGTCAGAGTCATCCACCTTTATTTCCATGTAACCTGATATATTTTTGTGAGATACAGTTTGCTCAGGGAGCAGAGCAGATATTCCAGTCCTGCGAGTCTGGTACCTTCTCACAGAGGAGCAGAGGAGTGCGTGCTGCTGCACAATGAACGTCAGTATTCCTGATTCCATATGTCCCCAGTGGGCACCAGCCAAATCTCCAAGTCATTGCTTCCACACCCATAGGAGGTAAGTTTACATTTATAATGAAGGAATGACAGTGATCAGCAAGAACATGCTATTAGTGCTCGTATTTCTATTTTTAAATTTCTCGAATGAGAGGAAAAGACTGAGCATCGTTAATAATGGAACTTGCCGTCTAGTTTCATATAGTGCTTGCTGCTTCACAGATGAAATCTGAAGCCAAACAAGGCACCCTGGCAGTTTGTGCCTTCAGGCAACAGAGGCCCTTTGGGTGAAATGAAATTTTTCTGCTGATGGGAACTGCCAGTAGTACTTGCTCTAAAATGATACACATCTTTATAGGCACTGCCTCTACACAAGTGCGACCTCACATACGCTTCCTGTTAGGCCTACCGAGCTGAATTAAAAGAGCAGGGCTGTTCTCCCAGCGAGACTTGTTCTTAACATTCGTAACGGGTGAATAAAATCCTCCTTATACATGATAGCCGATTAATGACAATTAACATGCTTTAAGGTGCCATGATCAGAAGCCCCTGACAGGCAGGTTTATGTAAAAAGAGCCTCGGCTCCAGGCGTCCCTGGGGCTCTCCAAGGCCACTTGCCCTTGAAGCTTTAGGAGGTCAGTGCAAGGATTTGGTTCCAAATTTAGGCAAGAAGGACACGTTCTAAATGCTGCTAATTCTGATATAAACTTCCAAGATTAGAATAAAATGGAGTAATAATATTTAAAAGTCCGAGAAATAATCTAACTGTAACGTGCTTTACTGAAGGTGTTCCTCTAAAATCAGTTTGAAGACATGACTGACGAATAAAGGAAATTCTTTAAAGTAAGCTTTTCAAAAACTATTAGGATTTTTAAAAGGTGTTTGCAAAGCAGAGATCTTTTGGCACAGTGCATGACTGCCTAGCACTAGAACACTTTCCAGACAAAGCTCACCACCCCATAATCACTCTCCACTCTCTGGAGCGCAAGCTAGCAATTATCAAAGCTCTAATGGATACCCACCTCCACCTCTGGTGGTGGCCTACCTGGGTTCAGAAATCCGAATCTTCCCCTTGTCAGCTGAGGTCTTGGACAAGCCGTGTAAGCTCTAAGAGCTAGTTCTTCATTTACATGTAATAATCCTGACATGGGGTTACTGTGAGGATTAACTAAGATACACATGTACAACCCTCCCTTCACCCAATGCCTGGCACATAAGAAGGGCTCAGTAATGGGTGCGGGCTCTCATTACGGTAGTAATTATCATTGCTACCAGGAATGATGGTGGAAATGGAACTAGTGAGGTTCCACTGTAGATGGAGGACCCAGCCATGTCCTGAGTCACCCAGCCACAGTGTAGAGGCAATCACGTAGACCTATGGCTGATTAAACATCTTCCTATCAAGTGGGTTGAACTAAATATTCCACCACTGACCACTGCTTTCTTTTTTTTTTTTTTTTAATCGATAGAGAGCATATGTGTGTGCATGAAAGAGAGAGGGCAGGCACTTCAGACAGGGTTCTGTCACACCATGATCCTAGTCCTCCAGTTCCTCAGGATGTTGGATGCCCCAGGTGTTTTCAGGCCAACCCAGGGATCCAAACCCGTGGCTGTCCATGTGACTTCCACCATGCAGTCCAGTATACCATGGACTACCGTACCTAGTCTGGGCCTGACTATTGCTTTTTTTTTTTTTAATGAAATATGTAGGTAGCAACCGAATTGCTGGGTTTGGGGATGCAATCATAATGCCCGTCACAGACGGCCCACTTTATAAGGTGAATCTAAGCCTGCTGGATGACATATGGACAGATCAGGTAACACACAAGCTCCCAAGTTCTTCTCATTTGAAGTAGCCCGGGTACCTCATTTCTTCTGAGATGCCTCCATCAATAACAAGTCTGAATGACTCTTGAAATGCTTTAGGATGAAAACAGCTGTTGAAGGGGTGGACACATGTCAGTGGTAAAAACTCTAAAAGGAGAACACAGAGCTTAGCTAAAAACAAAGCAACAGGAAGTCAGGCACATGCATGATCCTGAAATACCCTGAATAGTATCATAAGACTTCTACCCTGGAAAGAGTTGCAACCTCCTTATCTTAATGCTTTTGTGATATCTGACAGAAGGGGCGGGAAAATAACTGTGAATAAGATGAATTCTGATTAAGTAACGACTAGGTTAGTGATGGTGTCACTTAACCACCAAAGATAAGAACCTGGTCTATAATCTAGATTCAGTTGGATAGAAAATGACCAAGAGTACTGCCCCACCCCCCATCATTCCAATGGCAGAATAAAATGAGGCAAAAATAATCCACTTCACTTAAGATTTGCAGACTTACTGTCTACCACATAACCAGCATTGTGTCTGGTTGTCATTATGGGTATGAGTGAGTGCATGTGTGTGTGTGTGGGGGGGTGTGTGTGCGCGCATGTGTGTGTGTCTAAAGAAATTGAACACTTTCAAAAATATGACTCAGTCAATAGGTTTTATATGAATATTTAGTCAGAATAGAATATCAAGCAAGTCATCAGTTTCCAGAAAAGAACTAAGAAATATAAGGACAACTCTAAACTGTGGTAACACTGACATGTTTACAGGCAACCTGATTGGTTTCAGAAAGGAAACCAACTTATTTCTTTTGGAGGCATCTACAATAAGCAATCTTAGCAGATGAAACCTTATACCATAAAAAGAACAGGGTATAGAAATATAAACTTGAACTGGTTAAAACTGTTCATACTACCACCACTTCAATGGACTCATGTACACTGTCGGTATTTTTTTTTGGAGAGGTTTTTTTGCCATAGGGTGCGTGCACTCGCCAGACAGACAGAGAGAGACACAGAGAGACAGAAAGCGAGAAATCACCCCCCAGGGGGGATGGCTACGCTGCAATCCCTTCTCCTCCATTCTCCTCTTGGGATCTTGGGCACGCACGCACACGCGCCCGGCATGAGTTTTAAGCCACCAGGTCTGGGACGCAAACCGTGGTTGACTACATGGGAGTCCAGCGACATAGCCATTATGCTAACTGCTGGTCCCCACTGTCGGTATTTCTCGTGTGGAACTGATAAAAAAAAAAAATCTTCAAAAAGGCCACACTACATTCGGCATTAAAAGGAATTGATCCCATATACAAAAAGGTCCACACACAGAACTTCGTGGGCCCTAAGAAAGAAAAATACTCACCAGAAGACAGAATTGTGCATGCTTTATCATGAGATATGGGCAAAGGGATTGCTGATGATGCCAAGCAGTGAAAGGAACTGCAGGAGAAAGCCACGGAGGTTGGTGTGACCTCTTCAGGAGTCACCCAAGACCATCACCATGAGCTTCCTGTCACAGCTCAGTCTGCAATGTCACTTGTTCTTTACTAGTATATAAAATAGTCTGTCTAAAATGGATGGCATTGCAGTATATAAAATATTAATGCCTTAGAAACATCAATGCAAACCTATGAACTTCACAAAGATTTGTTTCTAGTTCTGACCCAGACGTAGGGCAGCAGCTGCCTAGCCTTTCCAATGCCAGCCCCATCTGTGGGCCCTCCTGAGAAGCAGGGTGAGTGGTGAAGGGGCTTCTGAGCCAGGCTGCCCTGGTTCAAACTCAGGCTCTGCCACACACGCTAGCTGTGGGACCTTGGACAAGTGACTTCTCTCTTCTGGGCTTCCGATTCCTCATTTATAAAACAAGGATAACAGTTCCCATCTCACAGAGTTGTTGTAATAGTTAAACGAGTATCTGAGAGGAGCTTAGAACTGCTCCTGGCACATGGTATGCATCACATAAAGTACTTGTTAAAGAAAATCAGCGCCCAGACTTTGGCATCAGACTGTTCTCCAAAGAGAGAAACCAGCGTTTCTCAAAGAAATGACATATCTTAGGGCAGAGAAGATTAAGAATGGACAAGGGCCTACCTGAGACTAGCAGGAAGGTAGGGAGAGAATGCTCATGGAGGCCAGGGGAAGTGCTGAAAAGACAAATCACTATCCAAGATGAGACTTCATGGGCGTCAACGATAGCAAAGCATCTGAATGGGAAAGGCATGATGTCATAAGAATATCCACATGAGAAAAGTTAATATAAAGTAGACAATGAGGTGTCATGATGCAAAAGAAGGGAGAGGCGGATCTGCTTCATTTTTAATTTTAATAAATATAAGAGTGCTAGCTGTTTTGTTTCTTCAATGAAATATTTATCTGCTTAAGTAGAGAAGAGTAATTGCAGGAAACTCACCAATACAAGTTCTAGCAAAGGGAGAGAGTGTACCACCATTAACAGGAAGGTCTTAACATAATAAACAGAGGAAAGAAAATTGAATGGTGTGTCAAGATGATGAATTAGCTAAATGTTCTGAGAGGTGCATTAACTGCAGACTTCATCCCTCATATCCTAGAGCTGATACCCTTAGATGGCCCTACTAATTGGAGTGAGATGGTAATAAACTTCCAATGATGCAAAAAACCAGGCAGACATTAGGGTGATGGGGTAATGGCCTATGAAATGCCAACTGGGCAAAACTTAGAAAATAAAACATTCTGAGAGAAGCACCATACTACAAAAGAGACCCGATGTGAAGCATGATTCCAAAATCTTCCTAATGTACTGAGTAGTAGGAAATGGCATGAAGTGTTTTTTCTGTTTTTCTATGCAAAAATCCATCATGACTTTTCCAATGACCCAGTAACACTGAGGGCAAATATAAAATGGGGCCCTGCGAAGTGACAGTGGCTTGGATGTGATGAACTTAGGCATGACCAAAAATCAATCAGCTGATAACTACATCCTGCCATTTCAGCTGGCCAGACTATTTTTCTGGTTCTGATCGTATGTCTATAATTGTCGAAAAATACTATTATATTATTGTAACCGTAAGAGAGTCTCAAAATGGATATTGCTCTATGAGTCATGAGTTATCAAAATCTATGCTGCTACAAACCTAGGAATGTGGACAGATTTAAGAACATATGAACCACCATGGTGTTGGTATTTTAGAGCAAGCTTAAGTGCTAGGTGCTTCATGATCACTGGAGTTCTGTGCGCCTCATCCAGCAGAGTGTTAAAAAGTATCATTATTAGGCCAGTAAGTGGCATGGTGCTTAAGGCACTGGACTCCAACATGGTTGACCTCTGTATGAGTCCCAGACCCAGCAGCTTGAAAATCACGCCAGGTGCGTATGAGTGTGTGCCCAAAATTCCAGGAGGAGAATGGAGGAGAAAGGATTGTGGCATGGCCATCTCCTGGGGTAGGGTGTGTGTGGGGGTGATTTCTCACTTTCCATCTCTCTGTTTCCCTCTGGCAAATGTATATATCCTCTGGAAAAAAAAAAAAAAAAGAATAGCACCCCCACAGGGTTCCTATGAGCCTGGAAGACTAGAGGGAGAACTGGAATGGAAAGACCCTGTTCAGGTTAACGCTCCTTTCCTCCCTTTAAGAGAGAGAGAGAGAGAGAGAGAGAGAGAGGGAGGGAGGGAGGGAGGGAGAATGAATGAATCATTACTGTAGTTTAAATTGTTAAAAGATTTAAGTCTTTAATCCATGTTCAAATAGAGTTAGGTGTTTAAATAATTGATTTTCAAAGTTTGGTTTACAAATTGAATCATTTGAGCACTAAAGTCCAAATAGTAGCAGATGTTCTTCATGAACAAAAGCCCTCTGGACATTAAAGAATACATAAAGTAGGTCACCAACAGAATATCCAGAAGATGTAAACAGTATCTCTCCACAGGAAAGACTGTGGAGGCATACAGTGTTCCATTCTTCCATCACAATAACCCCACGGGAAACAAAAGATAAAGGCAACAGAGAAGGTGTGAGAAAGAAATGCAACACGGTTGGTTAGAGTCCTTCCTCCAGAGTTTCTCTATTAGAAGTAGGACATGGGGTAATGGGAAATGAATCGCAACAGACCCTGGCTTCTGTTGGTTGCAGGAATGGCTTTTTTTTTAATAACATCCTTGCTTCGGTTTTAAAATAAAGTGAATCCGAAATAGTTAAGAATGCTAATATGTCTAGAGCAATGAAATAAAATGGTGAGGATTTAGATGTAGAGGGGGTTAAAAGTGGAGGGAGCTGACAAATGCTCCTAAGGTTCCACTGGCCATTTCTCCTTGAAGGGGCTTAAATCAAAACATCACTTCTATAGCCCCGGGTCTGTTCATCCCTGGCAACTACCCTCCTATGAAATTAAAATTTTTTTTTCTTCTTTCGAAAGGTTGGATCTTACTCTTCATTGGATCTTTGCATTCCCCCTAAGACATGCAGCCTGGATGCTCACTAACAGCACCCAGGAAAGGAAGAGGATGGCATCTCTGAGTGTTGACACTAGCCAGGCACTAATGTGGGGGAAATTCCCATCATCCTCTCATTTTACAGATGAAGAAACTAGAGTTCTGAGGAAAGGAGCGGATTGCCCAAGGTCATCAGAGCAACTCAGTGTCCAGACTTGTGTCCAGGCTGCTGCGGAAGCCACACGCTCCTCTGTCATCCACTGCTGCCTTGCGTCCTCTGTCCCACTCTTCACACGGGGACTGTCTGTCAGTGGGTCTTTCTCAGCTCAATGGACAAATCAGCAACCTAGACTCTGAAACTGAGTGCCTAAAAAAGGCAGCATAAGTAATTTCTAGCTAAGTCTCCTTTGTTTATCCGACAAGTACTTCTCACATAAGGAACCATGTCATCCCAGCATGGATCTCAACAGCTATGTGGCGTGGAGAATTTGAATGTGTCCTGTACCAGAAAGAGGCATGAGTGCCCTTCTAAGCTTTCAATCAGCCTGACATATGTGATGAGCTCTCCGTATCAGCTTGCCCTTCAGCTTCAGGTCTGGAAAAGGTGCTTAGCTATACCCATCCAGGTCCTGGAGGCTGAAAGAAAGAGTACCAACCCCTCCCCCTTCACGAGTGTCCTCCTAATAGTCTCTACATTTAATCAGGACAGAGAGCAAGGACTTTAAAGCCAGCCTCTGAAGCTATCAGGGCAACATTGATTAAGATCATTTGTAAAAGCTTAAGGCAGAAAAGAAATTAAGATTCCATTTATTTTAATGCACTAGAAAAAGAAGCATTGGGGACAAGTAGAGGACAATCTGCTTATTGTCATGCTAAGATCACAAGCATGCATATGTAACAGGTCATCAGGAATTGAGTTCTGCCTATTTTTCCTTCTTTTTAAAGAAATTTTTGACTTAGGGCACATGCACTTATGGGGAGGGTGGGGGAAAGACACAGTGAGGGAAAGTGAGAAATTACACACACACACACACACACACACACACTGGAGGGATAGAAACACTGCAATCTCTTCTCCTCCCTTCTCCTCCTGGGAATTCAGGCACGCACACGTGCCTGGTGTGATTTTCAAGCCATTGGGTTTGGGACTTGAACCAGCAGTCAGCCATGTGCGAGTTCAGCGATGTAAGCACTACACCACTTGCTGGTCATTTTTTATCTCATTAAAAAAAGACAGTCTGAAGAGGTAAGAAAAGCATAACCAAAGTTAATCACTCTCTCCACTGTGAATATAGGCAGGTGGATAGAAACAACTGGAGATGCCACATACAGCTGGGCAGGACATCCACTGTACAAATATGCTGGCTAAGGGGCTGAGGGGTGGCTGCATCACCGCAGTTCTGGGAGAACTGGAGATGAAAGCCATGCTGGGAGGAAAAATGTCATCTAGAAGATGCTAATCGTCTGAAGATCTAGTCCAGTGACCAAAACAGGACAAAAGGGAAAGGCGTGGATATATTCACACAAGACTGTCTCTCTCACTGCTAAATGCTCAATAACAAATGCCTGGGACATGGTAATTGCTCAATAAGATTTTATTGAATGCATCTTGTATAGTTTGAAGTAGCAATATAATTTTATTTTTCCCCATGTGGACATAATGTGTCCCAGTATCATTTATGGGCTGTTCTAATATATGTGCCATCACCTGCGTCATATACCATTTACCTTTGAGTACAGGCTGGTATGCTTTTCATTCTATTTCACGGGTCACATTCTATATACTCTCCACATTGCTCATCTTTTTCTTTTAAAAACACATGTTTTCCCCATATTCTTGTATTTTGTGCTGAATTCTATCATTTTGAAAGCTCAATTCTTTTAATAAAGTCTAGTTCCAGCTATTTTTTTTTTCTTTTTGGTCTTCATCTTCACTATTTTGCTGAAACAGCTTACAACAATTTACTAGTTATTTCATTACATGTATCTTCATATCTGATCTACTGTTTATCACCAAAGTTTTAAATTTCAACCTTTTAGAGTCCTGTTTTATTCTTTTCTAAATCTGCCTATTTGCCTTTGGAATTCTTTTGTTTTTATTTTTAGTAATTTCATATTTTACACAAAGTCCCCATCATGATGTCCATTATATATTTTTTTCAACAGACAACTTTACATTTTTCTACCTGCCAAATGTTCTCTCCCCTTTCACCACACACCCACCCTTCACCATCCACTCTCTACCATTTACCTTCCCCCCTTACAGTCTCTAGTATCCACACCCATCCTTTCAGCACATCTTCAGATCTCTCAATCTCTGCCATAGACTGCAGACAGTTCAAATTGAGTGGAGATATACAATGTTTATCTTTCAAAGTCTAGCTCACTTCACTCAGCACAAGTCTTCTATATTCATCACTTTGAATCAAACAATAGGATCTCATTGTTTCTTATACCTATGTAATATTCCATATTAAATATGTGCTACAGTTTTTCAACCCAGTCATTAGTTTTTGGATGCTTAGGTTGGTTCCATGTTTTAGTGACTGTGAATACTACTGCAATAAACATGGATGTGCAAGTGTCTTTCTGTTTCCATATACTTTGAGTAAATACTAAGAAGAAGCATAACTGGGTCATACAATGGTACTATTTGTAGGTTTTTGAGGAGCATCCATATTGTTCTCCACAGAGGCTGTGCTAATTTATATTCCCATCGACAGTGTTCCTTTTCACCACAGCCTCTCCAGCACATTGAAAAAACAAAACAAAAACAAAAAAAACCCTAGTCATTCTAAACAGCTAAACAATATCTTATTGGAGTTTTAATTTGCATTTCCCTCATGACAGAAACTTTGAACATTTTTTCACATGTCTTCTGACCATTCCTAAGTCTTCTTTGGAAAACTGTCTATTCAATTAATTTGCCCATTTTTTCATTGGGTTATTCTTTTTTTTATTTTTTTTATTTTTATTTTTTATGGGTGAGCTGCTTGAGTTCCCTTATATACTCTGGATATCAATCCCTTTTCTGAGGAATAATTTGCAAATATTTTCTCCCATCCTATTCCGAGGGCTGTCTTTTCACTCTAATTACTGTTTCCCTTGCTATGAGGCAGCTTTTTAGCTTGATGTAATCCCACTTGTCCATTTTGGGGCTTGCTGCCTGTGCTTTAGGAGTTTTAAGAAATCTTGGTCTATTCCAACATGTTCAAAAGTTGCCTGTATGTTTTCTACTAGTGGTTTTGTAGTTTGAGGCTTTATATTTAAATCTATTTTGAGTGGATTCTTGTTAAGGGTGAAAGATAGGGGCCAGTTTCATTTTCTCTGCAGGTGAATTTCCAGTTCTGCCAGAATCATTTGCTGTAAAGACTTTTTCTTCACTGCACTGTCTTGTGCCCTTTGTCAAAGATCAGTTGGTTATATGACTTGGGGTTTATTTCTGGATTCTCTATTGTATCCTATTGATCTATTTTTGTGCTAGTACCATGTTGTTTTGATCATCATTGCTTTGTAATATATTTTGAAGTCAGGTAGTTAGATGCCTCCTATTTTATTCTTTTGTTTTGTTTTGTTTTTGTTTTTGTTTTGAGAGGTTTTTCGCTGTAGGGGGCGTACGCTCGCCAGACAGACAGAGAGAGACATAGAGACAGAAAGCAAGAAATCCCCCCCCCGGGGGGGATGGTCACGCCGCAATCCCTTCTCCTCCATTCTCCTCTTGGGATCTTGGGCATGCACGCACACGCGTCCGGCTTGAGTTTTAAGCCACCAGGTCTGGGACACGAACCGCGGTCGACTATGTGGGAGTCCAGCGACATAGCCATTACGCTAACTACTGGTCCCCCTATTTTATTCTTTTAGCCTTGGTGATACAGGGTCTTTTATGATTCCAGACAAATTTTATAATTGTTTTCTCTTTTTCTGTGAGGAGTATCACATGAGGATAAGAATCACATTGAATACATAAATTAACTTGGGTAGAACTGACACTGACATTTTCATGATATCAATTCTTCTAATTGGAGGATAAGGATGTCCTTCCATTTTTTTGCATCATACTCTTTTTTTTTTTTTCAGTTTTTCATAATTTTCCTTGTAGAGGCCTTTCACCTCTTTGGTTAGGCTTATGCTTAGGTATCTTATTCATTTTGTGGCCATTGTAAATGGGATTGCTTTTTTCAACTTCGTCTATTGTCAGTGTAGAAAATGCTATAGATTTTTTAAAGAATTATTTTATTTCATTTATTATCATCATTCGTATTTGTTTAACTTGACCGGCGGGGGGGGGGGGGGAGAGGAGAGGAGAGGAGAGGAGAGGAGAGGAGAGGAGAGGAAAGTAGGCAAGCAAGCCTACAGGTCCAGGACTCAAATCACCATTGGCCATTTGAGAGTCCAGTGCCTTAACCACCACGCCACCTGCTGGCCCTGAAGCTATAGATTTTTGTATATTGACTTCATATCCTGCTACTCTACTGAATTCATTGATCACTTTTAGGAGATTTTTCATGGATTCCATTGGATTTTCTATGTACATAAACATATCACCTGCAAGAAGGGACAGCTTAGTTTCTTCTTTTCCTATTTGACTGCCTTTTACTTTACTCTCTTATCTGGGTGCAGTGGCCAGCACTTCCAGAAATATGTTGAAAAGGAGTGGAGAAAGTGAGCAGCCTTGTCTTGTTCCAGTTTTTAGTGAGAGGCTTTCAGCTTTTCCCCATTCAGTATGAAGTTCACAATGGGTCTGTCATAGATGACTTTCATTGTGTTGAGAAATGTCTCTTCTACCCCTATTTTGCTTAAAGTCTTGACCATGAAGAGATGTTGTATTTTTGTCAAATGCTTTTTCTACAGCTATAGCTATGATTTGTATTTTCCTTTCTGCTAATGTGATGTATTACATTTATTGTTTTGCTAATGTTGAACCATCCTGGCAACCCTGGGATGAAGCCTTCCTGATTGTGGAGTATAATCTTAATATGCTGTTGGATTTGGTTTGCCAGGATGTTGTTGAAGACATTTATATCAGTATTTATCAGGAATACTGGTCTAAAGTTTTCTTTTGTTATGTCGTTGTCTGATTTGGGTATCAAGGTAATAGAGGCTTCATAGAATGAGTTTGTAAGAATTCCTTCCTTTTGACTCTAGAAATAGCTGGAGAAGAATTGCAGTTAGCTCTTCTTTAAACGTTTTGTAGAATTCAGGGGTGAAGTCATCTGGACTTGGGCTTTTCTTCATTGGGAGACTATCACTGATTCAATTTCACCACTTGCTATTGGTCTATTCAGGCTTTCTCTTTCATCCTGATTCAGCGAGGCAACTTGTACATGTCCAGAAACTTGCCCTTCTTGTGTAGGTTTTCTAGTGTGTTGACATATAATCAGTCACTTGTAGTATTCTCTCATTGTGTTTTGTATTTCTGATATATCAGCTGTAATAGTATCAGCGTCATTACTGATTTTATCTAGCTGGTTCCTTTCTCTGTTTTTCTTGATTAGTCTAGCTACTGGTTTATCAATTTTGCTTATCCTCTAAAAAAACAGTTTTTCACTTCATTTTTTAAATAGGTTTTTATTCTCTACTTCATATATTTAAGCGCTATCTTTACTATTTCTTTTATTTTTGAGGTGTTTTGGTTATTGCTCTTGCGGTTCCTTAAGATGTGATGTTGTTTTTTATTTGCTACCTTTTTCATTTACCCTACGGTTCAGGAATGGCCTCTTCAAAGAAGGGCTATGTGAGTTGAAATCTAGGCTAAGCAGGAGATAGCCAGGGGAGAGTGGGGGAAAGCCGTCCTCCACAGATTAGCCAGAGTACAACTGGCCTAGAGGAGAAGGAGCAGGACAGGTTGGAGGAGATGTGAAAGGACGAGTGTGGCTGAAGCACAGGGAGGAGGGACTGGACCATGCGAGGCAGAGTGGGCCACATTATACAACCGCCCTATAGAATGAGTTTGTAAGAATTCCTTCCTTTTGACTCTAGAAATAGCTGGAGAAGAATTGCAGTTAGCTCTTCTTTAAACGTTTTGTAGAATTCAGGGGTGAAGTCATCTGGACTTGGGCTTTTCTTCATTGGGAGACTATCACTGATTCAATTTCACCACTTGCTATTGGTCTATTCAGGCTTTCTCTTTCATCCTGATTCAGCGAGGCAACTTGTACATGTCCAGAAACTTGCCCTTCTTGTGTAGGTTTTCTAGTGTGTTGACATATAATCAGTCACTTGTAGTATTCTCTCATTGTGTTTTGTATTTCTGATATATCAGCTGTAATAGTATCAGCGTCATTACTGATTTTATCTAGCTGGTTCCTTTCTCTGTTTTTCTTGATTAGTCTAGCTACTGGTTTATCAATTTTGCTTATCCTCTAAAAAAACAGTTTTTCACTTCATTTTTTAAATAGGTTTTTATTCTCTACTTCATATATTTAAGCGCTATCTTTACTATTTCTTTTATTTTTGAGGTGTTTTGGTTATTGCTCTTGCGGTTCCTTAAGATGTGATGTTGTTTTTTATTTGCTACCTTTTTCATTTACCCTACGGTTCAGGAATGGCCTCTTCAAAGAAGGGCTATGTGAGTTGAAATCTAGGCTAAGCAGGAGATAGCCAGGGGAGAGTGGGGGAAAGCCGTCCTCCACAGATTAGCCAGAGTACAACTGGCCTAGAGGAGAAGGAGCAGGACAGGTTGGAGGAGATGTGAAAGGACGAGTGTGGCTGAAGCACAGGGAGGAGGGACTGGACCATGCGAGGCAGAGTGGGCCACATTATACAACCGCCATTGACATAGCAGGATGCCATTGCCAATCTGTATTAATTAGGATCTGTCTCTTTTCCTTTCCAGTTTGGGAACAGTTTACGTAATCTAAAGTTATCAGTCCCTCAAAAGAACTTTTCAGGAATGTAGTCATGGGCAGCCATTGACAGGAAGGCACTCAAGGGAAAAAAATACTAAATCTTGGAAAAGAGTTTCTATTTTTTATTTTACCAGCAATATATTTGTGTCATTTATATAACAATAGTTTGGCATACTGGGTTCAGAAATCCAATCCCTGTGATGATGATTTCTAATTCTGATGATGCCTACATCATTTTGACTTAGGGCACTTTATCCAGGCTAACCCATCATAATTGAGAGGATTATCTGATGAAGGAAGGGCTTAGCTGTCACTTAGCAATGTCTCATGATAATAAAAATGGTCACCATCTCCTGCTTTGCACTTCCATTAGCAACTGTTATCTCCCCCTAGCAATGTTCAATTTACCTGGGTGAAAAATCCACATGAGCCCAAGCCAGCAAATTACAGTAGAAAAGTATTCATAGGTGACATGTTCAATTATAATAGACCATTTAAATAAAGATTTAAGATAAAAACTAAAAAGTAAAATGTAACCACTGAGCCCCTACAAAGTGCCAGGCTCCCCAAACTGGGGACATTAACAAATACAAGAGTGAGACAGGAAATCTCCAATAGTTATTAAATCTCGCATCATTACTTCACAAGGACTGTACAACAGAATCACTAAAAAACCTGAAAAGTTGAATGCAATAAAAATCACTGGTATTTCTTCAGGGAGCCTACTGAACATCAGTTATACACTTACATCAGTTATATTGTTTCTATGCTGTACTCAAAAATAGGAAAGAACTGATAAAAATTGAACATAGTAAGACTGTGATAATCTGAAAGCTATTTTCCTCTAACAATATTACAAGATGTAAAATGGCACCAGTTGCTAGGGCCAGCAGGTGGCGTGGTGGTTGAGGCACTGGACTCCCCATATGGCTCTGGATCTTAGGCCTCTAAACCTCTGTTTTTATAAATTACTCAAACTCAGGTGTTTCTATTATTAGCAACAGAAGAAACTAGAACTTCCCTCAAACCCAAATTCAGGGTTAGGTACCCCTCTCATCACTCTTTCACACCCTATATTTATTCCTTTAATAACAGAGAATTATTTTGTGGGGGGGAATAGTAAGAAAACCTAGAATCTTCATTTTCCAAGCAACCATTAACTGGGGGGGGGGGAATAGTAAGAAAATTTAGAATCTTCATTTTCCAAGCAACCATTAACTTTAATTTTCCAAGTACTGACAAACGTACTGGCACATCAGTAAGGCTGGGCTGTGTTATCGTACAGTAACACGTTTGTTTAAACTCATTCTGCTTGTCTGTTTCAGGTTGGCTCTGCATCTCCTCAGGAAGGACAGGATCTGCACAATCCAGAGGGTCACCAGTGGCTGAGCAGGAGGATGGGAAGGAAAATAGCAATGCTCCCAGGAGGTGTGGAATTGGAAGTCACTGGTGAGCAGCATCAACGATCACCACAGGGGTGTTGGCAGAAATCGAAGCATCATACAAGTGCAGTTGACTCTCTACCAATAGCACCCCAAAAGGTATCTCGGGGTCAGAATGCTGCTTCATTGCTTTGGCAAAGCTAATAAGACAAATGGAGGTGTTAACTCATCATATGGCAATTCACCAGAAAAAAAAAAAAAGAATCCTTCATGAAGTAATGGGATAAGACAAGAACATACTCGGCTTCCAGGAAACCTACGTAACAGAATCTTATTAACTGACCAATGTAGCTCCAGAAAGTAAAAGCAAATTTGTTCCCCAGCTGTTCATAGGTATCGACACAGTGAGGTCGTAGCCCTGTCCAACTGTGTCCACCTGGCACTGTCAAAACCCATTAGCTTGGAAATGATGCATGGGCATGGAATAGCTACTGTGTCCATTACAGCTCCAATAATTGACTGTTTAGAACGAATATAAATTCAGATACAGGCAAAGCATGTGGTATAGGTAAGCATAGTAAAGAGGTGAACACATCAGAGCAAATCACACGGAATAATTCAGGAGATGAGGCTGACGATGTGTGGACTGAGTTGTTAATGGAGTAGAAAGCAAGGTCTGAAAGTCTGGGGAACACCAACATTTATGGGAGAATAAACACCATTATTTATGGAGAAGAAAAGAGTCTGATGAGAAAATCAGAAAGAGAACCAGAAGGAAGGAGTCTTCAGTTGGGATGAAACAGTTCATGGGCCGTACAATGAGCAGCAACAGTGCAATGAGGACATGAAGGACAAACACATTTTCAAAATGGCGATTTGGCTCTAAAAGTCACTGGTGGCCTCTGGGGAGCGTTGCCCTGCACAGCACTGAAGTCGAAGTCATGGCTGGAGACAACCCGGTATCTGAAGGCACGCCATTACCACTCTCCTGGGCACTTGCTGGCTCTCTCTCTAGCCCTCTGCTGGCTGACTTCTGTCAGGTTCAGCTTCCTGCCCTGGGGGGAAGCATCCTCTGGTGGTCCAGCCTAGGCTTGGTGGCCCGTGATGCCCTGTGTTATGATGACAACATTGCCCTCCACTGCAGTGCCTTGTGCATTCGGACAGGACTCCCGCTAGACAACGTGAGGGAAGAGGCCTACCTTCTTTGTCCCTGACACTCAGACGAGTTCTTGGCTCAGAGGCATTCACTGCATGTTTTGTAAGGAAGGAAATAAGGGAGGGAGGGGTTACCAACCAGAGCAATAGCACATCCAGTAGCTTGAAGGGGCGATGCAGCCTAGGAGGAGGAGTATGTTGTTCTACCCCATGGCAACATCTTAGCACACCTACAGGCCAGGGAAGAAGGTGACTATTAAGAACAGATGCAAGATTTCTGGCAGAACATGTTCCATCTGAGACAGCAGGGCCTAAAAGGGATGGTGTTACAGAGGCCCGAGGTGGACTGGAGAGGAGCTCATGCTGGACACAGATTCAGTAAGGTGAGAAGGCATGGTCCTCTACCAGCACAAAGACAGGCAGAAGTAAGACTCATAGTTTGAGGAAAGGAAAAAAGGTCTGAAAAGGCACCATGGACACTGGTAGGGAGTCAATTACAAAGGAGTTGGTTACTGAAACAATTTAATCTTCCGTTTAAATATTCTTTCCGTCTTCTTATCAATTCTTTTCAATTTTTTCCCTCAAATCCATCCTTATTTTCTAGATGCCCAATTTATCTTGGTTTATGCAATTAATTTCATGCTTAGGCCATTAATATCATGTAATTTACAATTTCCCTGCATTTCTCAAAATGTAAATAAGCACATTTACCAAAAAGGAGAGGGAAATGAATTTCATAGGCAGACATGTACAGTAAGTGAAGTATATGATCCTTCAGCTTGGGGTGTCACAATTCAGCACGCTGAGAAAATCTACAAAGAAATCTACTTAATTCTAACCCAGCATGGTTTAAGTTTTGTTTTATATGGTACCTATTAAATATATAATGGAACACAATAAGCAGAGCCTGTTTCTTATCTTTCATGGTCCACCTACAAGTTTATGCTACACATTTATGCTACAAACTACTGTCATGTATTAGTCAGGCAAGTCTAAGACATGCTGCAGTAACAAACATGCCCCAATCTTAGTGACTTAATACAACAAAAAGTGATTACTGTACATCTGAATGTCTCTGTAGGTCAGCTATCCCTCAGGCAGTGACTCAGCTGATTCTAATCTGTAACTGTACATTGGAAACACATAGCTACCTCTGCTGCTCTATAAGAGTAAGACAATGCTGGTAGGTCTCCCAATGACAATCAAATGCTTCAGTGTGGAAGTCAGACTTTACTTCTGCTCACAATACATTGGCCAGAACTAGTCATGTGGGCTCACCTGAAAAAGGAGTAAAAAACTGTTAGCCTTTCAAGTGCCCAGATAAAGCAAGAAGGGAAAGCCCTAGATGTCCCTAACACATACTTCTTCCTTATTCCCAGTCCCCGCAATCTGTTTTGCATCTAGAAATTCCCCAACAATCCCTATTTTTTCATCTTGCCATTGTATCTCACCTTCACCTTTGCTTCTCCTCTCATATTTGCTAGCTATTTTCCCCAAATGTAAATCATCCCAACACCTGCTCAGAATAGATAGATAGATAGATAGATAGATAGATAGATAGATAGATAGAGATAGATAGATAGATAGATAGATAGATAGATAGATAGAGATAGATAGATAGATAGATAGATAGATAGATAGACAGATAGATCTATCAATCGATCGATCCTTAGTAGCTGCTCACTGCTTTTGGTATTAAGTTCTTATCAGGACATACAAGGTCCTACATAACCTTGCTTTTTACCTACCTTTCCAGCCCTGTCCTGGCCTCTGTGCACTTTCTTATTTTTAAGACCTGACACCTTCTGGACAAAACATTACTTTGGTGATTTTAATTGCAATGAGTCAGAAATCTCAGAACAAAAGAAAACTTGGCTCAGGGTTTCAGTGGCTCTTTATTTCTTGGCGAATGCAGGTGGCAGCAGCCGTGTCTGCAGCCCTCTCCTCCTGTGAGGCCTGTGGCAGTTCTGTCCTTCTGCTCTCTAAAGCTGGCATCGCTCCCATGGTGATGCGACCAGGGAGGGTCAGAGGGGCTTGGGCTCAGTTGTAGCAGAGTTTTGGCAGGAAATATCCCAGGCAGTCCTACCAGAAAATGAGGGAACAGGTGCCTCATTATTTCTTTTTCTGTGGCAAAAATTGTAGTGCACACAGAATAATTCACCTTAGACCTCCACCCAGGCCAGATCCCAGCAGGTTTTATCTGAGAAGCGAAGTCCTCCCTCCTTCTTTTTCAACCCTCAATACACAATATGGAGGCGGACATTCAAAGAGGTATTGTTCAGAAGGGAATGCCTCTACAATCATGAAGGGAAACACAGATCTTACAGGGAGATTCCAGAGGCCACATCTGCCAGACTCAAAGAGCAGTCAAAATGTTATCAGTACCGTGTGAAGGAAGAATCATTACATGAAGCAGGTAGTTCAGGCACTTGATAGACATACAATGAATGGTTCTCCTTCACGTGGGGATTTTCTTTAAGGATCTCCTCCAAATAATCACAAAAGATTATTCTAATTCCCAGAAGAAGCTACAATGCTTTCATATTATCATGGTTTTACTCACACTGGTGTACCCCTCAAAAACCTCCTCCATTCCACATGTGCTCCTTGGGGATCAGACCAAGGTCAGTCTTGCTTGCCTCCTGCCCGTGTTCACCACACTCAGCATTACCAAGCCTCCTTCCCATTTATGGGTTCCCACTGCATTTGATCAATTCCCATATCACAGTTATGCACATAATCTCTCTCCTGCCAACCTTTGAACCCCTCGAAGACAGAAGATGAATCTTTTTAAACTTCAGAGCCTTATACTCAGTGGGAGTTTAATAAATGTGAACTGAAGTGGAATTAATTTGATGTTTTCTGCTATCCTTGCTAAAATAGCGTTTTACTTGGACCCTAAGCGAGTGTCGGGGATCACACGTTATATTTATTTATTTTAGTAAGCACAGCTTTACCAATCCAAAGTTTTGCTAACACATACGATGTCGACATCTTCTGTATTGGTATCTGTCTCATAATATGGTCTGAAAAGCTTGAATGTCACATGGAAGGAAATGAAGATGGCTCATCTTCCTACCTACTGGGCTGTCAGAAAAGTCCTGGTATATTCTTCTCTGCAAAATATATGCATTTGACTAATTATATGTATTGAATAGAATAAATTACTGGGTTGCCGGAAAAGTCATGACGTATTGTTTCTACATAAAAACATGTCATGACTTTCTGACAACACAGTACTTACTGTCCTAACCGGCAGGTGAAAAATTAGCTTTATGGATGAGGGGAGTAGTGACTGCTTTGAGATACGGTCAAAATAAATATGTCTCAGGAAAGGATATATATTTCATTTCAAACACCAAGAATGTACTTTTTAAATTTTTTCCTAAGAAAAAAATTAGTCAAGCACTATTTTAAATATAGTCTATTTAAACCAGAATATCCCCACTGCAGAAAGCGATGCTGAAGCAGTTCTGGTATGAAGAAAGGTGAAAAGTCCAATCAATCAGTCCTGTAAGGGCGTCAGAAAGCACACTAGGGAGGACGCTGATGCGGGCAGACTCCCAGTCATTCATCCATAGCCATTATCCCTGATGACCTTCAAGGAGCTACTGATGTGGCTGGTGGTCAGTTAGCACTTACAGGACAGCCCACTCGTGATCCTCCACGCGGAATATGTAGGATATGGAAATTCAGCCCACAGAGAACCAATGCTGATTCGCACAACTATGCTGAACGTGGAGAATATGTGTCCTAGGTGACAGATGTCACATAGCAAGCGTCCCGGTGCTTTTAAAATATAATTTGACAATTAGAGCTTTCAAAAGCACATCTCAAGCAAGACACTGTGTCCTTTACTCTTGGGTCAGGGATGCTGAGCGCAGTACGGTGATCTAGCAGCTTCAGGGCCACATATAAGTACAAGGTATTGATTAAAATTGCATCAAGCACGGCTGCTTTCCACAGCAATTCAACTGCCGAAGCAGGAGGACATTAGCTCTGCGCCAAGCGACAGCACAATTCTGAGAGCCACGGAGATGTCCTCAGGCCACCCCCCGACAGTCGACATGTGGCTAACAAAAGGAACTGAATTCAAAACTAATTGTGCTCTTCTTCCTTTATTCCCCCCTTGTTTTTTCCTGGAAGGACCAGTAAGTGGGTCCAACCAATTTCACAGTTTTTAGAAGACATCGACGTATTATAATTTGGCTGTAACTGAATCACATCTCTAAGAAAGACAGCGAGCATGAAATGAATAGCTTTGTCATCACCACCATAATTTTATCTGCTTTCGCTGATCAAATTTTCTTATTCCCTTCAAGGCAAATATTTCAAATAATCTTTTCTGGACAATATAGTAGCAGCGTTATTGTGATAAATGATGGGAAGGGAAAGGAAAGCCTACAATTTTAATCCCTTTTCATCCAGGATACACTGTTTTGTTTTGTCTTCTGGAAATAAGGTTAGAATCTGTGCTCGGTGCACAGGTTGTTTTTGTTTTTTTTTTTTGATATTATTAAAGGTAGGGGAGGGAAAGTTTTCCTCTAGGCCAGAGGATTAATTAACGTTATACCATACATGATTTTCTATATTGTTGAACTTAGAAATTTGTACCATTAAATTGAATGTAATTAGATTTTCAATTTGTGATAACAGGCATATTCAGCCAACAGATCCTTCAGAGATTTTATTAAATATAAAGCAAATAAGGCAGATAAAAACACATGAATTTTTAAATGAACTGTATATAAGCATCCTACTTAAAAGCCTACAGGAATCAATTAATCAGTGCATAACCTCTATTATGAGACTTACTCTCACAGCACTGTAAGAGTCAATGAACTGGGACCAGCAGCTGGCCTAATGGCTATGTCACTGGACTTCCATGTTGTCGACTGTGGTTCGAGTCCTGGACCCAGTGGCTTAAACTCACTCCAGGCGCTTGTACATGCGTGCCCGAGATCCCAAGAGGAGAATGGAAGAGAAAGGACTACGGCATGGCCATCCCCGCCCCAGGGAGGGATTTCTCACTTTCTGATTCTCTGTCTCTCTTTGTCTTTCTGGTGAGTGCACGCACCGCACCCTATAGCAAAAATCCTCTCAAAAAAAAAAAAAAAAGAGTCAATGAGCTAACTTTATAAACAAGCAAACTGAGGACTCAAATGTGAACCAGCTGGATGAAGACACGGCTGGCTGAGGAAAGTACCAAGACCCCTTCAAGCTGCCCATCGTGCTCCTACTCTCAGAACTACCAACCTCAGCCCTGTGGTACTCCTGTCACAGGTTCTCATCCTTCCATGAATTTCTCTTCCCAATGAGCATGTAAGACTCTAAAGTTTAAAACCTCTGGCTCTTCTTCCTCTTAGCACATGTGAAAAGTACAGTCAATGTGTGACAATACTACAAAGAACACAATGTAATTCTATTACAAAATAATCTCAGAATTGCCATAAACCTAAGGTACTCAAAGATTTGTACATGAGCCCTAATGCTAGCAGATTCTAGCACCTATTATCATTATCTGCTAAAGATGGATAATGCTAACTCCCCCTAATAATCTTCAACAGCCCAAACAGACATGACACTGAAGCCCTTGGAAGACAAAGTGCTCAGTAAACATGGAAGAAGACCGCAGTGTGTGACAGCTACTCCTTAATCAGAGCGTTCATGTCAGAAGTGGAAGAACTGGGTCAACAGGTGGCACAGTGCACAACAAATACTCTGTGATGCGGACTCACACGGGAAGGTCCTAGGTTCGTGTCCTGGGAACTTCCTGTATGCATGCAGAGGATGCATGTGCCTGTGTCAGGGTTGGCTGTGGGTGATCAGGGTGAGACGATCCTGTTGTGGGAGATTCTCTCCCATGGAAGAGATAAGTAAATAAACTTAAGCAAAAGAAGGGTGTAGGGTGTGGGGTAAGTTTCTGGCACTATACAGAGGAAGTCATCCTACACGGCCAACTAGGGTTTGAATTTTGGCTCCACTGGCTTTGCGTTGGGTGCGCCCAGGATCCTAATAGAGAATTGGAGGAAGAAGGCCTGTCAGATGACTAGGCCCCCCATTAGGGAGTGCATGCCAATTGCACAATGCATGCTCGCTCTCTCTCTCTCTCTCTTTCTCGTCTTTTATGTACTTTCTGACATTAAAAAAAAGTGGAAGAACTGCATTTCACCATAACTTTTAAAAAAGAATTATTAATTTAATTGTATTTATTCATTCATTTATTTTAATTTGAACAGCAAAGACACACAGAGAGAGAAAGAGAGAAAGGGAAAGTAAGAAAGCAAGCCACCAGGTCCGGGACCTGAACTGTGGTTGGCCATGTGGGAGTGTCCGGCGTCCTAACCACCACACCACCTACTGGTACCACCACTATAACTTTTTAAAGTAGTCTAAGATGCTCTATCTGTAAATGCACTGCAAAAAATAAATGAAAATTATGTTAACTTTTAATATCATTATGTCATACCAACAGCTCTCAAAGCATAATTTGTGAAACCCTGGGGTCTCCAAGACTCAAGAGATACCTGAGGTCAGAACTATCTCACTCATAAAGCCATAATGTTACTTTATTTTTCATTTTTATTCTCCTTCTCTCATGAGTAAGCAGTGTTTACTTATGAGGGTGATTGTACAACAGATTAAACGCAGGGGCAGATAAGAATTCAACTTTTTATTAAGCCATACATTAAAAGACTTACAAATTGGGACTAGCAGTTAGCGTAATGGCTATGTCGCTGGACTCCCATGTGGTCGACCGTGTTTGAGTCCTGGACTCGGTGGCTTAAACTCATGCCGGGCGCGTGTGCGTGCGTGCCCAAGATCCTGAGACGAGAATGGAGAAAAAGGGATTGCGGCATGGCCATCCCCCCTGGGGGGTGATTTCTTGCTTTCTGTCTCTCTCTTTCTGGCAAGCGCACGCAACCTATAGCAAAAGAAAA
>NW_006159897.1:1730741-1746823 GCF_000334495.1 Tupaia belangeri chinensis | reverse complement strand
CCCCCCCCAAAAAAAAAAAAAAAAAAGATTTGCAAGTTATAGTGGCATTCCTCTTGCTAAGTTGGTTTTCATTCTGGACAACAGTTTTCATTAAAAATATGCTGCATAGTGATAAAATGTTTAAAAATAATAATAAATCATAACAATAATCTAAAAAAAGAAAAACTATTTGCTAATGATGATATGTACAGTAATGTCTTTGTTTTGACTGATATGCATGGTAATCATGCTGGAAAAAGAAATGTTATACACTGTAAAGACATATGTGATTAATATATGTAATATAAAAATGATAAAAATAAATTTTAAAAACTTAAAATATAAAACAATGCTACAGATTTACTTTTAAATTAATTCACACATACTTTAAAATTTTGTTTTAATTTCCAGTAAAATAAGCACCATTTGATAATCGCCAGTGCAAGCAAAGGGTCTCAAGGTCACCTGGGGAAACAGCACCAATAGTAGCAGACATTAATTATGGAACCATAACTCCGAATTTCTTTTTCCTAACTGCTGGGTTGTCGGAAAAGTCATGACGTGGTTTTCTATGCAAAAATGTGTCACGAGGACCAGCAGTTAGCATAATGGCTATGTCGCTGGACTCCCACATAGTCAACTGCAGTTTGAGTCCTGGACCCGATGGCGTAAACTCATGCCAAGTGTGTGTGCGTGCGTGCCCAGTATCCCGAGAGGAGAATAGAGGAGAAGGGACTGTGGCGTGGTCATCCCCCCTGGGGGGTGATTTCTCACTTTCTGTCTCTCTGTCTCTGTCTGTCTTTCTGGTGAGAGCATGTGCTCTATAGCCAAAACCTTCCCTCCCCCCCACCAAAAAAAAGTGTCATGACTTTTCTGATGACTTAATAGTTCATATCTACATGTACAAGCTAGTCAGTAAGAAGACAGTAGCTTGGGGCTGGACAGAGAGGGAAACCTGAACTTTTTTGTGTGACTGTGAGCTTTTTTGCATCAAAAGCAAATTGTAAACTTCACCGTATGCTAATCCATAGAACTAAACCATGGGTGGTGCCTGGCTGTAGTGCTTCAGCTTGTGTACAAGGGATTAATGAGCAGGCAGTTTGTGATACACCTCCTCTATCCTAAACTTTAAAAGCCATATAAGGGAAAGAATAAAGAAGTTAAGAAAAACGAAACAGAACAAAACTGCCCAGTGGAGAAGATAGAGAAAAAACCGAGGATGTTCTGAGACTTCAAAGGTTTCTGAAGTCGGTGTCCATCACAGGCAGCTTCTCGTTCAGTCATGCATTCTTAAATGCCGAAAAAGCTACTCTTTCCAGCAGATCCATTATTACCTGTTTCCTTTCAACTAAAGAGCTGGAAAGCTGGACGCATTTTCCCTCTTCCTTTCAGGGCAGTTGAGGTGGAGAGCCCAATGCAACGCCACCAGCAAAGGTTTACGGAGCAGACAGATGTCGACCTTGGTAGGCATGCGCATGACAACTTGTATCCTCAAGAGATGAGCACATCCTTTGAAATCGGTCTACAGAACAAACGTGATCTTTCCTTCATCGGAAACTCAAAGGACTGTATTATGTTCCCACTATTTCAGGCCTACGTAGATGAGCACTAGTGTACATGGCTTATATCAAGCATTGGAGGAATTAAGATGGATATGGCAATACCCACACCCTCAGGATTATTTATGAAAGATTGAAAACAAACAAAAACAAGATGGACCACTGATTACCTCTCAAATGCATGGAGAGCCGCTAAGCACCTTTACCTCTGGGAACAGATTCATTGAGCCCTCTTTCAAAAGCAGGGTCCTACACCAGCTCCGACCAGCTCATTTCGATAAAATTCAAAATTTAAACCCATACATTAAAATGAAGCAACAGGTTTCTTAAACCGGCAAGTCTGGCTCAACAAAACACTACTTTGGTAAAACACATTAACACAATGTATTTAACTGGCATTTCTCCAAACAATTTTCAATGGAAATACTGCTTTTGACTACTAAATAATGTCATAAGAGGAACCAACAGATGGTGTGGTGATTAAGGCGCTAGACTCCCACAATGGCTGATGGCAGTTCGAATCTCAGACATGGTGGCTTGCTTTCTCCTTTTCCTTCGGTCTCTCTCTCTCTCTCTCTGGTAAATAAAAATAAAAATAAAAATAATAAATGAAATAAAATACATGATTCTTTAAAAAATAATAATGCTGTAAGAAATTCTGGAAACATCTCATTGTAATATTTTTTCTAAAAAAATGTCACTTTTCAAATTGTGGCTTGACCAAGATTTATTTATAGGGATGCTCTTCCCAGGATTATTTTTTGCTTTGGTTTGTTCTGGCTATAAGTCAGAGGACAAGTGTGCATATCAGAGAGAGGGAGGGAAGGAAGGTGAGAGAGAGAAAGCGAGAGAAAGCGACCCCAGTGGAGCATCATTAGGCTGCAATCCCAGAACTATTTTTAAAAGTAAAAGAGTAGCTACCACTAAGGGGAAAAAAATGTATGTTACAACCATAAACAGAACACAATGAAACTATTAAAAATGAAAGAGTAGAAAACTTATTTACATGGAAGAATAATCATTGCATTTAAAGTGAAAAATGGACTAATCTGTACATAGAATTATCCCATTTTGTAAATTAATACATATGCATTTATAAATACACACAAATTATCAGTTGAAGCTAATTATGGGTGAGAGAATTTATAGATGTGTGTGTTCTTCATAATACTTATGAGAATTTAAAAATACCTACAACAAACAAATATCAGTTCCATAATGAGGAAAAGGTATTGTCATTTAGAAAAATAATTCTAAATTCCCAATGAATGCTTTCTTCTACTTTGATAGGTTTGTAAACATCTAAAAACATTTTAAAGTTCTTCTCATTCATAGACAATGGATAATAGAAAAAAAATTTTTGAGAGGTTTTTGCTATAGGGCACATGAGCTTGCCAGAAAGAGAGAGAAACATAGAGACAGAAAGCAAGAAATCACCCCCCCTCCCCAGGGGGATGGCCATGCCACAATCCCTTCTCCTCCCTTCTCCTCTTGGGATCTTGGGCACGCATACACACGTGCCGGCGTGAGTTTAAGCCATGGGGTCTAGGACTTGAACCGTGGTCGACTACATGGGAGCACAACGACATAGCTATTATGCCAACTGCTGGTACTGGATAATATACATTTTTTATGAGAAACTTTTACCCAAGGGTCAAATTCTGCTAGAAAAATAATATTCTCAGCATGAGTTTAATTAAACTTGCAGCTGATAAACATCAAACCTCTCAGGCAACCTGCAACACTTTGGAAGGCAAGAAAAATAAAACTAATAAAACAGTTTTCAACAAGGAAAAAGGACACTGGGGCCTTGCAAGCAATGCTCTTGAGGATGGTGCTATACATGTGAATCCTACACAAACTGATCTTGGCACTAATTCGAGCATACCTGGGTGATACTCAGGTTTCACCCCAGATCGCTCTGTCAGCAGAGAATCCCAGTCGTGGTCTTGGATCCATAAGGATCTGAGAAGAGGGCAACACAAGAGCAAAGCAGTTTTTCTTTTCTTTTTGTAAGCTTTTGCCATAGGGCACGTGCATATGCTCACTGGAGAGAGACAGTGACAATGAAAGTGAGAAATCACCCCCAAGGAAGGATGACCATGCCACAATCCCTTCTCCTCCATCCTCCTCCTAGGATTGTGGGCATGCACACATATGCACCTGGGGTGATTTTTAAGCTGCCAGGTTTGGGACTCAAACCATGGTTGGCCATGTGGGAATCCAGCACCTTGACTACTATGCCACCTGCTAGCCCTGAGAGCAAAGCAATTTTAAATCTGGGTAGGGGCTAATGAAAAACAGATTGTGGACAGTAAAGGTTCAAGGCTGAGACAATGGTTAACCCTTCGCTTTTGGCTGAAATGTTTCTGATTCCCTGTGATTGCCATCCCACTCTTATTCATTTTAAGTTTAGAGATAATTATGGAGACAAATCACCCTGTAAGGTACCTCTGAGGATGACAAGACAGGTGGCAGGGATCCAGGTGGTATGCAAAGTGCAAAGGGCCAGCAGGGCCAGGTGGACTCTGACAGCACTAACCTGATGACCTGGGGCATGGAGAGGGGAGGAGAGACGGCGATGTTAAGTACGAATCCAAGCAATTCTCATCCGCACACTAAGATCTAAAATAAATAAATAAATAAATAAATAAATCATCGCCAGCTGCTGCAGTCCAAGTTGCCAGTTCTTCTCTTCTTCCCATCTGCTGGTGCACTGATTCAGCAGCTCAGCTCTGGACACCTGCTTCTAATAAGGCGACATGGTCCTCAGCGGCCTCAGCCCAGGGACACCATCCCGTTGTTGGGTCTCACTGAGAGAGCTGTGGAGAGCACGTAATCTGACTGTTTGGTTCTACTCTAAACTCCAGGGAAACAGTGTCCTGAAAAGCTGATAAAATGTTACACTTTCCCCAGACATAGATTGTACAATTTCCTCTTTTATATGAAAAACAAAACAAAACAACCAAAAGCCTCTTAAATGTCTTTTCTATATTAACGTCTGTCTGGTTCCTCACCGCTGCCTCCCTTAACATCCTTAGGGACTACTTGTACTCACTGCACCTTAAAATTTGCTTCCCACTCAACAGTTAATCCCATCTTTTCTTTTTGACAACTGTGTGTTCTAAACATAATTTTTCAATATTCATCTTTTTTAAAAAAAGCACAGAATGACTATTAGTACACCATAGTCGAACACTTAAATATAGTAATTCAATAGCAGCATTTTTATTTTTTTTAAATCAATTAATCATTTGAGATTTTTCCCTCTTCCTATTATTTATATGAAGAAGCTCACATGGTATGAAACATCTTTTTTTAGTTTAAATGTCTAGTTGTCAATCCCTCTGAAAGGAGAGTGGAATATACAAGCCACTTTGGCCCTCTCTGCTTGGCAAGCAATTGATCTCTCTGTCCACCCACAGCCCTATGCTGATTAATTACACAGGCCACGCAGTGAGGCTCCATTAGGCTTGGCTGTGCACGTCATCGATGCGGATGGACGCACTTCAAGACAGTCGCCGTGAGAGGCTACGCTGCCAAGGATCAGAAACTAAGGGCTAGCCTGAACACTGCCAGCCTTCTTGGCCCCCGAACTTCACAAACTTGAAAAATTCCAATTAAAGCCAGAGTGTGTGGCCCAGTTGCTGTGGTGCAGCAATGGCACATAGCTCTGGAATGCCAGAAGCCATGTGGAAGATCAGGGTTCGGTTCCCAGGTAAACTGAGGTGCCATGTGCCTGTGGTCCTGGTCGGCTGGGAAGGCTGGGTGGAGGAGGGGTGCAGAATGAGATCCTGTTGAGAGTATATCTTTCTTGCTCCCTAAATAAATAAAGTTAAAAACAAACAAAAAACCACTTTACTCGACTTAACAAAGTAAACTTACATAATGGGATTTCCCAGGATGTATTTTTAAAAAATTTGAAAAGGACTGATCAAACCTGACTTATGACTTAAGCCCCATTATTCAGAATTCCTAAGTATATTTCCTCACTTCTTAGTAGCTATTGATGGCAAAACATTATCATCTATTTATTAACTTTAGAAAAAAGAACCCCACCACAGGACAGGTACAGATTGGCTCTCAGACTAACTAGGTCTCCAAAAAAATTAAAATGTGGGACTAGCAAGCAGGAGGCATGGTGATTAAAGAACTGGACTCCCACATGGCCAACTGTGGTTCAAGTCTCAGGTCCTGTGGCTTGAAAGGTACACCAGGTGCGTATGTGTGTACGTGCCCAAAAACCCCGAGAGCAGAATGGAGGAGCAAGGATTGCAGCAAGGCTTAAAGGGTGATTTCTCGCTTTCTGTCTCTCTGGTGAGTACACACACTCTAAAAAAGAATCTCTCAAAATAACAATAATAATAATAAAATGTGGAAAAAAGGCAAGAAAATGTGACAGTTTTTTAATAAAGTCCAGACTATTATACTTTGGAATGCACGTATACTAAGAAAGTTAAATATAATTAAGAAACCCAATTATATTCAATAGAACTATTTCAAAGTGCTTTTTGTGTAAAAGCCCGCTTTTCAAAACTCTTTAAAATAGTTCTATTGAATATATGCCCTTATCCAATTTAAAGCCATTTGGAGATTAGGCCTTATTAATTTCCTTTGAGTAATAAAATACATTAAACTTCCCTATTCCCATGATGTTTATGGGAACAGGATGTCATTTTATTAATGAATAATTTCACACAATGAATGAGCGGGTTCAATGATTCATTGATGGTCACAAGGACCATGGGACAGCATGAGACTCTCAGTAATGTAACTCTCTCTGGGCCCCATTTTCCTCTTTTATTAAGCATGGATAACAGATGCTCACACTTACGTGTGCATGGCAGGGTCTTAATAATCATGCAGAGCTACAGATGGAAGCCGGTGGTATCATTATTCTTTGTCATAAATAAGGGAGCATAAAATCCACACAGGAAAAAAAATACAGCTAAATATTTAAACTTTACAGCCATTTAGAGAAAAGTCAGTCAGAAATTGTACAACAAAGAAAGCACTCACATTCTGGAAGACCCAACTGATCTGAAGGCACCACAGAGAAGCAATTGAGCAGACAGGCTCAGTAGATTACTCTTAACAATAGCTACTTAGAAGTAAGGAAGCAGAGTGCAGCGGCATCTTAATCCATCATGAGCATTTCCAGGCAACACATTCTGAAGCTTAGTAAACAGGGTGCTCCTCAGACAGCATTCACCCGACTGCTACCAGCTGAAAGAGGAGTGACTCAAGTTTTAAACAAATTTCTTAATGACTCATGAAACAGAAGCATGGCAAATATTGGTTTGTCAGGAAAATCATGATGTATTTTGGCATAGAAAAACATGTCATGACTTTCCTGACAACCTAATAGGTACTTTTCAACGTGACCCTGGGGAAAGCCCGCAACTAGGTGAATGCTAACTTATGGAAAGCTTATCGGCTGAGTGAACATTTGCCGGGTACTAACACTGTAAGGTCTAAGCCTGGACTTACACTTAAGTGTACATGGCAGGGTCTTAATAATCATGCACACACACACACACACATATACCATGATATATGTATATACATATATCTACATAAATATATATATGAAAAGTCTAAAAACTATTCTAAAATATTAATAATAGCTAAGTTACAATTTCTTTTTAAAGACAGGGTTCTTACTAAGTCATGATCCTCCTGCCTCAGCCTCCTGAAGTAACTGGTACTACGGATGTACACTCACTTTTAGGGTACACTGGGGCCCCTCCCCCATCCAGGTCTCAATGTAGCCTTAGCCTGCTGAGTAATAGCATCTACTAGCACACTGCCATGGCTGGGATCACTTTTTTCTTTATACCTTTCTTTTTTTTCTTTTTTAGAGATTTCGCCTTAGGACGCATGTGTTTGCTAGAGACAGAGAGAGACAGACAGGACAGAGACAGTGAGAAGGAAAGTGAGAAATCATGCCCGGGGGGATGGTCACACTGCAATCCCTTCCCCTCCATTCTCCTTCTGGGTTCTGAGGTGCACACACACATGCACCTGGTGTGAGTTTCAAGCTTACCGGGTCAACAACTTGAACCACAGTCAACCATGTAGGAGTCCAGTCATGTAAGCACTATGTCATCTGCCGGCCCCTTCTTTTTTTTTTTTAATAAGTATTGTGGAAGGATTTATTTAATATTATTATTTTAAATTTTGCTATAGGGCATGTGTGCATACCAGAGAGAGAGAAAGCAAGCTGCCAGGTCTGGGACTCAAACTCTGGTTGGCCATGCGTTGAGTCCAGTGCCTTAACCATCATGTGACCTGCTGGTCCTTATAATAACTATTTTACAGTTAAAAATTTTTTAAAGTCTTCTATTAGAAACAATCAAATCGAGACAGACATTTACAAACAATTCAATACTAGCAGACATAGAAGTCACACAGATCTAGCTATGAATTCCAGATCTGCCATTTCTGGAGCTTTGTAACTCTGAATAAACTGCTTACCTGTGTTCGTTCATCTCAAGTCCTCACATGTAAAGTGCTTAGTGCAAACTGTATACAGGGTATCTCAATGAATGATTACTGCATTTAGCAGTTTCTAGCACATCTAGTAAAATGTTAATCACCAGCGATGTGTGGTATGTGGGAGATGGGCCAAACAATCAAATGCTGTTTCCTTCCAGGGTGACTGTGTTCACAGTACCTAATTGACAGCAGTGGCAAACTGAAAAGCTCTGAGAACCAGCTATCTGAACAGCACAGGACAGGCCCCTCTGCTCCTGGCCTGAACATCAGGTTAGATAATTAGGTTCAGTCCTGCTTCTCTTGCACCATAATCCAAGGACATTTGTTCTCTCTACATGGTCCGGGTGGAACACTGTCAAATACGGAAGGTCACAGAATCAAAGCAAAAATCAGAATCAAAAGCATGATTAAATGACCGCTTAAATGATGGCATGATTAAAACCCTCCAAGTTTTCAGGAGTGACGAAGATTCTCTTCTTGACTGAACTTTGGTCAGGCTCATCGGATGCATCCTCACAAGGCCACAGCCTTGGCCCCCAACCTCTTCTCTCAGCAGGAGTCTTACTAAGGCAATGTAGTAAGAACCTCCAACGTCAATATCTCCCCCTCAGTCTTTAATGTGTAAGTCCTTGGCCCGCTTTCAGCAAGAATCCTGATAGGTCAGTTTAGTTCAGTTTGGTATCACCTTTTGGTAACTTTCCACTGACTCCTTGCTTTGCTCCTTGGCTATAAATCCCCAGATGTTTTTGTACTGGAACTGAGCTTGACCTTGCAATTATTTTGAAAAACATCCTCTCTACCACTTTAGAATAATGTTTTTGTTTAACAGCATGTTATGGATCAAGGTCTTAGAGCTCAGGTACAGAGCTAATCACATTGCTGGCTGGGAAGAGACCACTTGCTTCCCTAGTATGACTTTAAGGTTCCAAATACCAAGATTCCAAATTGTTCAAAAGTAGTAAGACACTAAACTCAAAACAAACAAACCCCAAGTGCTGGTCTCCTTGAACCTTAATAGTCCATGGTTTTGTTTTCATTTAATTTCATAGAAAGACACCAAATGATTGGGAGAATGATTATGCTAAAAAATTCTCCTGAGGCTGATGACTCTATCTTGTTGCATTACGGATCCAGGATAGGACTGAGGCTTGACACATAGTAGGAGTATAACAAATTTATCAACTGAGTAGGAGAAATATGGAAGCAGGAGAACATTTATTTCCTGAAAGAGGATAAGCATCAATTCAAGGGGAAAATTTGAATCTGTTTAAGTAAATCAGAGACAGCTATATTTTGCTTTTGAAAATTTCTACCAAACATGAAGAATAGTAACTTTTCCCTCTCTTGAGGAAAAAGTGTGTGTGTGGGGGGACCAGCAGTTGGTGTAATGGCTATGTTGCTGGACTCCCATGTAGTCGACTGTGGTTCGAGTCCCAGACCTGGTAACTTCAACTCACGCTGGGCACGTGTGCGTGCGTGCCCAAGATCCCGAGAGGAAAATTGGTGCAGAAGGGATTGCGGTGTGGCCATCCTCCCTGGCCACACTGTCTTTCTGGCGAGTGCATGCACCCTATAGCAAAAACCTCTTAATCAATCAATCAATCAATAAATCAATAGCTTTTCCTGAAAAAATAATATATTTTTAGAGAACTTGCAGTTTTAAGTTACCATTGGCATTACTACAGCCATAATTAGAAAGCACCATGAGGTTGCCTAATGGTGTATCAGTATTCTGTGAAGCAGGCAGACCCACATGGGAAGGTTCAGGGTTCACGTACAGAGGCCTTCCTGAGGATGCTGGGTAAGTTTGTGCCCATAATCTGGAGCTGGCTGAGGCCAGGGGTGGATCACAGCATCAAGACCGAGTTGGGAGTGCTTTCCCTCTCTTCCTGTTTCTATTGCTCATGGAAGAAAGAAACATTAATGAATGGACTTACCCAAAAAAGCTCTACAAAGGGGAGTGATACCAGAGAGGATGCAGTCCACCTAAACCAGGGCTGGAACAGCCAGAAACTCACCCCACGGAATGTGAAACCCTTCACTTGAAGCACCACCAGTCTTAGAAGGAAGCAGTGCATTTTCCCAAGAAAAGGGACACCCTAGGAACTCCACCTCAAAGGAGACAGCTTTATTATACTGTTAAATATGAAACATGAAGGAAAGCATGGCTGATGTTTTAAAGCAGAAAATATCTTCTGCAAGTTACCAGAAAGGTAGGTCAAATATCTTGGGCTCTCTGAACTTTCGAGTTATCAGCAAGTGTGTGCTATGGAGAGAACTGTTAAATGAGACCCCCACCCATTTCTCTTCCCCCTCACACAAGAAGGGGAGAACCCTCAGGTTCTGCAGTTGCAAAAGGCAAGCAGGAAGTTCCCAAGCAGGAGCTCTGCACAGAGATATCTGTAAGAGGGATGGATGTGCCCGGGGACGTTCCAAAGGAAAAAGAAAGGCCAGGAGATTTCTGAAGTTTGGGGCAAAGAAGAAACAGTGGCTTCTCTGTTATTACTACCACACTAATGCTATTTATTGGTAATTGGTTCCAATGACTGGGGAGACAGAATGGCCCACAGATTCCAAAACAAATCCAAATACTTGTAGACTGTTTGTTGAATTTAAGTAAGTCTATTTTATCAAAATGTCACAATTTCGAAATCTCTGATACACAAAGAAATTATGTAATGTATATTCAACGAAAACTCTCAAAGTAGCTTTTTTGTGTGTAACTATATCTTAGTTGTACTTTTAGAAGGAAGGCATTCAGGAAAAAAAAAACAAAAAAAAAACGAGGGCCAACAGGTGGCATAGAGGTTAAGGTGCTGGATCTTACATGGCAATGTGGTTCTGAGTCCCAGACCTGACAGCTTAAAAATTATGGCTGGCATGTGTGCGTGCAAGCGTGCCCCAAATCCTGAGAGGAGCCTGCAGGAGAAGGAATTGCGGTGTGGCTATTCCCCCTGGAGGATGATTTCTTTCTCTCTGGTGAGTGCTTGCACCCTACGGCAAAAATGAAACAAAATCAAAACAAACAAAAAGAATTTTATAGTTATATAACCTAAGTAAAATTATGCTGTAATTATACTTTGTTCAATTTATATAACAGACTTATCCCTGACTAAAAAAAAAAAAAAAAACAACCCTGGGACATGATGCTTTAATATACAGAATATTGCTGTTCAACATACAAGCATCCTTTGGCATCGTCTTCTACTGAGAAGAGTTTGTTTCATAAACAAACTCCACATCCACCTACATCTCCAAGTCCAACTGTTCATCCATAGGAGAAAAGCTAGGCAAAAAAAAAAAAAAAAAAGTGTAATGGGTTCCTAACCTTTTAAGTAAATCGCCCTCCAGGTTCCTGCAGTACAGGGACCACTTGGGTGGTATTTAAGAAAGGATGCATTGATGGCTGCCCTCCAGCCTCTGGTCAGACTGGGAGCAGACCTACAGGCTCAGTCAGTGAGTTCAGAGCGGAACTTAATGAAACCTGTTAATGATTGTTTTTACAAAGACTTCAGCTCAGCAGATATTATCTATAACTGCAGTACTTTACAACCAAGCAAATACTCCTTTATCAAGTGGCTTACCTTCTCAGCCACAGTGCTAAGCCTTTTGAGGAGCCAGGAAATTCCATCCAGCCCAACGCTGAATGGATAAAACAAAGTCTTCAGTTCCTGCATAGTCCAGTCTTCCAAGGCTGGCATATAGCTATAGCTCATTCTCTGGTTCAAAAATGTATAGAATCTCTCCTTTTGCAAAGGATTAATGAGAAGTGGCACAAAACAGGCCATTTGTCCTTCATATTCCCCCTTTATTTATGATAGAGTGCATGAAGGTGCACATACAGGGAGCATCCTGCACAGGCTCTGGTCACACCACGATCCTCTTCCTCCAGTTCTGTGCCCATCAGATCTTGAGCACTCAAATGCAGGTGTCCAGCATGCTCGGTTGTGCCAGGTCAGTGTCCTAACTGGGGTTGCCATACATGATCTGTCTTCTCTCCACCTGCCCCCTCTAACCATTACCCCACAGGGCCAGCTCTCTCAACTTTTCATCCACCCAAAAAAGTTGGTCAACACTAAAGCACAACTCTCCTCTTCCCAAGCTCTCAATCACCAAGTGATGCCAATTCTTTCTCCCAAGAAGGCTTGGATTATAACTCACTTTCTTTTTGGAGAGGTTTTTGCTATAGGGTGCACGTGCTCTCCAGACAGACAGAGACAGAAAGCGAGAAATCACCCCCCCAGGGGGGATGGCCATGCTGCAATCCTTTCTCCTCCATTCTCCTCTCAGGATCTTGGGCATACACGCACAAGCACCGGCATGAGTTTAAGCTACCGGGTCTGGGACTCGAACTGTGGTCAGCTACATGGGAGTCCAGTGACATAGCCATTATGCTAACTGCTGGTCCCATGACTCACTTTCTAAATAGGTCAACAACTGCCTTTGATTCAGGCCTTGGCTCCCCAGCACCCTACTTATCTCTACTCTGGACACTCATTCTACCTCCCTTTGTAACTTCTAGAATCAAGAGAAGAGAAATGTCTTCCTCCCAGTAGATCCTATGGGAAAGGCAGCACTGGGGGGCCAGCAGATGACAATGGTTATGTCACTCGACTCCACGTCTTCAAACTGGGTCCAGTTTCAGTCCTGGACCCAGCAGCTTAAAACTCAGCTGGGCGTGCATGCATGTGTGCCCATGATCCCGAGAGGAGACTGGAGAAGGGATTGAGATGTGGCCACCCCCCCTGGGGGTGATTTCTCACTTTCTATCTCTCTGGCAAGGGCACATATCCTATGGCAAAAATCTCTCTTGAGGAAAAAAAAAAAAAAAAAGACAGCATTACTGGCTGGGTCTTCTGATCACAACCAAAGTTCCTACTTGCCTTTCTCCTTCCTTCCCTATTTCAGACATTGTGATTATTCAGGATGTATTTTTGCAGGATGATAAACCGCCATTCAAGGTTTGAGGAAGTGGTGCAGTAAAGCATCTGACAGGAACAGGGGTGAGGAGGAGGAGGTGGCAAGACAATGCTAGGTGGCCATTCCTAGGTACAGATGGAGGCACCACAGTTTAAGACACTGTCGAGAGTTTGTGTTGTGGTCTCTGAAATTAGACTGTGTGGGTTCAGATGCAGCTGTTACTAAGGTGGTATGACCCTGAGGAAGTTGCCTAAGCATGGGGTGCTTCTGTGTCCTCACATATAAAATGGAAATGAGGTGACCTACCTCCTAAGGTTATTGCAACACTCAGAAGATACAATGTAAACCTGAAAACAGTATAAGCACTAATGAGTAAGTGTTACCTATGTTAGTTATTATTAATACTGTGCAAATATTTCAAACAAGTGAGGTCATTCTCTCTGCATTCATTAGAACAATGCACATGACATAGTGTTTTGTGAAAATGCTACAGAATAACATGGTTAGTATGACCCTATTTAGGGAAGAAAACAAACACAGGACATGTACTGATAGGTGCCCAGAAGTCTGCAGGCGAACACCTCCCCTGAACACCAGATGACAGTCACCCCAGAGAGTGCCAGTGATGAGGGCAGGCTGACATTTTTGTATAGGTCTTTACTTTTATTAACATGCATGTACCACTTTTGTAATTCAGTTTTAAATTTAAACATTTTACGGTGGCCTTCCTAGCCTTCAAATTGAACACTTGGCACCTTGCCCTAGTTTAGGACAATATAAGCTTCTTGCAGAAGAAGAAACTGAGGCCCTAGTAGATGCGGGAGAGACTCTAAGCACTACCCCTCCTGCAAGTCTTGTAGATTGCCTTGCATTCTCCACAGCCTTGGTCACATCCCAAGCCTACCACAGGCATCCAAACATTCTCAAGTGGGGCTTTCTTTCCTTTCCTTCCTGTTTAGCTGAGGTTTTCTTTTTATTGTGTCCAAGTAGCTTCCACCCTTTACGTTGCTTTTTTCTTTTCTTTTCTTTTTTTTTCTCCTATTTTGTTGAGTTTGCCAGAGAGACAGACAGAGAAAAAGAAAGCAAGCACTTCCCCTCCCTCCCTCCACGAAGGATGGCCACAGAGCAATCCCTTCTCTTCCATTTCTCCTTTCAGTACTTTGGGGGTGCACGTGCAGTCCCTGCTGTGTGGCCATGAGGGATCCAGCTATACTAGCCACCATGCAACTGGCTGGCCTGCCTTCAGGGTTTGAATGTTCATACATCCTTCCCAACTTCTTCTCCATTTGCCTGTCTTTCTGGCCCTTGGACAAGCGCCCTTGCCCCAGGAAAATCCACTGAAGTGACTAGAAGCCGGATCATTCAGGCACAAGGGCCCCTACCTACCCGACTATAGGACGGATATGCCTCCAAGTTCTTTTCGTCTTGCAAAAGGTCCAAATGGACTTTTAAACAATGCTTCTATTTCAGTCAAGAACCAGGGCTTGGTGTGCTTTGGCTAGTATCTTTTCCTCCGTTAGGTCTTTCCTCCCATGGGTGTTTATTTTTGCTCTGCTCTCTTTTGGAAGTAACAAAGCTATTTTATACCTTCCCAGCTCCCAAGAATCTCTTTGACGCTGGTCTTCTATCATGTGCTAGATTTGACTGGTTTCGCTCCCACAGCTCACTTCGGCCTCATCATCTTTCACACTCCAGTCTCTCCCCATTCCCAGAGGTTTTCTGTTTCGGCCCGTGGAGAACGGCTATGGAATGAATTGAGATTCCAGAGAGCGCGCCTTCCGAGCCATCTCTCCCCGGAACCCGGAGCGTGGGGAACCAAGCCTGCGCCGGGGTATCCGGGCCACCAGAACAGGGTCAGCATCGAGTCGCCCAGGCATCGGGAGAGCTGATTGGTTCTAGGCTGAGCCAATCAGCGAGCGAAGCCGTGCACGGCTAGGGGAGGGCGGAGAGCACAGAGATGGGGTTAAAGGAAAAGGCGCAGGTACGCCAGGCACCAGGGTGCACTTTAGCACCCACAGGTCATTACAGACCCTGAAATGCTGAGGCAAATCCCCCCGTCCTAGTTCCCTGCTTTTGTAAGAATAAAAGGAGGTGCTGGGGGAAAACATTGTTTATGCTACCATTCATAAGACGGTTATTAACAGTCAACCGAGAAGTGGCCATGAAGGGGGGAGGGGCGCTGAAACCCTCCCTTTCTCCCTTCCCGGTTCCACTCCGAGTCGTCAAGCCGACTCTGCCGGCTCTTGAAAAAGCACATCACTCCAACGCTCGCCTAATCGCCAAAGCTGATTACCGAAACGCTATATATTAGCACTCAGAATAAGTTTCCCCCCTCCCCAAGGACTGGGGAAATAGTACTGGCATTTACCGAAGGCGCGGCGTTTTACTACCTGCTAAAGGAGAAGCGCATGAACCCGTGGGCTGGAAGTCACAGAAACCGAGACCTTTCGAAATGTACAACCATGCACACCGCCGGGGCCACCTTCTGGGATGGGACAACCGCCCACAGGCGCAGCGGCAGCTCCTCCAAGTCCCTACCCTCACCAACGCTCCCAACCGGGGGAGAAAGAGCTCGGGGTGGGCGCACAGATCGTCGGATTCCCCCGCCGCGTCCAAACTTCGGCAGAGCTGCTGTGCCTACTTTTCCCCAAGCGCCGCAGCCCCGGATCCACAGACCCGTGCAACCCTGGCTTTCCCACGGTCCGGCGCAGCCACCTTCCCTCATCCACCCGTACCCGGGCTGGAGACGCCGCGTCCTTGGGGTTGGGGGAAGGGAGAGCGGCAGGAAGAGGGAAATGGCCAGTTAAGTACAGAAGTCCCCGCTGAGGCCTGGACGCCGGCGGTAAGTGGAGAGCCCGGGGGAGAACCGCAGGTAGAGAGCAGGGGCTAGAACCGTGCGGGGATGGGCCGCGAGGCCAGGGGTGCCGCCAGCGTCGCTGCACTCACTCTGCGTAGCCAGTGGCCCAGGGCAGCCGCTGGGTCTCCTTGAGGATGAGGATGGGGCGGGCGATGTGGTCGGCGCTGCACTCCACCTCGTCCTGAGACAGCCCCAGGAACTCCGGCCGCCCGTAGGGGAAGCGCAGCGGCAGGGGGCCGGCCCCGCCGCCCCCCCCCCCCCGCCCGGCG
>NW_006159897.1:1727765-1730309 GCF_000334495.1 Tupaia belangeri chinensis | reverse complement strand
TGTGGCCGTGGCTCAGCTCCTCCCCTGCCGGCCCGAGGGAAGCTCACACCAGGACCGTGACCTCCTGGGGGAGGGGGAGCCCGGCCCGGGCGGTACCTGGCGGAGGGGATGGGGGCGCTGTGAGCCGGAGGCCGTACAGGTGTTAGGGCGCCTCACGTGGAGCCCGGCAGCCAGGAAAAGCCAGCTGAGGAATCCACTCTCCAAGGAATGCTGTCTTTTCCCTGCGGAAGGGAAACTTCGGGAGCGGAGGACAGAGGGGAGACAGGTGCAATAGTGAGGGGCGGGCTCCAAGTCCTGCGGAGTAAATGAGCAACCGCCTCGTGTAGGAGACCTTAACAATAAAACCAAGAAACCCCGACACTGAACAAGGATCATTCTGTTTCCCTGGGCATTTGTAGAATTAACTTTCTTTCTTTTTTTTTCCATTACTACTACACGCACCATAATCTGTGGAGCAAGCCCTGTTTCCAATACAAAATAAGCTTAGTAGAGAAAACACGTAAGTCTCTAAGAAATCAGAAACAGATACTGTTACCTAGTACTTAATTGTTAAATAAATGTATACAAGCATTTTCCTCTAACGTGGCAACAAAATATCTCTTCAAAGTTGTATCCTATTGAGACACTTAACACTGCTATATTGTATTTCAGAATGTTACAGATTATCTAAGTGCATTGTTACAACCAAAGAAACCTAAATAGAACGTAGCAACTCAATGAATTGCTAAAGTAAAAATGGATAAATGCTTGCAATGATATTTTTGAAATCTTACATAAAAATAAAACAATGAAAAGAAAAAAACCTGGTGAGTATGCTCCATCAAGGGTAACATTTGTTAAATATTAGGCTTTTTGAATTTTTTTTTCCAGTAGGAACTGTATCCTGTTCATGTTTACTTATCCTGTATCCTGTTCTTATGTTTACCTACCGTTTAATTTGCCAGGATTCTGTTACTTGTGAAATTATGCACTGAACAGCTCACTTGGCATGCAAGAGGGAATACAGGCCCTCATTCTTCTCAGTGTGTGGGTGTGTGTGTCAGGGGGGCGGAGAGGACCCAGGTGGTGGAGGAAAATTCTCTCAAAAGGCATTGTGAGTCAAGGAGTCCTGCATTAGTTAGAGAAGGGCCCAGTAAACCTGGCTGATCCCTTTTCTCTGGTAGCTATAATTATCATCATCCTTTTCCCCCTAGTTTTCCTTTAAGACACATGAGCTCATTGGAGAGAAAAGCAGGGGTGGGGGGGTGGGGGGAGGTATCTTCTCTTCCCTCTCCCTGGATGGCCATTCCGCACAGCAATCCTTTCTCCTCCATTCTCCTCTCCGGATTTTGGGCATACTTCACATGCACTTAGTGTGTTTTTCAAGTACCTCATCTGAGACTCCAATGTCGAAGTCAGCCATGGGGGATCCAGTCACCTTAATCTCCGCTGACTCATCTTCTTTCTTAAAAACATAGGCCCCTTTGACTTTTTTCATGAATAAATATTCCAATTTACAAACATACACCGATTATGTAAAGAATGACAATATATCAGATTTTCTGTGAAATACCACTACTACCAAGTAATTCTTTAATTACTCTTCACAGAACAGAAGTATGATCTTATCTTGGCCCCTTTGATTTCTTGAATTTAAAAAATTTTGGACCAGGGGGTCACCAGGTGGCATGGTGGTTAAGGCGTTGGACACTCCCACATAGCCAACCACAGTTCAAATTCCTGACCTGGTGACTTGCTTTGTCAATTTTTCTCTCTCTCTCTGTCTCTCTCTGGTCAAATTAAAATAAAATGAATAAATAAAATTAATTCTTTAAAAAATTGTTTTTGGACCAGGATTTTAAATAATGCAAAGTCTACTGCCTATTTCATCTTCGTTGGGTTAAACTTGGAACTTTTCTAGTGATAAATCTCTGACATATATTTGGTGGCTAAACAGCCAACCTACCACATGCTTTGACATCCACTGAGTCTAATGTAAGTTCAGAATCCCTTTTCAAGCTTTCGTTGTAGAACAGTAGCCTTTTTTATAATTATTAATTTAATTTAAATTTTTTTATTATTATTTAATTGGCTAGGACACTTGTATTCACCAGAAAGAGAGAGACAGAGAGAAAAAGCAAAAAAGCAAGCTGCCAAGTCCAGGACTTGAACAATAGTTGGCCAGCACCTTAACCACCACCCCCCCTGCTGGCTCGCTCTCTCATTTATTTTCACATGAAAGTGGTACCTGATTATGGTCATAGATAAATAAAATCCAGTGGTGCAGGACTACAACTGACAAGAAAAAGACTCTGTAACAATTCCCCCAAAGGTATCAACTGTCAATATTTTTTATAGTCTTCCAAAATTTTTCCCAAATGAGGTAGTTGGTGTAACTAAAATTGGAAATATTAGCAAGATTTGCATTTGTATATCAATGTTCTCTAAGAAGTCATCCTATTGTTGCTCTGTAACCTAATTGTTACCTATAATGAGAAAGCATTAGTTCCTTGTTAGCTTTGTACTGCTAACTTTACCCTGCAGACAGGTGCACAGCAGGCATTC
>NW_006159897.1:1688659-1727734 GCF_000334495.1 Tupaia belangeri chinensis | reverse complement strand
ATTCTTTTCCTTTGACTACTTCAATGGTAAGAGATGAATGTGGCATTTCTGATTTAAATGGAGGTGGTCATCTCTCTTAGAAGAGCCCATCAAACTAAGTGTAAAAGTACTTCAAAAATTCATAGAAAAATGAAATGTTAATATGCGAGTTTATTTTGTTGCAAGAATTGGAATCTGTTCAGGTTTTTATAATGCACTTTTTTTGTGGGAACATTTTGGAGACCTCATATATTGCAGATGGAAGTTTGGGTACTCCCAAACTTCTAGTAAATTCAAAAGGCGTAGTGACGGGACTTGAAAGGCTCCCACTGCGTTTGTTAAACACTGTGTGTACCCGAGTCACCAATAAGTGCCCTTCATTTGTCTCTCAGATTCTTTTTCTCTCTGCAAAACATGAGCTTGGAGACTATTTAAAGAAAAAAAAAATAGCCAAAGGGAGCATGGACTCTCCAGAGAAAGACAAAGAGAGGGAAAGTGAGAAGGCATCCCCCATGGGAATGGCCATGCCCAATCCTTTCCCCTTCATCTTGCCTCCTTTCTGGATGTTGGCCACATACGAACAGGTATCCAGCATGTTTTCAAGCTGCTGGGGCCAGGATTTGAACTGCCTGGGTGGCATATGGGATTCAGTTGCCTTAACCATCACATTATAGACTCACCTACGAAGACACTAATAGAACATTGATTTAGGGTCTAAATAGAGACCTTTTACTCGAATGCTTTTCGTATCAGCATCATCTCATTTCTAGGCCCATAATACTATTGTTTTGACTCCATGCTATCAGGAAAACTGTTTTAAAGAAACAAGCTCTGGGAAACAGCAGTTGGCGTAATGGCTATGTCACTGAACTCCCGTGTTCATGTTGACCATGGTTCGAGTCCCGGACCTGGTGGCTTAAACTCACGCTGGGAGCGTGTGTGTGTGCCCATTCTCCCAAGAGGAGAATGGAGGAGAAGGGACTGTGGCATGGCTATCCCCCCTGGGAGGTGATTTCTCGCTTCTGTCTCTCTGTCTCTCTCTGTCTTTCTGGTGAGCACACATGCCATATAGCAAAAACCTCTCCAAAAAAAAAAAAAAAAGAAAAAAAGAAGAAGAAAGAAACAAGCTCTGGGTAATTTCTTCAGTCAAAACATCAGATTCTCTCGAAATTTTTATTAATTACAAAAGAAAAGAAACAACTTGCGGTGGGGAAACCAGTCAGAAAGCACCTTAAACAAGCGATCAGTGTTAACGTCTGCAGCAGGAAGACATACTAACATCCCTCACCCCTGACATGATGTACATCGCCTCAAATTCTTATCCCCAGGGTACACATTAGAAAATGCAGGGCAAACCCCAATTAGGGCTGTCCTGCCAAATATCCGATCGGGTGTCTTCAAAAGGGTTAGAGTCCTGAGAGAAGATGAAGGAACTGTCGCCAACTGGAAACACAGGACCCGGCGACGGCAATGTGGCACCAACGCCAACTTCTTAGTTTTAATGTCAACATTAGGAACAAACAACACACACACACATGCACATATCAGAGGCATTTTTGGTTCAAATAGAAAGCAAATGCCCTTTGGAAATCAGACCAGGAGGAAGAGGACAAGCACCTGTCAGGACTCAGGTCCAGGCTCTGTGTGTGCGGCTCCATTATGGTGCTGGCTTGCTTGGATTGTAATGAGCAGTTTACACATGTCTTCCCATTAAACAGCAAAATCCTGCAGGGCAAAAGCATCCTTGTTCACCTTTTCATTTCATTTCCAGCACTTAGCCTAACTCCTCATAAATCATAGGGTTGGCAAATGAATTTTGAAAAAAAAAAAACATTCAAAGGAGAATAACTATAACCTGTTTTAATGACCATTTTGGTTTTTGGAGAGTTTTTTTTTTTTTTTTTTTCTTTTTTTTTTTTTTTCTTTTTTTTTTTTTTTCTTTTTTTTTTTTTTTCTTTTTTTTTTTTTTTCTTTTTTTTTTTTTTTCTTTTTTTTTTTTTTTCTTTTTTTTTTTTTTTCTTTTTTTTTTTTTTTCTTTTTTTTTTTTTTTCTTTTTTTTTTTTTTTCTTTTTTTTTTTTTTTCTTTTTTTTTTTTTTTCTTTTTTTTTTTTTTTCTTTTTTTTTTTTTTTCTTTTTTTTTTTTTTTCTTTTTTTTTTTTTTTCTTTTTTTTTTTTTTTCTTTTTTTTTTTTTTTCTTTTTTTTTTTTTTTCTTTTTTTTTTTTTTTCTTTTTTTTTTTTTTTGAGAGAGAGAGAGAGATTTTTGCTATAGGATACATGCAGTAGCCAGAGAGACAGAAAGTGGAAATCACCTCTCTGGGGGATGGACGGATGGCCATACTGCAATCCCCTCCCTCCATTCTCTTCTTAGGATTTTGGCCATGCATGCACAGGTGCTCGACGTGTTTCAAGCTTCCGGGTCTGGGACTTAAACCACAGTCAACTACATGGTAGTCCAGCACCTTCACCACTATGCCACTTGCTAGCTCCTAAATCTGTTGTTTTTATACTGTCTGTTTTCTTCCTCTTCTTCTTTCTTTTCTTCTTCTTCTTCGTTCTTCTTTTTCTTTTTTTTTAAATGAGAATAAAGAAAGAAGAGTCTTCTTTTTAAAAAATCATTGGAGATATAGATATTCTTCTGTGAGTGAGAGAGACAGAGAGATAGCACCCCCCAATAGGATCCCGACACTGTGACTCATGCCCAGCTTCAGCCAGCCCCGGATAATGAGCATTTATGCCTGGAGTACTCAAAGGGGTTTCCGGACACAAACCTAGACCCTTCCCATGTAGATCAGCCTCACAGAGCATCACAGAGCTTAATTGTTTTATCGCTGCCCTAGAACCATCTGCCCTGAGATAGAAAAAAATTGCCAGGGAGATCGAAGGAGGAAGAGGGAGAAAATTCCTAACGAGGGTGTGGCCATGCCACAGTTTCAATATTTCTTGGGATTTTGAGCATGCCTACACAGGCAATAATGTGTTTTTCAAGCTGCTGGAGCCAGACTTGAACCATAGGGGGGCCATGTGGGATCTGGATCTCTTAACTGTGTGCCCACCCTGAGATAGCCATTCTTAACAAGGTCTTGCTGCTATGATCATCTGTCCCAGTCTCACAGCCAGGCAGGATTACAGGCATGTGCCACTATGCCTGGCCCATTCAGGTCAGTCTGGGATCTGAACTAGGACTCCCATGTGACCCAGCCTCACATAGCAGTGCCCCCACTGCTTACACCGCACTGGCTGGGTCACCCTCTGCTTTTGTCATGATTTTTCTTACTTTATCCCTTAAGATCTGTAAGAACTTTCTTAACATATGATATCTCATAGGAAAAGTTTTACTTGAGTTGATATTCTAATTATTAATAATGTGGATACCAAGTTGTATGGGTCTCTCCTTCATATTAAACTGATAACCTGCTGCACGTGTGCACACACACACACACACACACACACACACACACATCATAGCCAAGATACAAAGTGAAATAGTTAACTATAACTTGTTTTTGTTTCAGAAATAATTTTAATTCCAGTTTCATGTGCAATAATGTTTGCTTGAAAGTTTCTTCTTATTTGAAGGGATTGATTTATTTCTCTATAATAAACAAAAACATTTATATATAAATAGCAGTTCCTTATAAACCAAGAGATTTATACCTAATTTTTGCATATGGGAATATAGAATATTAGCAAATTTTATATTCAGCAAATGCAGACATTCTCTAGATTTTAAACACCTGATTTAGGAACGTTTGCTACATTCTACCAATAGATTATACCCAACTTCCAGTACTTTCCCATCACCTACTTTTTTTTTTTCCTCTAGGGTGCATGCACTCGCTGGAGACAGAGACAGTGAGGAGGAAAATGAGGAATCACCACCCCCAGGGAGGATGGCCATGCCACAATCCCTTCTCCTCTATTTTCCTTTCAGGGTTTTGGGCATATACACACACGAGCCTGGTGTGCTTTTCAACCCACCAGGTCCAGGACTCAAGCCATGTGAGTTCGAACACCTTCACTAACTTGCCACCAGCTCGTCCCCCATTGTCCACCTTTAATAGGTCATTCTACCTTGCCCTGATTTGTCCTCGATTGACACTGCTGCTTTGTGACTGACTTGACAATTGTATAAACCTGAATCTCGTTGGCATAATTCCTAGTCCCATAATACCTATTTAAGACTAGCCCTGAAATGTTTTGATTCTCAGATTATAAAATGGGGAAAAAAAGATAAAATTAACTCTCCTATCTTATGAGATAGCTGTGAAGATCAGTGAGAAAATAGTTATAAATATGTTATATCTAATGTTGACCTGGGGTTATTACTTTTTTTTTTGTCCCCTCCCCTCTTAGGGACCAATTTCTAATGTTTAAACCATTTCCCTTTTCTATTCTTTGCTTATGTCAAGGAGGGTAACAATACTTACTTTATAGGGTTATTTTAATGATTAAATGGAATAACATGAAAATTCCTAGTATTCTTCCTGGAACAGAATGGGTGTTTAATAAATGGTAGTAAGCATCGTGCCTGCCCTGCGCTGTGGGAGAGGCTGAGTTGAATTCAATGCTCATAATCAACACTACGAACTATAGTTCTCAGTGCCCCTCACCCGCTGACGATGGAGGAAGCCAAAGCAGGGAGCAGGTTCTTAAATGACTTGTGCAAGATCACACAGCAGTGAAGCAGGGCAGTCCCGCTAGGTGCTCTCTTTAACATCACATCAAACAGAGACATTACATTATAAGAATTATTTTTTTTCCTTAATTTTTCCAAACAGAGGTCTGATACTTCTGGTATCTTCAGGGTTTTGTCCATTTTCTATGGGTCTGGAAATGAAACAATTTCTTAGTCACCTTCGATGAAATATTAGAAGTACAGTCATGTTATGTGGAAATTGTCCCACATTCTAAGCCATTATTTTCGGTGAATTTAGATAGGACTTGTTTCTCTTTCTCTTTATTTTGGAATCATTTATTTAATTTTATTTATTAGTATTTTATTTTTAATTTTGCTATAGGGCATCTGTGTTCATGGAGAGACAGAGAGGGTATGTGTAAAAGGAAGCTGTTAGCTCTCCTGGACTCAACCGTGGTCAGCCATGTTGGGGTCCAGTCCACCATGCCACCTGCTAACTTCCCTTTCTTTTCTTATTAAAATCTTCCTGATGAAGCATGTGCTTGAGGGAGAGAGAAAACGAGAAGGATCCTGAGAAAGCACTTCCTAGGGGGGATAGTCATGCCACAATCCCCCCTCCTCCACTTCTCCCTCTTTTTGAGATTTCGGGCACACATGCCTCTGTGGCAAGTTTTTCCAGATGCCAGGTTCAGGACGTAGACAAACCGAGTGGTTGGTCACCATGAAATTCAGCCTCCTTAACCACACCTCTGGCTGGCCCAACAGAACTTCTTTCTAAGTTGGGAGGACCCTGGGTTGTGCTAAAGGTGTTGGAAAATTTAATTTCTCTTAAACTGTAGAATCTATGTTTTTTTTTTAAAGGTTGTGACATTACCAACCTGTTTTCAGGTCTTGCCATGTTAACTTGATTTTAAAATATGATTCTTTTCCCCAACCTCCTGCCATTTAAGAGTCATCGCTATCAGGATTATGTTTTCAAGGTAATGGTGGCCCTAGTAAGTCACTAATAAAGATTGTTTCCTGAATGGAAAAGTCCGTATTTGCCGAGGGGTGGGCGTGGTTCACAGAAGTTCAGACACCCAGCATCTGCCGATGGCTGCCTAGCTATGAACTATAGAACACACATTGCTTTTAATTCTCTTGGAGAACCGATGTTGCTCTATGCCAATGTGTATCACAGCTTTCTGGAATGTGTTGAAATGCAGGATTAGTTGCTTTGTCCTTTCTGTCATTGACTATTTTGAATCAAATTAGCGAGACTTTTTATGCTTGCTTGGGAATATTTTTAGGATCCTCTTTTCAAAACCAACACGAAGTATCATGACAAATTAATCTCATATTTTATTTGAAAGCAGGACCTCTTGCCCCAATTATGCTTTTGCAATGAACATATCCTATTTTTAATAAGGTCTCTCGGGTCTACTTTAGTGAATTTAAAAATTAATTTGGTAGTCACCTGTGGTGGTACAGCAGTCGTGCAGCCTCCATGATGCTGGGGCCAATTGGGAAGGTCCCACTTGTGTCCCAGGCCCACCTGTGCACACTGGGCTGTGTGCATGCCTGTGACCCTGCCTGACTGGGCTGCAGCAGGGTTGTGCCATGGGAATGGTGCTACAGGTGCCTCTCTCTCTCTGTCTCCCTCTCTCATAAGATAAAGAAGGACATTTCAAAATTAATTTTGACATAACAGGTAAAAATGGTCTCAGCTCTCTTCTGTATAATTGCTTGGCTATGAAAAGTTGGCACAACAGATTGCATACACATACAGACACACTCACACACACGCATGCGTGCACACACACACACGCACACCACCTCCACCTCCACCAGAGCAGCAGGATGACCTTGTTGGGAAGTAAACTGTAAGACCCTCTCCCAGACCTACTGAACCAGAATTCCCAGGGTGGGACCCAATCATCTAGCTGAACAAGTCCTCCAGGTGATGCCGACGCAAACCATGGAAGAAATACTGGCATACAGGAAACTCTACTGCTTACTTAAGGGACAGACAGACACACACAAAAAAGTGCAGGAATACCTCAACAAGAAAGGAAGCAGTGCCCCGCCTGTTCTGACTCAGAATGGATGTAGGACAAGATGAACGAGCAGTTCATGAACTGGTCCTATTCCGAAGCATACGAACCGCCTCTTTCTGTTTGACTTCATGAGCTCTTTGTGTAGAATCTGAGTGCCTTTGCTGTGGGCGGGTATGTGCGTTGTTCCTCAGATGGGCACTGCCTCCCGATGAGCTCCAGGCCTGGATTACTCAACAGGCAGCCTGTTTACGCATACATTTTTGTCATAGGCTGAGCAGGGGCAGAAAAAACTTTTGAGATCTATCTTTATACCTAAAGTTATCTATATATACAATACAGATTTTTAAAAGTACATGTTTGATCATTTTTTTAATGGTGCCAAAGAGGTCACTATTAATAAAACCCAAACATTCTTGGATGACCAACCTCTGTGACACGATTGGAAGCATACCAGATGATAAACAGGAAGTCATGTGCTCACCGTGGTTCAAGTCCTTGGCCCAGCTGGCCTGAAAGCATGTCCTGCTTGTGCACACATGCTCAGGATCCTGGAGGACTAGGTTCTGGCATGATTGAGCCAGTGGAAGGTTCTCTTCCTCCTCTCTCTTGCATATGCACTCTACCATGAATGTAAACAGACAAGGGTTCTTGCCCTTTGTAGGGGAGGAAAAACTTTTCCTCTACCATCTTATGTTCTTTTCTTTTTTTTTGGAGAGGTTTTTGCTATAGGGTGTGTGCGCTCGCCAGACAGACAGAGAGAGACAGAGAGACAGAGAGACAGAAAGCGAGAAATCACCTCCTCCCCCCAGGGGGGATGGCCATGCCGCAATCCATTCTCCTCCATTCTCCTCTCGGGATCTTGGGCACACACGCACATGTGCCCAGCCTGAGTTTAAGCCACTGGGTCCGGGATTTGAACAGCGGTTGACTACATGGGAGTCCAGCGACATAGCCATTACACCAACTGCTGGTCTTCTTATATTATTTTCAATGAAGGCCTGAAAATGAAACTGTAAAAAGGCAGACCAGCAAGAGAAAAGAATGTATTTCCATATGCCACATACATGCATGTGGGAGTGCTCAGCGATTAGTCAGTCAAAAGAGTGGTTAAGATTTGCAATGTATATGCCTTACTTACAAGGGGGAAGTGAGGGAAGAGAAAAGTCTTCCATAGGAAAGACAAATAGGTTTATTTATGACAAATGGGATTATAAGGGAGAAAACAGCACAGTGAAGTCTATGACAATATTTGTTTATATAGGTGTGATTGTGATCTGTCTTCTTCATGGCTGTGAAACTCCCCCAGGCAGGAATGATAGGGTGCAAAACATGCTATGCCATACATGTACGTTGACATTTGAGAAAACAGCAGACGCATGAAGGTCACACTCACCTTCCCCTGCCCTTCTCTCCTGAAGCAGGTCATAAAACCAGGAAGAATTTTCTGACCTTTCATTGAAGCAAGTCGTAAGACTCATTCCAAAGGTACCTTCCTTATGTGGAGAAGAAAGGAATATCCTTATCTCTGAAGATGGAGGGACGTGGAGAAATTGGAGCAAGCAGGCCTTGCTATTTTCCTCCACTTTATCACCAGTAGATAATATCTCTTTTGTCCCATTATACTTTTCAGTGGCTATCCACCTCTTCACCAAATCTGGCATAAGAAATACATAGGTTTACCTATTTGTTTTAAATTTACCTTAGGGTGCATGTACTTGCTGGAGAGAGACAGAGAGAAAGAGAAAAGGACAGAGAGAGGAGAAAAGTGAGAAAGCACTGGTCATGAGGAATGGTCACACCACAATCCCTTCTCCTTCATTTAACCTTCCCCTCAGGATTTTGGGCATGCCCACCCATGTGCCTGGTGTGTTTCCCAAGACACTGGGTGCAGGACTCGAACCACAGTTGGCCATGAAGGATGCAACTGATGTAACTGCCATACCTCGGGCTGGCCCGTAGCTCTTAATTTTCTTATAAAGGTTCCATGTCACATAAAATGTAGATTAAATAAAGTGTATATGCTTTTTGTTGTGAATCTGCCTTTGGTTATAGGGCTTAAGATGAAGCTATTTCTCTTTTGCTACAGGGAATTAAGAGTCATGTAGGGGAAAAGGGATTTCTTTCATCACCCATTGTTAGGCTTTATGGCTGAGACCCCCATAAGAGAAGAGATTAACAAGAGAAAAGCAAACACATTTTAGAAATGAAGACCCAGGGAAAACTATGTGTTTTTATTCTACTTCTGAGGAAGAAGTGGGTCATTGCGGAGAAGTGTGACCGGCGTATGATGTCATGGTAATAAATGGGCAGGGGTGGGAGGACTAGCACCCTGTTCGGGTTTTTAGGTTCTCCTCCGAGTTCCTGTGCCTTCAGATTTAAAAACATTCCTTTCTTCTCCGTAGGGCAAGGGTACCTGTAAAATCAGGATTATGTAATCAACTTCAGAGCAAAGTCAGAGAAGTCTCTCTCTCTTTTAAAATTTGCTATAGGGCATGTGCATTCGTTGGGAGTGGAGGGGTGAAAAAGCACCCCTAAGGAGGATGGCCACACTGCAGTCTCCTTCCCATTCTCCCCTGGGGATTTTGGGCACACATGCACACGTACCTGGTATGTCCCCCAGACTGCTGGGTCTGGGACTCTAACAGTGTAGTTGACCATGTGAGATCCAGCTGCCTCAACCACCAATGCCACCGGCTGGCCCAGACAATCTTTTTAAGGCCTACTGTTTGCGAGAAGGGTTAGAGGAGATCAGAGAGTGACCTTCCTGTTTCTGCTGTTCCTTTCAAAGCCAAGGTGGTGTATTTTGAGGCAGCATGTTCTGGGCCCCACCATTAACTGCGTTTTCGCGAAGTTGCTGCTTTTATTCAGCTAAGAGAAGCTTTGAGGTGGCTCCTTTCTACATCTGTTTAATCTCAGATGTCTTCAGCTTAAAATAAATCCTCTCTCAGTTTGGGGGTTCCAAGTGCGTTCCTCTACGTCTCATTGCTGTGTGGGTTTCTATAGTTCTCAGTTTGATTGTGGGGGCTAGGGCACTATGCACCTGAGGCCTTGTTGGGTTTTAGTTTGGTTCTGCTCTTGCATATCCTACAGGCTCTCAAAATCAACGTATCATGAGTGGAGCTTGTCACCATCCCGAGACTACAGTCTCACCTAACATCAGTATCCATCCACCCCGTCGAGAAATCTGGGTGATAGCCTCCATTCTGCCTCGTTTTCATCTTGCATACCCACTCAGCCATCAGTTCCGCTGACTCTGCCTTCCAAATACTTACTCCCAAGTCCATCTCCCCAGTCTGTCCCCCAGCTGCTAATTTTGCTCAGACCCTCATGACCTCATGTTCACAGCGGACGCTGACTGCTGTTCAGGTGGAGCTATCTTCTACACAACAGCCAGAAGGAGTTTTTAAGGCCTCCCTGTAGCATGGTGGTTAGGGCGCCTGGATCCCACATAGCCGAGTGTGCAGTTTGGGTCCTGGACCCAGTGGTTTGAGAAACGTGCTGTATGTGTGTGTGCATGCCCAAAATCCCGAAAGGAGAGAGAAATGGAGGGAAAGGATTGTGTTATGACCACACTTCACTGGAAGGTGCTTTATCCTTCTTTCTCTGTCTCAGGTGAGTGTATGCATCCTCTGGCAAATTTAAAAAATGGAAAACAAACAAACAAAAAACACAGAGTTTTCAAAAAAGAGTACCCAGTGATGTCGCTTCCTTTCCAGTTTTCAACTCTTCAACTGGCCACTCGATTAAAATGCTCATCATGAGCCTTTATTATCTGGCTTCTGGTTACAGCCCTAGCCACAGGCTAGCCCTTTGTCCGTCCCAGCCACTCTGTGCTTCAGAGCAGTTTCGGAATACCTGCCACTCCTAGAACCTGATGCCCCAGCTCCTTGTTTAAATATGCTGTTTTCCTTTGCCGGAAATGCTGCACGCCCTTTCTTCTCCCCTCTCCGCAAGTCCAGGAGTGAACTCTCACTGTTATTTCCATATCCCCCTCATCTTTCCTGCAGTTAAGAGCTTCCTTGTCTATTCTTCCAAAATACCTTTATATAAATAACTCATTTCATAGTTAAAGCACATGCTAGAGTGTTATAATTATCTGGTCCCTGCAATGTAAGATAAGTGAAAATGAGCTAGTTTTTTTATCTGTGAATCTCTGTTGTTTATCAAATATTATATGTGTCAGTAAAAGATGAATAAATCAATGAGTTAATAAATGACAATGGCAATAGTATCTCATTTAAAGGCCAATTAGAGAAATTTTTCAAAATTTTATTTATATCTTCTATAAGCAACACAGAGAGAGACAGAGAGACAGAGAGAGAGAGAGAGAGAGCGAACATGCAACCTCGACAGGGGTTGATGCCGCCATCTACCCGCTGCCTCAGCCAGCCCCAGATTACGAGTACACACGTAATCAGAGTAATCAACAGGTTTCCATAAGCCACCCTGCAACCTTCCCATGTGGGTCAGCCTTAGCGAGCATCATGTTTTAGCACTGTGCTACTGTCTTGACCCCTATAGGCCAAATAAAAGGAATTTTAGTAGTACTCTCCAAAATAGAAATGTAGGTAAAACTGGTATATATGACATCCTAATTTTGACTCCAGGAGTTTAGTACAAATGTCTTCAGTATAGAAGTCAGGTGCTTCTCTATGGAGGAGAGCACTTCATGGCACACAGCTAAACATCAGAAATGGGTCTTGAATCTGAATGTAACTGTATTTGGAATGACCCTACAAGGAAAGTCTTTACCTTACCACTGTAGCATAAGTAAATACATGAGAAATATCTGTTGATATTTCAGTTGAAAATTTCAACTGAAATTTCGGAACCAATCTTCATAAATATGATGGTTTTTCATAAACAGCACTCATCTGTGTTTTCCGTCTATAAATGACTTTTTGGTCCAACAATTTTTTTCTTTCCTGGTAAAACACATCTCCCCTACTCCCTGGGGAGATATCTGCACTGCAATTCCTTCTCCTTTATTCTCCTCTTGGATTTTTCATTCTTTTGCTACTCATGAAAGAAATTTTAAAATATTCCAGAAATGATCAGAGATTATGAAACAAGATAGTTAAAAATCAACTTTTTAATTAAAAACAAAAGGCTGCGACTGTCCTGAACTGAGTGAATTGTAGGACGAGCAGTCTGGAGAGACTCCCCAGCCCTCATTGGTTTTATGTGCCAGTGCACACCCATTGCCATGCTTTCTCGTCAATGACGCTCACCAGTAAAAAGGACTGACACTTTGTAAGATAAATCATGATTTGTTACCCATTGAGATATTCTGAAATAACACAGAGTGCCTCTGGTCTGTCTGGCACCTAGTAGGGATGTAATAGATGGAATCTGGGACCAGCAGATGGCATAATGGTTACATCACTGGACTCTCACATGGCTGACTGTGATTCGAATCCCGTACACAGCGGTTTGAAACTCACACCTGGCACATATGTGTGTTCCCCAAATCCTGAGAGGAGAATGGAAGAGAAGGGATTGTGGCATGGCCATCCCTCCGGAGGGTGATTCCTCACTTTCTGTCTCTCTGCCTCTCTCTGTCTCTCTGGTGAGGGCAAACGCCCTATAGCAAAAATCTCTTTCTAAAAAAATAATAATAAAGATGGAATCTATCATTTTTGCTGAGAGTGTCTTATGTGAATAGCAATCTTAGCACTTGTTTGTAGCCTCTAAATACATCCAAAACAAAATAAAACACAAAAACAGCGGAAGAGACATATTTCAATTATGCAATCAAAGACAGATATTCATTCCTTCTGCCAAAGAGAGTTTACAATCAGATTTCAACAAGCACACAACAATTTCACTCATTTCAAGATCCCACCCCACTCCCACCCCCTCACAGAGAAAATGACACACACAACTTTAAATCTTCTGGTGATGTTCTTGCTGCTTCTCATCTTCTGTTTTTGTTTTTGTTTTGTTTTTGAGAGATTTTTGCTATAGGGAGCATGTACTCGCTGGAGGGACAGGGGAAGAGAGAGACAGGAAGCGAGCAATCATCCCCCAGGGGCAATGGCCATGGTGCAATCCCTTCTCCATTCTCCTCTCGGAATTTTGGACACGCACATACATGAACCTGGCATGAGTTTCAAGTACTCAATACTCGAACCATGGTTGGTCATGTGGGAGTCCAGCAACGTCACCATTTTGCCATCTGCTGGTCCCTCGTTTTCTGTTTTTAAGTCTAATTGAATCCTGTGTCTTAGCAGGAAGGAGGCAGGTATGAAAGATCTGGGAGTCAGCAAGTTCTATCCTTATATCCCAGCTCCACATTTCTGTTCAGCAGCTTGCATTATCTTTTCTTTTATCCTGGTCACATCTACTCCGAAAAGCTTTTTAAACAAAGCAGTTAATTTCCCTCCTTGTTCCTTCACCTCACTCCATGAAAAGTGTTTTTTAGGAAGGAAGGTGCTGAGAGAAAAGGCAGGTGGGCAGGTCTGAGGCAAGTCTTTGTGGGGACAAAGTTCCGACGTTTTTCTTCTCAGGATTGAGCAAGACCACAAAGGGGAGCACTGTTTCCTCATTCCCATCAAGCCTGCAGGGTAACTTCATTTCTTTATCGGACAATTATCCTTTCCGGCTTGAACCAGATTCAGACAGAAGTAATCATGTATTTATTATTATTATTACAAAGACCTATGCAAGTAATTTGTGGTATATGTATGTAGCTATATTATCTGTGAGTATATGTACTTGGGAATTAAAGCAAGTTTTTCACATTTTTGTTTTTTGGTTTGTTTGTTTGCTTTCATTTGCCAGAGGGCATGAGCACTCACTGAGGAGAGAGAAAGAAAAGTGAGAAGAGTACTCCCTGGGGAGATGTCCACACTGTAATTCCTTCTCCTTCATTCTCCTCTGGGATTTTGGGCAAGCATGCACACGTGCCCGGTATGTTTCTCAAGTTACTGAGTCTGGGACTTGAACTTCACATTAGCTGATGGTGAAGTCAGTTGCCTTAACCATTATGCCACAGACTGGCTCTATATTAACCTTTTAAAAAACATGTTAGGACCGGCAGGTGGTATAGTGGTTAAGGCTTTGGACTCCCACATGGCTGACCATGGTTTGGGTTCTGGACCTGGTAGCTTGCTTTCTCACTTTCTCTCTTTCTCTCTCTCTGTCCCTCTATGGTCAAATTAAAATAAGTAAATAAATAAATAAAGTTAAATAAAATAATTCTTAAAAAAATCTTCTCGCCATTAATGCAAGATCAGTACTTTCAATATATCAAAAACTGAAGATTTTATTCACCATATTAAATCTCTGGTAAATAAAAAATCTCTGGTAAATATTTACTCTAAGACTCAATTTACTATCCTGAAGTTACTAGTCCTCATTAGACATGCAGGAGAAAGATAAAGGGATTTTGAAAAAAGCAAACAAAGTTTTGCCAATATTTACTGACCTTTGTATAAACAAACATGCAAACACAAATAAATACTACATGTAAAAATAACCCTTTTATCTGTACTTTTGAGAAATTCCTCTTTTGAGACAATGTAGCTCTTTATCAACCTCTCTTCCTTTTATAAGTACTTTTAAATTTTCTATTTATCAAGTAAGATTGGCCCCTTTTCCACAATTTTGGAGAAAAACGGATGCGGGTTTATTTTTCAAAAATTATGCTTTGTACCTTGTCTGTGTCAGGAAAGACCTCCATCCTAGGGTTGTTTCCCATCCTGCACTTTCCTGGAGCTATTTTTTATGCACTCCTCCTTGTGGATGTGCAGGGTAATGTTGGGTTTTTCCTTTCTTTTGACTATTATTCCAGTTGCTGTCTCACAATTTTCTAAGTAGAAGCACTTTTCTATGAGTACACAGACCTGCTGCTTTGTTTGTTTTAGCTTGAGGGTCAGTAGAAAAGATTCCGCTGCTTAGTCAGCTGCCCATGGCCAAGGCTGGATGGCCAAGACAGCACACCATAACGAGTAGCTGTTAACTCATCATGACCATATTCAAGGGACCAGTGGGGACTGTGACAGCCCAGTAGAAACTGCACTGGGTCAGCAGGTGGTGTGGTGGTTGAGGGTGCTGGAGTCCAACCTGGCTGACTACAGTTCAAGTCCTGGACCTGGCGACTTGCTTTTGTATTTTCCTTCTCTCTCTCTTTCTCTCTTGCTCTCCCTTGCTCTGTTCCTCTCTGGTCAAATTAAAATAAATAAATAAACAAATAAATTAAGTTAAATAAAATCCTTCTTTAAGAAAGAAAGAAAGAAAGAAACTGTGTGCAGGGGGCCAGTTTTTCTACAGAAACCAAACAAAGGCACTTCTAGCTGTGGAACAGCATTTGCTTTGTTGTGTTTGACCAGATAGTATCACCCTCTTAAATTACCAACGTGTTCCTTTGAGCTGGGTACCACAAAAATGTATGCAATGTCAGAGTACCCTGTAGAGGGATAACGGGCTGTGGCCTAGCGACAAGGAAAAAGCAGACTTTCAAGTAGTTGTAGAACACTTGGTTGTCAAATGACAAAGCACAATGACTGCACCACAAAGTTTTTTTTGTTCAAGTTCCTGGTCAGTGACCAGATCCAACTAAATGTGGATTGACGTTTTGATCAAGTAGAGAGTGTACCTGTTCTTTTTAAGGAAAGGTTCTTAGGTTACTTGAGAAAAGCTTAGAAACCCAATGTAGAGGACAGCTGAAAACAAGCAAATTCCATCTTTGGATAATGTCAGCAATAAAACAAATTGAGCATTAGGCCCAGTTGGCCCTTCATACCCCCTTCCCTGACGGTGCCCACTTCCATTCTCAGAGGCCCCTAAAGGTCTTAGGAGATGAGCCTCTCTGGATTCTGGCCTCTTGTGGTTCCCTGACTCTTGAGTTGACTCAGTTCTGCTTTCCTCTTTCCCCAAACTGAAACACACCCGTCTTGACGTCAAGCACAGCCACGTGTCTCATACCCTAACGATGAACTGGGTCATCCGGCTCAGGACAGGGAGTCATGAGTGACCTTCTTGGGCCTGAAAATTTAAATACAGCATGTTGAACAACCACATCCTACATATCATGATCAAAATGCAGCTTTATTTTTGTCTCTGAAAGTCCTGTAAAATTGACTAGAAAGGCTAATTCTCCCCCTGCCATGCCATTCCTTGTTCCTTGTTAAGAAAAATGACTGATTTACAGTAAAGTTTTTTTTTTTTTTAAATAAGTAGAGGAAGTACCCTCTAAACAAATGATGAAAAGTATAATGAACCAGCTGGTGGTGTGGTGGTTAAAGCAGCTGGATCCCACATGGTCAACTGCATGGTTTGAGTCCTGGATTTAGCTGTTGGAAAAAAAAAAAAAAAGCCAAGTATGTGTGTGTGCATGCTCAAAATCCTGAGTGAAGAATGAAGGAGAAGGGATTACAGTGTGTCCATCCCCACTGGGAGGTGATTTCTCACTTTCCTTCTCTTTCTCTCTCTTTCTCTGGTGAGCACATACACTACAGCAAAAACTAAAAAAGAAACAGTATAGTATGGGGCCAGCAGGTGGCGTAGTGGTTAAGGCAGCTGGATCCCACATGGCCAATTATGCAGTCTGACTCTCAGAAACCAATGGCTTGGAAAAACGTTGGGTATGTGTGTGTGCCCCAAATCTCAAGACTAGAGTGCAGGAGAAGGGATTGTGGCATGGCCATCACCCATATGAGTGATTTCTCATTTTCCCCTCTCTCTGTCTCTCTCCAAAGAGTGCATGCACCCTAAAACAATTTTTTCAAAGTATAGTAAATCTATGTCAGTAACATAGTCATTCATGATCATTATTGTACATGCTACACTTTGTACATACAACTGGCAGTACAATGGGTCTGTTTATACCAGCAACACCACAAATGTGTGAGTAGCTATGGGCTGTGTTATGGCATTTTACAGCTAAGATGTCACTAGATGGCAGGGCTTTTTAAGCTCCGCTATTATCTTGCAGGACCACTTGCTGCATATGCAATTTGTTGTTTATAGAAACTTTGTTAGACAGGGCTGGAATGTACCAGAAAAACACATTTTGGGGGGAGTATCTAGACCTGGGTTTGAAGATCAGTTCTGCCATTTATTATTAGAGTTGTGACCTGGGCAATTTACTTAACCACTCTGAGACTTAGTTTCTCCAGCAGCAAATATGACTAGCACTGCCCAGCTTAAGTTGTTGTATTAATCAAGATGATGCCTTTAAAGTGCTGACATGAAGTCGATATTGCCTAAGTGGACTTCCCTAGGACTTTCTCTTGGTCCTGTTTTTAAGGTACCTCTCCTAATTGGATACAGGGCTAAGGTCTATTATTAATTTCGTTACCTATGTTCTTTTTTTAAAAGATTTATTTATTTATTTATTATAATTATTATTTTTCACATGAGTTTTGCAAGAGAAAGACAGAGAGGGAGAGAGGAGGAGAGTGAGAAAGCCACCAGGTCTGGGACTCAAACTTTGGTTGGCCATGTGGGAATTCCAGTGCCTTACCACCACGACGCCTGCTGGACTCATGAGTTTAAGCTACTGGGTCCGGGACTTGAACCGCAGTCAACTACATGGGAGTCCAGCGACATAGCCACTACTCTAACTGCTGGTCCCCCTATGTTCTTAAAATCAAAAGCAATTTGTTGTACTTACCATATAGAGCATGAGGTTTTACACCTTTGTTTTATATGGTGGGATCATGGTTATGTTGGTACTCAGATTCTGAATTACCACTGAAATAACTGGGCATCTCATAGACATGAACCAGACTGCTGTGCTTTTTCGTATTCATTCTTTCACTAAAACCCTTTCTTGATTACTGCCTTAGGATACTTCCAAAGACTCATGGGTATTTGGAAATCATTAACTTGCTTCTTAAAATGGAGCAAATAATATATTTAGATGTTAATCATAAAGTTAGCTCAACAAGCACTAAATGTGAGTCAGCTTGTAACCAATCATTGACTAAGTGGCATCTGTGAAGGAGAGACAGAAAGTACTATGATGTGGCTGGTCATTCAGGCAGTAGGGGTGCTGCTGTGTGATGCGGAGGCCATTCAGAAGGCTCCAGGTTTGTGTCCTGGGTCTACTTGAACACACTGGGCAGGCCTGTGAGTTCACTCATGATTGTGTGTGGCATGGAGGATGATCATGGTGTGATGAACCTGTGTCAAGGGGTGCCTGTCTAGCTCTCTCACTATCTCAATAAATACTTTAAAATTTTTTTTATTTATTATTATGTTTTAAAATTTGCTAGAGGGCACATGTGCTCACCAGAGAATGAGACACACAGACACAGAGAGAGGGAAAGTGAGAAAGCAAGTTGCCAGGTCCAGGACTTTAACTGTAGTCAGCCATGTAGGAGTCCAGCGCCTTAATCGCCACAACACCTGTAGGCCCTGATAGAATCTATTGATTAGACAGATGGGTGGGTGGATCTAAAATCTGTCTTTTATGAAGGCTTTATTGACCCCTCAAATATACCCTGATCTCTCTATCCTTTGAATTCGTAACACGTTATCTGAATAACTCAATTCATATTTTATCATGTATGTTGACACAACTTTCATGTAACTCTTGAGCAGCAATTTGATTTTTTTTTTTTTTTTTGGAGAGGTTTTTTGCTATAGGGCACATGCGCTCACCAGACAGACCGAGACCAAGAGACAGAAAGTGAGAAATCACCCCCCAGTAGGGATGGCCACGTCGCAATCCCTTCTCCTCCATTCTCCTCTCGGGATCTTGGGTATGCACGCACATGTGCCCGGCATGAGTTTTAAGCCACCAGGTCTGGGACTCGAACCGTGGTCAACTACATGGGAGTCCAGCGATATAGCCATTATGCAAACTGCTGGTCTCAGCAATTTGATTTTCTAATGCTTTGTCTCTATGCCCAATTAGATTTTAGTTAAGAACTAAAGCTAATTTCTGTTCTTTGAATTTCCTCAGCAACTAGCATGAGATTCTGCACATTGGAGGCACACAGCAATGGCTCTTTAGTCTGTGAATGAAGAACAAATAAGCAAGCAGACAAATAAGGTGTGACATTCTCTCAGCTGAAAACCAAGTCCATAGTACTTCGAAATTGATTTCAAGTCCTAACTTGCCTTCTAACTAACTGTGTGCACAAATCGTTTTACCTCTTTGGCTTCAGTTTCTTCATATGTAAAATGAGAAGGTGGCTTGAGTGACTCTGATTCCCGTTTCTGGCATCGTATGAATCTAGATTTAGAAATCTATCATGTAAGAGGAGTTCAGGTATACATTCTGTGGCTTTGAATCCACTGTTGGCTAACAGGAATTGCCTGTCTGTAGTTGATGGCCTGATTTTTAAGTGTTTGAGAGTCCTGAGATATGAACAGATTGTGTGCCAAAAATAGATTTGTGCTATACTAGGTATACTGTGGTTGCATCACCTTGTCTGCTCTAGCCTAGAAGGTAAATAGTAACATGTAAAACCAATCATAATTTAAGCATATAGATTCATTATGTCATTATTTATATGGGAAAATACATTCAGTTTTTAAAAATAAGCTAGAGGGTACATGTGCTTTCCAGAGAAAAACAGGGAGAGAGAAAGAGAAAGAGAAAGAGGGATAAAACACCCTCCATTGGAGATGGTTATGCTACGATTTCTTCTCTTCACAGGCTTAGTGTGTTCTTTAAGCCTCCAGGGCTGATTGGCTGTGGTCAGTCATGTGAGATCTGGCTCCCCAGCCGCCAGACCATGGGACTGTTATTATAGTCAGAGTTCTAACCTGGATCTTCAACAGAAAAATCTTTCCAGGTCAGTGCATGGAGGAAAAGGAGAATGGAAGGGGAGGGAATGTTCCCATGACTTTAACCATGTACTTGAAAAAAATATATATTATACATTCAAACTTCTATCTTGATCTAGAAAGTCATTAACATTTAATAAGATCAAAGTGAGTATTTTATTGTTTAAGGAAAGTAAAACAAATCTTTTAAATAGTTATATCACTATGTTCTTATTTGGCTATTTTCAGTATTTGTTTTTTTCTTTTGAAAAATAAAAGCAAGACTAAAAGTGACTTGCTAAAATTATTTTTGGAGATCTCTGAGTAATATTCTAGAAACTTCTTAAGATTTAACTCTTTTCTCACCTGCTTTTCATATAATATATTCAACTCAACAAATTTCATTATTTAAAAACCACCCTATGTGAGATATGTTCATATTTGGTGACCAAACTGTTGTTTTCTGAAAGAAAAGTTTGATTGAATGAGGAAGTGTTTGGCAGCTCATGGTGGGACTCATGTCATCCTGAGAAGTCATCTTTCAGAATTTTGGTACAGGCATATTAATTCATGGCAACTAACCAACTTTGAACATGGTGTGTACTTTCCTCCTAATTCCCCGTTTATCTAGGTCCGTGTTCATTTAATGAATTATCACAAAGTGTAATAAATAGTGCAAAGCTCTGTGTTAGGTATGACAAGTATGTTCTCTCTCTCGCTCTCTCTTTTTTTTTTTTTTTAGAGGTTTCTATTGAAGGTGCATGTGCTTGCCAGAAAGACAGAGAGATACAGAGGGACATAAAGTGAGAAATCACCCCCCAGGGAGAATGGCCATGTTGCAATCCCTTCTCCATTCTCTTCTCAGGTTCTTGGGCACGCACACACACATGCCTGGCGTGAGTTAAAGCCACCGGGTCCAGGACTTGAACTGCAGTTGACTACATGGGAGTCCAGTGACATAGCCATTATGTCAACTGCTGGTACTGACAAGTATATTCTTTTACATGGCTCTTACTTACTGGTCTCTCAGACTCTAGTTCATTCTAGAGTTAATCTGGAATGAATCATGGTTGGCAAGATTTCAACTGCCTTGAAAATAATTTCTTCCTCATTCATCTTTAATTTTATCTATTGCCTTTTGAGCAAATCTGAACATTTTGGCCCATATATCGAGTCCTCTCCACTCTGTCATCAAGCTTCTTCCTGCCTGTTCAACATCATTTATCTCATCTTGCTGCCCATTAGCTATAAGCTGTAGTAGAGAGTCTGACCCAGAGCCTCTTTTTAAACTTCTGTCTTTGGTTGGACTAGAACATTTTGAAAGACAGATGAGGAGAGGCCGTATCCTTTAGGGACTGACCTCCTTCTCCCTTTCTCTCAACACCTGTGGCGTTCAAGCACTTACAGCAGGACACTGTGCAACAACAGTCCTAACAACAATATATTCCATTACTGAGTATTTACCATGCCAGGCACTAAATCATTTTATATATGCGTTATCTTTGCCTAAACAATAACACTATTAGGTAGATATGGGTATTACTGTTTATTTCACAAAGAAGAAAATAGAGACACAAAAGGATGAAGAAATTTACTCAAGGGACCACGAGATGGCATGATGGTTATGTTACTGAATTCGACTGTGGTTTAAGTCCTGAGCTCTGCAACTTGGGATTCACATGGGTGCATGTGCCTGCTTGCCCAAGATCCCAGGAGGAGAATGGAGGAGAAGGGATTGCAGCGTGGCCATCCCCGCTGGGAGGTGATTTCTCACTTTCTGTGTCTCTGCCTTTCTGACAAGCACGTGCACCCTGTAGCAAAAATCTCTTAAATAACCAAAAAAAAAAAAAAAAAAGCAAAAGACAAAGAGAAATCTACTCAAAGTCATTCACGTACTTAATGTCAGGGTCCCAAATCAACTGGTGACCATAACTTCAGGTTTTTTGTCTTAACTGTCATGACCTTCTGACTACCATAAGTGACATGTGCTGTGAGGAATGCAGAGATATAAAAGACTTGGCGTCAAAAAACCAAAAACAAAACCAAACTTGGTGTCTGTACTACAAAGTTGGTAGATCATAGATGCACACAAGTGATTTCTCTAGCTTAAGTTTCTTTATTTCTTCCATGTGTGAGAGATGAGAGGGAGAGCAAAAGAGAGAGAGCTCTCTCAAGAACAGGCTCTTGATGCCACTGTCCACCCCCAGCTTCAGGCAGCCCTGAATCATAGGCACACATGCACCTGCTGTACTCGGGGACATCTCCAGACACTGAACAGGACCCTTGCCATGTGGGTCAACTGTACAGAATGCTGCACTGTCTGACCCTCCCCAGGTGACTTGTCTGCATGGCAGCATGTGCTAAATCCTGGAAAGTTGGACCTGGGGTGCAGAGAGGAACCAGAGCTGGGAGAGGGCATCCCAGAAGCTGTGATCTGTTCGTCCTTGAAAGACAGACAACTTTTTTTTAGAGATTTTTGCAGTAGGGCATGTGTACTTGTGAGGGGAGGGGGGAGCAGGACAGAGAAATAGGAAGTGAGAAATCACCCCCAAGGGGGGACGACCATGCTACAATTCCTTCTCCATTCTTTTCTCAGGATTTTGGGCATGCACGCACACACACCTGGTGTGGGTTTCAAGCCGCTGGGTCCAGGATTTGAACTGCTGTTGACCACATGGCAGTTCAGCAACATAACCATTTTGTCATCTGCTGGTGACAAGTTAGGCAACATTTCAATGAGTATTTTATATCATTTTATTTGAGCTTGCAGTATTTACTTCATTTTCTTTTTATTGGTGTTCACCCTAAGTAGAAAAGTTCTTTTAAAGCAAGGCGTATGTCCCGTGCATCTGTATTTTTCAAGATCACTAGCAAAGTGTTACATGCACAGTAAATTATAATTAAATTGTAATTAATCACCAAAAGCTAAAATTTATCCATGAAAACAGTTAAATCAGGCTTTCGCAAAGTGCATTTTACCAAACACCATTCTCTCTTAAACGTTCTTTTGGCAACCCGTATTTTGCCTTTTATTGTATTTACCAACATTCAAATACAAGTTACAGGTGTGCTTTCTCTACTAGACTGTAAGTCTCATGAAAACAGGACTATCTGTATTCCATATACCACGGAATCCTGGGTGTTTGCAATATGTGCATGTAATAGGTGTTCAATAAATAGTTGTTGAATGAAAGAATAGCTCTCAGGAACGTTTTCTCTTTTTTTTTTTTGGAGAGGTTTTTGCTATAGGACACGTGAGCTCACCAGAAAGACAGAGAGAAAAAAAGCGAGAAGTCACCCCCCAGGGAGGATGGCCATGCCGCAATCCCTTCTCCTCCATTCTCCTCTCAGGATCTTAGGCACGCAAGCTCACGCGCCTGGCGTGAGTTTAAGCCACCAGGTCCAGGATTCAAACTGCGGTCGACTTCATGGGAGTCCAGCGACATAGCCATTACGCTAACTGCTGGTCCTCTCAGGAAAGTTTTCAAAAAGGGATGTCATGGAGCCAACAGATAGCATGCAGGGTAAGGTGCTGGATCCTACATAGCCAACCCTACAGTTCAAATTCCACAACTGGCAGCTTGAAAATAACATGGGACCATGTGTGTGCATGCTCAGAGTCCCAAGAGGAGAATGGAAGAGATGGCATGCAGCGAGGCCATCTCCTCTGGCGGGGGTGATTACTCATTTTCCCTCTCCTGTCTCTTGGTCCAGTGCACGTGCTCTATAGCAAAAATTAAAATGGGTTTTCATGACCCACCATGTTTAGGAAAAGTTGCCTATTGTGCTGTAATCTTGGATAGTCACGTTTGTACATCAGCAGATTGAAATCTCCATGAATTTTGCAGTAAAGAAATCTGTTTAAAGTTGCTTATGTTTTAAATTAAATAGACTTTCTGGTGAGCAAATGCACCCTATAGCAAAAACCTCTCCAAAAAAAGAAAAACAAATAAATAGACTGAAACACTCTTCCTATTTTTAGTTTTAATAGATGAGATAAAACATCTATTAATATTCTGTGAAATCACTGTAGAGCAGACATTCTGGGGATAGTCAATTGCGGAAAATCAGGAGGCAGCATTTGGCGTACAATGTTACTGCTTTATATCCCCAGAAACTTGCGTTCTTGATTCTTTGGTAGCCGAAGGGACTGTGAATTCTAAAAGAAGGAAGTCAGGTTGATGTCTTCCTAAAGTAGAGCCTCCTCATCCACCCAAAGGAGGCTGCTCTGGGCTCTTATATCTCGGCATGTAGCAATTGAAGGCTGTTATTCAAAATAGCCTGCCTAGTTGAGGGTTGTTGAACTGGTCTCTGTCCAATATTTGGCTACGAACCTCACATTTATTAATAAGAACTGGGGGAGGGACCAACAGTTAGCGTAATGGCTGTATCACTGGACTCCCATGCAGTCGACCATGGTTTGCGTCCCGGACCTGGTGGCTTAAAACTCACGCCTGGCGCGTGTGCATGCATGCCCAAGATCCTGAGAGGAGAATGGAGGAGAAGGGATTGTGGCGTGGCCATCCCTCCTGGGGGGTGATTTCTCGCTTTCTGTCTCTCTATCTCTGTCTGTCTGGTGAGCGTGCACGTGCCCTATAGCGAAAACCTCTCAAAAAAAAAAAAAAAAAAGTAAGAACTGGGGGAGAACTAACCTTGCAGGCTCAGAGTAATGATAATCAGGATGAAAGGTCGGAGGCTGTCTTTGAAGAAAGATTAAATGAGTTGAAGTAATTTTATTTCATGGAAACAGTAAAGAAGGACAGACCTAGTGAAATACAATCCAGTGTGTTGCGTGAAGTAGTTTGTGCGTAGGCTGCCTGTTATTTTTGTGAGCGTGCACGTGCCCTATAGCGAAAACCTCTCAAAAAAAAAAAAAAAAAGTAAGAACTGGGGGAGAACTAACCTTGCAGGCTCAGAGTAATGATAATCAGGATGAAAGGTCGGAGGCTGTCTTTGAAGAAAGATTAAATGAGTTGAAGTAATTTTATTTCATGGAAACAGTAAAGAAGGACAGACCTAGTGAAATACAATCCAGTGTGTTGCGTGAAGTAGTTTGTGCGTAGGCTGCCTGTTATTTTTGTTTGTTTGTTTTGGTCACTGTGCACTTGTAAGTCCAGAAATTGGTTGCGTTTAATGCCTGTCTTCAGGCCCAGCATTATCTATGGTTCCAGAACCTAGGCCAGCACTCATTCCCTACCCTAAAATGAATCTCCAGGCTGTGCTCATTCCTTTTTTTGAGAATAACACTAAAAAGATGCCTACCATGTATTAGGCGATGTGCCAAGTGTATTTCATACACCGCTATTCAATCGTTGAGTGAATGTGTTTACTGTGTGCCGGGCAGGCCCACCCTTGGTGTTCAGAAAACATCGGTGAATATAATAGATAAAAGGTCTTGTCTCGTGGAATTTACACACTAGCGGGTGGAGATAGTAAACAATACACATAATATTGATAAATAAAAAAATTATATAGTATAAAAAAGTAGACCAGGGAAAGTAATGAGGGTGTAAATATAAGGGAAGGTGGGCTGAGATCTTAAGTAGTTCAGTCAGGGTGGACCTCACTGAAGAGGTGATATCTGAACAAGATCTGAAGCCCTTGGGCAAGTGAACTGTGTGGATATTACAGGAAGAACATGCTGGCCAGAACGAACAATCAAGTCGAACACGTGTTTGTTGAGTTCAAGGAAATAGTAAAGCGATCAGAGTGGCTGGTGCTGGGGTGGAAGGCTGATCTCACACGGTCTTTACATGACTTCGGCTTTTTCTTGGACTGAATTGGGAAGTGTTGCAGGATTTCAAGCAGAGCAGTGCCATTCTGACTTGTTTTGAAAGGCTCATTGGCTAGGACGGGAGTGGAGGCTGGGTAATGAGTTAAGGGTGATTGTGACTACATAATAATGCAGGCTAGCCAAGAGCAGGACTCAGACCAATAGTAATGGCAGAGCTGGTGAGAACTGGTCAGATACTGGGTATATTCTGAACATTGAGCCACAGGGTTTCCTGGAAGTGTGTGTCAGAAAGGAAGACGTCCAGGATGGGGACCAGCAGATGGCATAATGGTTGTCTCTGGATTCACACGTAGTTAACCATGGTTCACCTTCCAAACCCCACAACTTAAAGCTCACAACAGGAGCATGCCCAGTGTGTGCATGCCCAGAATCCCAAGTGGAGAATGGAGGCGAAGGGATTGAGGTGTGGTCATCTCCCCCAGGGGATGATTTCTTGCTTCCTTTCTCTCTGTCTGGTTAGTGCACGAGCCCTATGGAAAAATCTCTTTAAAAATGAAGGATGACCGCAAGATTTACTGCCTTAATTAATTCTCACAGCTGGGAAGGTTATATTATCATCTCCATTTTACAGATGAAGACGGTCAGCCTTAGAGAGATACTAATCTCAGTATTTAGTTAGTAAATGGCAGAGCTGGGATTTGAACCCAGGGTTGTCTGACTCCAAAGTATGTTTAATGGGCTTCTTAAATATAATGCTATAGCATAGGGGAGACTTGGGCTATTACTGTTAAATCTGGCTCTGGATTTCCAAGAAACTGATTCCTGGTGTGTGCTCTGGTTACTTGGTACCTGCTGTGAACACCAGTTTACTCAACACGTTTTCATGCCTTAAACCGTAGTTAATTAGTGACCATATTCCTCCCCCTCATCCCTTCCTTTTTCAGATTCTGACTTCTCCTACTTCTGTTGGTCAACTTGTTGTTTTTAATTGCCACAGTACACTTGTCAGAGAGAGACAGAGATAAGAGAGAGGGAGAAAGTCAATGGCACCTTGTTCCTTCTCCATTTCTGTACTCCATCGGGATTTGAGGCATGCAGGCACATGTGTCCAGCATGTTCTTCAACCTGCTGGGGCCAGGAGCACAGCAGCAGTTGCCATGTGTGATGTGGCTCCCTTAACCACTAGGCTATGGTGCTGACCCTGCTGCCCAACATTTTAATGTATTTAATTTATTTTATTATTATTATTGTTTAAATGGTTACTATAAGGTATCTGTGTTCACCAGAGAGAGACAAAGAGAAAGAGAGGGAAAGTGAGAGAGCAAGCTGCCAGGTCTGGGACTCCAATTGTGGGCAACCTTGTGAGCGTCCAGAGCCTTAACCACCACACCAAGTCCTGAATCCCTAAGATATGAAGGGCTTGATTCCCCCCAGCCTTGGACTCTGTTTTGACTCTATCAAAAGCTACATTTTCCCCATTGGCAAAACCTTCACATTCTCTAATACTTATTTTCCTAGATCTGCTTTAAATTCTTTGACCCTGACTCCTTAGAAGGCTCAAGTTACATGATTTTCTTATGACAAAGAAGGGAGCTCTGGATGGGGAAGGTCGTGCCGATGGTGACGTCCCTGGGTTCTGTAACTTCTCAGTTCGTGGTGGGAGAGAAAGATGTGTCAATCCCCTTGGAGACTCTAGGCAGGGCAAATTCTGAGCTGTTGGTTGGAAGTTCCTCAAGGGACTTTATTCCACACTTACGTTTTGCAGGATGCCTAGGGCAGAAGGTGGCTTTTCCGATGGCTGGGGTGTCAGTTGGCACCCAGGTCTCAGAGGAGAGTGAAGCTGTCAATCACAACGGAGAGAAAATGAAGCTCCCAGTTCATCATCAGGGAGGAGAAGGTGCAGCCGGACACACAGATGGACAAGGGAGAGGTCAGACACAGCCATCAAGTTGGGGTACCGTGTGACTCTCTCCGACTTCATCACCCTGATCTGTAGGAAAATTTGCTCGTCCCCAAGAAACTGGTGTAATGAAGGGTGCTGTGGGTCTACAGAACAAGCTCAGTTTTAGGTCAGGGTCTTCATGATATAGGACAGTGGCACTGTGTGGATTCAGAGCCCAGGGAGCAAGAGTGAGCTTTGCACATCAATGGTTATGAAAGAAAGAGGGTTAAGGCAATTCCTTCTTCTTCATTTTTTTTAAAAGTTTATTTCTTTGTTTCATGAAAGAAAGGGAGAGACAAGTGTCTTTAACTGAGTCTTACACAACGATCTCCTCCTGTCGCCTGCCTGTTCATCATAGGCACACCCATGTGCGAGTCAGCCAGGGAACCAAACCCCGACCGTCCATGTGTAATGCAGTGCCGCGACTGCTGTGCCATCTCGGCAGGGTCTCAGGGCGATGTCAGCTCTCACAGGCAGGGAGGGTCCCAGCTGTCATGCTCAAGTGGATTCACTCTTTTCTCATCTATATTTTTATCTGAATTTCATTTTCTTTTCTGGATGACTCTAGTTCTACCACCATTACATAGTGAAACCTTGCTCAGCTCAAATCCCATTTGCTCTGGGAATGTTGACCATCCAGCATGAAGTAAGCTTTCTCACACAGTAGGCTGCATCGAGTTTCCATATGTGCTCCACTGTTTTAGTTCAATTCGAAGCATCTAGAAAACAGAGACTTACTGAATTTTTGAAATAAATAACATTGGTTTTCCATAGGAGATACTATTTTCAAAAATGTCATGCAAATTAGATCAAATGTCATAAAAAGAAAAATTGAATTGATGGAAATAATGCACATATGTGAATCATAGCTTTGCTCCTAATACCCAAATGACTTTTTATCCCATTTCTTTCAAGTCTCCGATCAAATATCGGGCCTGACCGCTCTCCTCACCCACCCACCCTCCTACTGGAAGTATCATGTGTCTGCGTTTGCATTTGTTGACATCTGTCTCCTGTCACTAGAATGTCTGTTTTTTGGTAGCAGAGCCTGCTGTATCTTCAGTGCCTGGAAGACTGCCGGCCTGGCCCAGAGTCTGACCTTCAATAAATATGACATGAATTAATCAATAGCTGTGAGTGTTATTGTATCTGTCTTTCTGACCTGATATTCTATGAGCTAATAAATACACATTATAATTTTTTTGCCTAACCAGGCAAGTCACAGAGAATTCAGTGTATAGTTTCATTTACCTATAAATAAAAATAGTCAAAAGGCAAGAAACAGAAAAGAGTTATTCCTCTTAAAATGAAATGTGATATCCAGATGTAAATAAACAATGCAAATTTTTGTAATCATTTCTTTCCTGATGAATTTAGGAGACACATTTGCCAACTGACATGGCTTTATCAATAACTTTAAGAAAAAACCTGATCCCAGGATATGCTTTTTTTTAAAAAAAAAAAAATTCTGATTTCAGATATATTAAAGAAATTAAATAGGTCAGCTGTAAATACAATGAATCTTAATATGAGTAGAAATATGGGTCTGAAGGAGACCTTGAAATCATCTAGTGCAAGGTGGTTATTTTATAAGCAAAGAAACTGAAGAGCAGAGAAAAAGAGCAATTTTCTCTAGTGCACAAGGAGAAAGTCATGAAGTACACATGCTCAGTGCCCTGCTAAACCTCACAGTTTCTCTGTGTTGCTGTAAACACAATTATTCTGCCCAGTTTTTTTTTTGGTGAGCTTGAGGTAGAAGTCTTGCTGTAAGAGTTCATCTCGGGACCAGCAGTTAGCATAATGGCTATGTCACTGGACTCCCATGTAGTCGACCATGGTTCAAGTCCTGGACCTGGTGGCTTAAACTCATGCCAGGCACATGTGCATGCATGTCCAAGATCCTAAGAGGAGAATGGAGGAGAAGGGATTTTGGCATGGCCATCCCCCCCCCGGAGGGGTGGGTGATGTCTCGCTTTCTGTCTCTCTGTCTCTGCCTTTCTGGTGAGCGCACATGCTCTGTAGCAAAAACCTCTCCAAAACAAAAATTAAAAAAAACAAAAAAAAAAACAAAAAAAGAGTTGTACATAAATGTTCATAACAACGTTATTTATAATAGCCCAAAGTGGATACAACCCAAATGTCATCAACATGCAATGAACAGATAAATATTCATGCAATGGAATACTACACAATAATGAAAAATGGACTATTGATGTATGCAACAATATGAATGAATCTCAAAATAAGTATGCTAATGAAATAAACCAGGTTTAAAAAATACATTTTCATATGAGTCCATTTTTATAGAATTTCAGAAAGTGCAAACCAGTTCGCAGTGCCAGGAAGCAGAACAGGACCAGGGGAGGATAGAGGGATTACGAAGAGACAGGAGGAAAAACTCTGGGCATTAAGCAGATAGTCATTACCTTGATTTCAGAGATGGTGTCACAGATGTATACATGTGTCAAAACCCATTACATCGTACATTTTAAATACGTGTAATGCACTGTCTACCCCCAAAAGGCAGGTACAAGAATTTGAAGCCCTTTCAAGGCTGAAAGCATGACTTTTCTTTAATAGCTATCTGAAATGCTTAGTAAAATTCCACACACCTTTGAGGACTAAGTAAATATTTACTGTTAAACGTTTGACTCATTAATAGTCCAGCAATTTCCCTAGGACAGTGAATTTTAGGTACTATCCTGACATTGAGAATAGTTCAATTAAGATAGCACTTACTAAGCTTCCCTTATGCAGCAAGAGATGTAAGATATGCTTGTTTTAAAAGTTTATTTTCTTTCTTTTCTTCTTCCCTGCCTTTCCCTTATTCCTCTCACCCTCCTCTCTTCTTGCTTTCTTTCTTTTTTCTTTCTTTCATGAAAGAGAGGTGGGAGAGAGAGAGAGACTCCCTTTATGGGATCTTGCCACACGGTGATCCTCCTGTCACAGCCTCTGAGACAGCTGGGATTTCAGGCACAAGCCCCCTGGCACGGTGGATTCAGGTAGATGCAGGATCCAGACGTGGGCCTCCCCTGGGGCTCCGTCATGGCGCAGTGATGCCCTACTACCTGTGCCACTCCCGCTAGGCAGAGATGTGCTTTTGATGAATTTATAATCTGGCTAATTTTAACCTCCAGGACACAGACACTTATTCAACCCAACAGAATAAAATTCAATAAATTCTATAAAAGTTAAGCAATTCAGTGAAAGATGTAATCACACTAGTTTCACATCACATAAATTATACTTTATCTTTTGTTTTCTAGTAACTGTAATACTATATAATATTCAGGAGGAACTTTAACTTGGGCTTCTTATTTCAAATAATGAAAATATTTTCCATTTACCAAGCACAGATAATGCCACATGCATCAGGCACTTTATAGAATTACCATAGTTAATTTAGGGTCAGCCAATGGTGTGGTGGTTAAGGGTGCCACATGGCCGACTGCGGTTCAAGTCCTTGACCTGGTGGCTTGCTTTCTCACTCTGTCCCTCTCTCGCTCTCTCACTCTGTACCTCCCTAGCTAAATTAAAATAAAATAAATAAATAAAGTTGGGACCAGCAGCTGGCGTAATGGCTATGTCACTGGACTCCCATGTAGTTGACCATGGTTCAAGTCCTGGACCAGATGGCTTAAACTCAGGCTGGGCGAGTGTGCATGTATGCCCAAGATCCTGAGAGGAGAATGGAGGAGAAACGATTGTGTGGCCATCCCCTTCAGGAGGTGATTTCTTGCTTTCTATCTCTCTGTCTCTCTCTGTCTTTCTGGCGAGTGCACATGCTTTATAGTAAAAACCTCTCCAAAAAAAAAAAAAAAAAGAGGAAAAAAAACCCCATATAAACAAAGTTAAATAAAATAATTCTTAAAAAAATAATTACCATATTTAATTTTATATTAGCTACCAGAGTATCCTTCTTAAATAGGTGAAAAACTAACATTTAGAAATTAATGATTTGGGAGAACCAGCAGTTAGCATAATGGCTATGTCGCTGGACTCCCACATAGTCGACCTCAGTTCGTGTCCCAGACCCAGTGGCTTAAAACTCACACTGGGCACGTGTGTGTGTGCCCAAGATCCCGAGAGGAGAATGGAGGAGAAGGGATTGCAACGTGACCATCCCCCCTGGGGGGTGATTTCTTGCTTTCTGTCTCTATGTCTCTCTCTGTCTGGCGAGCACACGCACCCTATAGTGAAAACCTCTCCAAAAAAAAAAAAAAAAGAGAGAAAGAAATTAATGATTTGGGACCAGCAGATGGCGAAGCAGTTACTTTGTCGGTCTCCCTCCCACATAGCTGACCATGGTTTGAGTCTTGGACCTGATGGCTTCAAAATCACACAAGGCATGCATGTGTGCATGCCCAAGATCCTAGGAGGAAAATGGAGAAGGGATTGCAATGAGGCCATGCCCCTGGGGCACTGTCTGTCTGTCTGTCTCTTTCTGGTGAGCACATGCACCCTAAGGCAAAAACCTCTTAAAAAAATAATGATTCATCCAAGGTTGTACAACCAGTAAGTTGTGAAAGTGAGATGTGAATCTAAATTCACCTGACTTCGAAGGAGTTTTCTCTGTTTTAGAGCTTTGAATCTCTCGGATTTTCCTTGCTAGAATTCCATGGTCTTAATAACACTGCTGATTATTATTAAACCAAGATGTAAAATCCCTCTATTTTTAAAAATGCTCTATTTTTTTAAATAAAGTTGGAAGCTCCTAATAAAGCACACATTCATACTTATAATTAGAATCCTTTAGGGTTTAAATGATACTTTTTTCCTTCACAGCTTTTCATATTTTAACTTTACCTATGTCTCTTTAATACAGTTTTTGTGCTGTGTTACTGAATAAATATGCTATGTTGCTGAAGCTGTTTCTCATTCTTATCTAAGGTTCCAGTGTGTTTGAACGTTCTCAGCGTGACCTGGAAATTTCCCTAGAGGCAAATTTGTGGCACTTGGCTTAATTCTATGGCAAGTTCCGCTTATGTGGAGTTTCTCAGATGTTTGTATTCCCTGACTTCTGCCCACTTCTTCTCCCCTACTTTAAATGCTCTCCCACTGTGACTTTCAGTTTTCATAACCACATGAAAAATAAACCAAAGAACAACCCAGCTACTTAAGGTACCAACAATACAAATAGCTGCCCAGAGCTCAGGAATACAGTTTCTCTTGTAAATACAGCTGATCTCAAAGACTGATAGAGAGAAGTCAAAAATGCAGTGTGAGCCCTGAGGCCTTACTGATAAGATAATTTTTGTTTTTAATATTTTGCTTTGACCTCAGCATTGTTTCACTTTGAGAACTTACTAGCCTCAAGGACAACTATATTATGATGAAAACCTGGTGAAGAAAACCTTTAATTTTTACATTTTTATTTGTTATAGGGTGTGTGTGCTCACCAGAGAGAGACACAGACAGACAGAGTAAGGGAGAGAAAGCTAGGATGACCACCTCACACATTCTTCTTTGTTTTCCTCTTGGAATTTTGGGCATGCATGCACATGTGCCTGGCGTTTTCTTAACATCACAGGGTCTAGGACTCGAACTGGGTAGTTAACTGTTTGGTATCTAGCCATATTAACCACCACACTACTGCTGGCCCAGTGAGCACATTTTTGTTACATATTACAAAAAAATACCATGGGGAAGAATTTGTTTGTTTTCTAGATAGGATCTTGCTATGTTGTCCTGGTCAGGCTTGAGCTCATAATCTCCTACTTCACCCTGAGTCACAAGGATTGCACTTGTACGGCACCATGCTTGGTTATTAGACTGCATGGAGACTTGAACAGGCTTCCCGTGTAGAACCAGCCTGTAGAGCACAGCATTTGGCAGTGTGCACTGCTGCAGCTAGCCTGGAAAAGTTCTATTTAATGTAATAGGACTCTACTTTCCAAGTATTTCCACAGAATTTCCCAGATGATGGAAAATACTAAGCATGTACTTCTAAATATGGTGGGAAGAAGGTGATCCTGTCACATTATTTCTTGGAAGCCTCAAGTTTTATTCTAAAAACTAATGAGAATTTACACCCTGTTCCTTAACATACCTGCGTCTGTTTTGATACAAAACAATTAATAAATAATATTTCAAAGGAACACCAAGGAAAGAAATCCAAGGTGTCTTCCAAAATCTAGTACAACTGACTCTTTAGAAGTGTGTATCACTTTTGGAGTCAGCAGATGGCGTGATGGTTAAGGTGCTGTACACTCCCACATGACCAACTGTGGTTTGAGTCCTAGACCTGGTGGCTTGTTTTCTTATTTTCCCTCTCTCTCTCTTTCTTTGTGTCTTTCTCTGGTCAAATGAAAATAAATGAATGAGTAAATACAATTAAATAAATAATTCTTTAAAAAGAAAAAAGAAAGATGTATCATATTTAATGATGGCTTCAACTACCTCTGGGTTCACTACTGTGTTCCTAGGTTTGTGGCAATAGTAACTGCTGGTTTTCATAGTCTGGAGAGAGTAGATCAGAGAGGTTTACAGAAACTCACCTGGTGATAGTGTAAAAGGACTAGAGTACGGACTACAAGTCATTGCCTGGCTTCTAGTTTTGTAAGTAGTCCATGTGTATGTATGAGTGAGTGTGCATTTGCTTAAATGATCAAATTAGTAATTCTGTCTCATTAGTTCTGTATACTAGGTTCACTCTTCTTGCTTGACCTCTTGTAGTAAAATTCCTAGACTGAATGGATCTACTGAGTAGTAGTCACCAAGAATTCAATAAATTAGGTAAGCAGCCTCCATAGAGATCACTAGTTGAGATATACATTACACTTGTACAACTCACAAGTGGGTACTATTAAGAGTATTCTAAAAGTGAAGATATATTTCCACATTGAAAGTGTCCAGGAAAAGATAAAACATTCAGAAATTCAGACCCATAGGAGTTAATAGAATTAAGAAAAACAAGTGTCAAAGAAGATGATATACAAATAGAACCCAGAAGCAAGATTGTGGGTCTCTCTCTCTCTCTTTTTTATATTGCTAGAGGCCATGTGTATGTGTCAGAGTGAGAGAGAGGGAGAGAGAAATCATTTTTTTTTTAAAAAGAGATTTTTGCTATAGGATGCATGAACTTTCCTGAGAGGTAGAGAGACAGAAGGCAAGAAATCACCCACCCAGGGTGGATGGCCATGTTGCAACCCTTTCTCCTCCATTCTCCTCCTGAGATCTTGGGCATGCACACACATGCACCTGCCATGAGTTTCAAGCCTCCGGGCCTAGGACTCCAACCATGGTTGGCCATGTGGGAGTCCAGTGATGTAGCCATTACTGAGGTCCCAAGGAACATTTTCTGAAATAAGAATGAGTCCTTATTTTATGTTAGGGAAGAACAAGACAGCTATTAAAATTTGTTCCTACTTCTACGATAAGTCTATGTATAGATAACTTTTTTTTTATTGCCAAAGGGTATGTGCACTTGTGCACATGCGAGAGAGAGAGGGAGAGAGAGAGAGAGAAAGAGAGAGGAGAAAGCACACCCTGTGGGGTGTGGTCATGCTACAATCCTTTTTTCTCTTCCATCAGGAGTTTGAACATGCACATGCTCAGTCTGATGTGTTTTTCAAGCCTCTATAGCCAGTATTCACACCGCAATTGGGCATGTGGGATCTGGCTTTCTGTAGACAGAGCTTCTGTGCTGTGCTACAGAGCTGACCCTATGTGTGCATTAATGTCTACTACTATGTTCCCTGCAGTTAAACCTTCTGTATGTAAAATAATTCAAGTTTAATTATTAATGCAACAGCCATTGAAATTATATCTAGAAGTACAAAGCTTAAATAAGGGGCCTAAATTTAAGTATCTTCCTTGTAGTCCTTCAGCATATTTTAGAACTGCTTTCTATTCTGTTACTTGGGGTGTTTTTATTAGGACATATTCTTGGTAAGCTAAGGTCACCTAGAACGGACTCTCAGTGCTTGACCACTAGTTAGTGTGCTCTGTAATAGCCTCTGAGAGATTACTGAATAATTACTTCCATAGAAACATGAAATAAACCCTTAAATGTACCCGCGTCCTATTAAAAGCCCACAGGTTATAAGATACTCCTAACATTAGTAAATGGTATGATCAATACCAGCTATTCTCTTAACAAATGAGCAAAAAACATTTTAGATATTTAATGACCAATAAATTCATTTTAGACAAATTTGGTAGTGCTAGGATTTCAAGTAGAAAAGTTAGTAAAAGGTAATATCTTTTTATTAAGGAAATAAACTATGAATTTAAATTAATTTAATATATATTTAAATATAATTAATTTAATACCAATAGTAAGATTCAAAGAAAGTACACGTTTCAAACTATAATAGATTACAATTGAGATTCAACAAATATTTACTTTGTGCCTTGTGACATACTTTCTTCCAAGTCACATATCTTAGTTACAAAATACCTCATTATTACTAAATATTTTTTAAAAATTTATCTAGCTTTACTATTATTATTATTATTATTATTATTATATTTTTCCAATTTGACCAGAGAGAGAATGAGGGGAAAGTGGGAAAGCAAGCTGCCAGGTCCAGGACTCAAACCACAGTCGACCATGTGGGAGTCTATCATGCCACCTGCCAGCCCCCTATTAAATACTTTTTAGGGAGACGTATGCCTACACAAAACCTACTCTTGCTTTTTGCTGAACTGGATTATTTGCACTCTAGCTTTCACTCACAATTACAGTTATGCTTTTAACTAGAGCACTGAAAGAGGCCAATTCAGTGAATTGCTGTTTTAGGACCCCACAAAACCCACAAATTCTGAAGAGTTTGGATTTAACAAAATTGATTAGTATTAGTGCTGTGGGAAATCAAAGACATCACTCAGGGATACAGTTCTGAGGTGTTGTACATTTTGAACCAAAGAGTTTGATCTTTAAATCAACAGGAATCCACTGAAGGTATTTTAATAGATAAGGAATGGTGTAACTATCTTAGATCAGTGTTTCTCAAAATGTGTTCCACTGTAAGATAATATATATCACTTTGTAAGAGCTATATGATCAGTGATGTTTTGGAAATGCTGTTTTAGGATTATTTTTGTTCGTCTAATGTAGAAATTCTCTGTTCTTGTCATTTAACATGTTAATGCTCTAAGAATGGCATGTGGTATGAAGCTTATTCCAAACTTACTTGACCATAAGACTTTTTTTTTTAAGTTTCCACTAGCATCCTATGAACACACATTGATAAACACTATATTACTGAGATTAATTTGGTAGCATTATACAGGGTGGAGACATGAGTTAACCAGGCTTGTAAGACTGGAGACTGAGATCAGTGAGATCAATGAGATGTGTGTTCTAGGCTGGCCTGGAGCATAGTGGTTAAGGGAGCCAAATCCCACAAAGCTGACCACGATTCAAATCCCAGACTAGTGGATTGAAAACTCTTCCCAGTAGTTGTGTGTTTGTGTGCCCTAAATACTAATAGGATGGAGAAATGGAAGAGAAAGGTTTATGGCATGACCACACCCCACTGGAGGGTACTTTTTCCTTCTCTCCCTCTCTGTCTCTCTGTCTTCCTCTAGTGAATGCACATCCTCTAGCCATTAAAAAAAAAAAAAAAAAGGTGAGATGCCTGTTCTAATAATGGAGGCTAAAAAAATGAGAGTTACAAAGAGGGCGGTAACCATGAGAATGGAAGAGAAGACATAATTAGACTCGGCATCGGACTGTCCAAGAAGAGGGCAAAGCTAACAAGGCAGATAGGATCAAGGAAAGGATGGAATTAACACAAGATGAATTGGGTTGGGAGAACCCAATTTGTACTTTGAGGGAGTACAAGCCCGGAGAAGACTTGGGAATCACCTGCACAGCAGTGTTCATCGAAGGCAGTGGATCAGATGAGATCATCCGGGGAAAAAGGAGAGAAGTCTGAGAATTTACCCAGATCTGTAATGTGGTGGAGCATTATGCATGGAGAGAAATTCTCATAAACACTGTGCTGGACTGAATGCTCAATGTCTTAATCCTAAAAGTCCAGTAAGCAAACTGTTTCAGCATGGATACACAGCTGGTTAGCCAAAATATAATTTATATGAATCAAATTATTTAAACATTTAAATGTTTATTTAATTCTCCTAAACATTTCAGTACCGCTCATCTAAACCAGCCTAACCTAACAACTTTTCTCACATACTTCAAGTACTTAAAAACTGGTAAACAGGAGACCAGGTAGCCTTCAAAAAGTTCATGGAAAATGCCTATCACACAAAAACTATGTGTGTATGGGTTTCAAATTTTTCACACCAAAATAAATTCATGCTTTCATTTTTTTCATGAACTGTTTGAAGTCCCCTCATACTATTTATTTTTATGAACATACAACTAATTTTGTATCTTCGAAAGCATTCTTTGTATTGATGTGATTGTGGAGGATTTTAGTAATTTTTTTTTCTGGGTCATTCCTGTATTTATTTCATGATCTCTCTGGCATTCTGAGTCCCTGGGACTATGAGAGTGCACCCTACACCTGGCTTACTGAGACAGTCATGCTACGTTGCTCACACTGAGAGCAAGCCCACGACCAGCCTGTCTCAAGTGCTTTATGTCTTTTAGGTGAATTAATAACTCAAAATATCCAGAACACCCTCTTCTGCAATAATTTTCAGGTAATTTTATTTGGTTCTTCCAGTCTCCAGTGTTCTCAAAGCATGACAATGCAATTCCAGTGAGAATGGAAGAAACCCGGCAGAGCAGGGCAAGCTTTGATTGGGGTAATTAATGCCTCCATCAGTTCGGGTTCTTGATGTGGTTTCTAGGAGGAAAGTATAATTTGGAAAATGTCTGACATGAGAGTCCTTGACTTCTAAAATTATACCTAATGTAGACAAAACACCACCTGACTTAGCAGAGGGGGATTTGACATCCTGATATAAACACAAGACTAGATAACAAACTTATTGTGATTCTTTTAGTGCTCCACTCAACTTACTTATGAGAACCTTGGTTCCATTATAATTAATTATTTAGTGAAACCCGTCTGTGTGCTTAACTTCGAACAGCCATATATGAAAACCTAGCCCTTCCCCAGGGGCCTTCCAAGCTAAATTCTGTTGGTTAATGTTCTGATATTATTGAACAATGATGGTCTAAGCTCAAAAAATGCTGTGAAGTTTACATTTAACTTGAAAACCTTGAAAAGTGATTATCTGTTGTATTAGGTCTAAGCAAAAGTTAAAATCATGTTTCTTAAGTACCAGCTACGGTTGGTAGTAAAGCTCTTAGAAAACACTTCAGAGTAATGGTAAATGGATAAATTAGTGTTGTTTATTGATTAGTGATTAGCTTAATAGTTCAATCAAAGTCACTTGCCTTCACAAATGACAAACCTCATTAATGGCTATATCTATGCTTTCCATGTATACAATAGATTTGGCCACCAACTAAAGGTCTGAGCAGTGTTATCACTATTATAAAATAAACCATTTAAAGCTCAGATTTTGCTGGCTTTGACTGAGTGGTCTCCTCATCTGCAAGGTACAGCAGAGTGCTGGGACTTTGCTACTGCAAGTCTGGTCTGATTAACCAGCAATTTTGGCATTACCTGGTTGCTTGTGCAGGTCACTCTAGACCTGTTAAATTAGAATCCGCATTTTTAACAAGATCCCTAGGTAACTTGTGTGCATTTTTAAGTATGAGAGATGCTGTATTCTTTTTTTTTCCTTTTTAAAAAATAATTGTTTATTTAATTTAATTTATTCATTTATTTTTAATTTGACCAGAGAGACATACACAGAGAGAAAGAGAGAGGGAAAGTGAGGAAGCAAGCCAACAGGTCCGCTATTCGAACCACGGTCGGCCACATGGGAGTGTCCAGTGCCTTAACTACCACACCATCTGCTGGTCCCCGAGAGATGCTATATTCTAATCCATCAGAGAACTATGAGATTAGAGTCCTCTCTCTCATGAAAAAATAAGGCCTACATGGGTTAAGAAGTTTGCCCAGTTACAAGTAGTAGGTTAGTGGCCGATATAGTCAAGTAAGCCCTGTCCAATGTGTTGGTGACATTGGTTCA
>NW_006159897.1:1677110-1688628 GCF_000334495.1 Tupaia belangeri chinensis | reverse complement strand
TCCTCCCCCACTGTCTCTCACAACCTCACTATTGCCTCCCTTGGGGCAGTCCCATCTGCACTTCCGGTCAAAGGAGATTTTCTTGAACCTCTTCAGGCTGCTCTCATCCACAAGGGAACAGAGATGTGATTTAAAATGGGGCGATCTGCTCTCTGACAAGCATATGTGCCCTATGGCAAAAACCTAAAAACATAAAAACTAAATAAAAAATAAAATGAGGCAATCAGCTTCTCTCTAGGGGATGTAATCTTTTCCTTTTTTTTTATAGAGAGATTTTTTTTTTTTTTTTTGCTACAGGGCACATAAGCTTGCCAGAGAGACAGACAGAGAGAGACAAAGAGCGAGAAATCACTCCTCACTCCTCCAGGGGCATGGCCATGCCACAATACCTTCTCCTTCACTCTTCTCAGGTTATTGGGCATGCACACACTCATGCCCAGTGTGAGTTTTAAACCACCAGGTCTAGGACTTGAACTATGGTCAACCACATGGGAGTCCAGCAATGTAACCATTATGCCATCTGCTGGTCCCCCAAAGGAGATGCAATCTTGAGTTGAGACACACAGGAATGAAAGGGCCTGGAGTTAAATTGTCTCCTGGCAAACCTACAGAGAAAGATCCAGGAGCTACTTCTGCTGTTGCTGCTGCTGAAACCCCAGAAGTCGGGCTTCCCGTAATGATGGAGGAATGCAGCACTTTCTTTTACTTCATTCCTTAGACATAACCCTATAAATTCTTTCCTTATAAAAATTGCATACTCCTTTCAGAATTTCCAGGCATAAATCAGTGCATGTGTCTTTTTAAATTATGTAAATTGGATTCTCCAACATGCATCTTGTGTTTTTCACTTAGTGTAGGCCATAATTCCTTGATGGGAGTTGAGAAACTTTTGAATTTTGGAGTAGTAATACAGTATGTATAGTAAATATCATATGACACTACTATTGGGGTCTGGAGCAGCACTCTATAATTAAACACATTACAATTATTTTGTTCTAGATGAATGATAGTTTCTTCATACCAAGTGAAAAAAATTAAGATTTTACCCATTCTTTTTTTTTTTTTTTTTTGGAGAGGTTTTCGCTATAGGGCGTGTGCGCTTGCCAGACAGACAGAAAGAGACATAGAGACAGAAAGCGAGAAATCACCCCCTGGGGGGATGGTCACGCCGCAATCGCTTCTCCTCCATTCTCCTCTCGGGATCTTGGGCACGCACGCACACATGCCCGGCGTGAGTTTTAAGCCACCGGGTCCGGGACGCGAACTGCGGTCGTCTACGTGGGAGTCCAGTGACATAGCCATTACGCTAACTGCTGGTTCCCAAGATTTTACCCATTCTCATGCCAGGAAAGGTAAGTATTTGCTGCCAAGTGAGTTTAGGATTGGTTAGCTTACAGCACTAATTAAATTTAAAAACAAAAACAAAAAAACAAAAAAAAAATAACCCTTTTAGTTTCCAGAGTGTTTTGGATTTTGCAGTTGTGGATAAGCAATTGTGCAGTATATATCATGGAGATATGATTTCCAATTTCCAAACCAGTCCTTATAGTTCCACCTCAGTCTTAGTCATGTCTGCATAAATACTCTTTTTATAACATATTTTTGCTATAGGACGTGTGCACTTGCCAGAGAGACAGAGACAGGGAGAGAAAAAGCAAGAAATCACCCCCCGGGGGCTGTCCACACTGCAATCCTTCTCCTCTATTCTCCTCTCGGGATTTTGGACACACACGTACATATGCACAGGGTGAGTTTTAAGCCGCTGGATCTGGGACTTGATCTGCGGTTCACTACGCTGGAGTCCAGAGACATCCATTACACCATCTGCTAGTCCTGAAATATTCTATTTTTTATGAATGCAACATAATTCATTCAAAGAGTCTTTTATCGATGAATATTTAAAATTTTCCAGTTTCTGATCTTACATATAACATTGCAATAAATATCCTCATATGTTTAATGTACAGCCAATTTGAGGAAAAATGTTTTTCATTTGCTAGTTGCAACTGATTTCTCCCTTCGTGCAAAGATATTTATATAGAAAATTCTAAAATCTAATGGTAGAAAATATTCTGTCATGGTAGAAAAAACTTGGTCTTGTGAGTCAGGACCCATTTGGAAACTCAGACTCCACCATTTAATATGAGTAACTTCAGTTTTTTCCCATATCTCTCAGTCTATAAAATATAAAATTAGAATATAGAACTTAAGTCGATCAATGTGAATTCCAATGAACGGGCACTATTCTGGTGCTGAGAAACAGGCACATGAACAGACCATGATTTCTGCTCTCAAGAAACCTACATTTTAATGAGAAAGACCAACAATAACATGGTAACTGCATAAAATATTTAACACATTAGTGGTAAGTTTTAAGGAAACAACAGCGAAGCAGGAAAAGATGATAGAACATGTCAGGAAGGGGATTTAAAATCGACTTTGGAGCCAGAGAAGGCTTTCCCAAAAATATTTGCGTGGAACCAGAAAGATGTAGAAGAACAATCCAAGCAGATACTTGAACAGTCTAGAGAGAGAGAGAGAGAGAGAGAGCTGCCAGTTCAAATTTGAGAAGGCCAATGTGGCTGTCATGGGCTTAACAAGATGGGGTCAGGAAGGAGAAAGAGGTGAGCTCAGAGAGACAACTGAAGCAGAAGAAAGAGTTCCGTGGGTTTCAGGAGGGGATTTGGCTGGTGGTGTGTGTGGGATAGGCAGCCCTTGGAGGATTGCAAACACAGGAGGAATGTGATATGGGTGGTGTTTTAAAAGGGCCTCTCTGTGTTCCCACTATCTCTAAGGGCACAGAAAAAGGGAGACTAAAGCTATCAAAGTAATCCAGACAAGAGATGAGTACAAGTGGTGAGAAGGGGCTAAATTCTGGCAGGAGTTATGGATGGATTTGAGAGGGGATGTGAGAGAGAAGGGATTTCACGGTGACTGCGTGTTTCTTATCTGAGCAGCTGGAAGAAGGCCGTTGTCATCCAGTGAGATGGGGAGTCCATAGCTGGATAAGTGGGGTGGTTAGGAAAAATCAAGAGCTTAGTTTTGGATGCATCGAGTTCAAGATGTTTATTAGAGATCCTAAGGAAGATAGCTTATCCAAGTAGACTGTAGGGATAGAGATGAGTATACAGTTTAAGGGGAGAGGTCTGGGTTGGAGATACCAATTTGGCTGTCATCAGTTATCAATGTATGAATGGAATTTATAGCCTTGAGACTGGATGGGATGCGCAGGGGATGAATGAAGCCTGAATAAGAGTCTACACACTAAGCTTGGAGGAATGCCAGTGTTTAGCAGTCAAACAGATGAGGAAGAAGCACCTAATTCAGGAGGAATAGTCAGACAGGGAGGAGAAAAGTCGGAGTGTGGTATCCTGGAAACCAAGAGAAAACAAGGTTTCTAGGATGTAAGAGGCCTACTGTGCCACACGCTGCTGCCAGCTCATGTTAGAAGAAGAATTTGGCATCAGAGGGTTATCATTAACCCGAAAAGAGCAATTTCAGTGGAATGGGGAGGGCTGAAGATCCCACAGTTTTTTTTTTTTTTTTTTTGAGAGGTTTACGCTATAGTGCGCATGCGCTTGCCAGACAGACAGAAAGAGACATAGAGACAGAAAGCGAGAAATCACCCCCCAGGGGGGATGGCCACGTCGCATTCCCTTCTCCTCCATTCTCCTCTCCGGATCTTGGGCACGTACGCACACGCGCCCGGCATGAGTTTTAAGCCACCGGGGCCCGGACACGAACCGCGGTCGACTACGTGGGAGTCCAGCGACAAAGCCATTACGCTAACTGCTGGTCCCGAAGATCCCACAATTTTATATGAGCCCATAATGCAATGAGTTCAAGAGAGATAGGAGGAGAGAAATGGAAGACAGTAAGTATTGCAACTCTTTTAGGTTTGTGTGTGAAGAAAAGAAGAAAGAAGCAATGGGGCCTAAAGAGACCTGCGGGGGGTCAAGAGAAGTTATTATTTTTTTAAATGGGAGAATTAATGGCATGCTGATATGCTAATGAGAATGAGTCAGCAGAGTGGAAGGAAATGGATGCTGCAGGAGAGGAAAGGATTGTCAGAGCACAGCATTGGGCAGGGGGAAGGGAAAGGCGCCTGTGCCTGGTGGGAGCCTGACCCACAGGCTCATCCACGGTAACTGGAGGGACTCTGGGTGGAGGGAGACGTGGTGGGAACTTGCGGAGGTTGTTTTCATGCCTTAAAAATGGGAAGGTAGGATGTTAGTGAGAGTGAAGGACTCTAGGGTGGGAAGGATGAAGGAGGGAGACTGCAGTTTATTGTTATGGGCTCTATGTTACTGCTTGAGAACAAAAAATATTGTACACATATTAATGTTTTTTTTTTTTTGGAGAGATATTTGCTACAGGGCACAAGTACTTGCTGGAGAGACAAAAAGCAAGAAATCTTCTGGGGGATGATCATCCCACAATCCCTTCTCCATTCTCTTCTTGGGGTTTTGGGCAAACATGTACATTCGTTCAGCATGAGTTTTAAGGCATAGGGTCCAGGACTCGAACTATGTGGAAGTCCAGAGACATAACTATAATGCCATCTGCTGGAACCATGCACATATTAATTTAAAAAATAGATATTTAAACAAAGGAAGAGAGGGGAGTAGGATGTGGTGTAGTGGTAATGCAACTAGAGCCACATAGAAAGGTCCTTGAGTTGAATCCCAAGTCCTCCCTGAGTACAGGGGTTTAAACATGGCCATGATCCAGGCTGGTTGAAGCTGAGGGTTGATTGCCTGCACAGAGACCCTATTGTGGGTGTCTGTCTTTCTCTCTCTTTCTGAGTATCTGTCTTTCTCTCTATTGCTTTATGGAGAAATAAATACTTGAAAAATTTAAAAAGATATTAAAAAAGGCAGAGAGAATTTGTAGTTTACTTTGTTGGGGGAATTTCAGACAACCTTTTGGGATCTATAGAGGGACATAGTAACCACAGAGAGGACAAAAGACCAGGTGTGGAATCACAGTTCTAGAAAGGAACACCAAACATCAGAATAAGCTGTGGCAGTGTGGAAGATTTTCTGAGGCTCTGAAAGCATGAAGAAATTAAATGACATAATTGCATTTCAACAGGACTCCTACCGAGGAGGCTGTCTCCTACAACTCCAAATATACTTCAGTGGTCAAGCAACATTAACCATTGGTAGTTCCATTTCAGAATAGTTTCAAACCAATAGTTACTCACCAGTATGATGTTGGGAGCTCTTTATATCTTTTATAACTTGAAGGCAGTGACTAGAGCATCTTCTTGGTCTCTACTCCCCCTTCCATCTCTCCTTTACTTTCCCCCCTCTTTCCTGATCCCCTTCATCCTGTTCTTAGAGCATCTTCTTGGTCTCTACTCCCCCTTCCATCTCTCCTTTACTTTCCCCCCTCCTCTCTCCTGATCCCCTTCATCCTGTTCTAAGACTTGAGCCTCTTAACATCACATTCTCAACAAGGAACTTCTTTATTTCCTAGTGGATCATCTTTCTCCCCTCTTCATATCTAAATTCAACTTATTTTTTAAAATTCAGATCAAATTCTACTTTCTTGGTGAAGGTTTTTTTTAATCATTTTGTTTGTTTGTTATTATTATTTTTTAATTTTACCAGAGAGAGTAAGATAAAGGGAATGTGAGAAAGCAAGCCCCCAGGTCTGGGACACAACCACAGTCAACCATGTGGGAGTCTAGTACCTTAACCACTATGCCATCTGCTGTCCTTGGTGAAATTTCTTTTGACCAATGCAGTCCTCAGTTATCTTGTCCTCTTTTTCTTTACTTCTCTCTATACTTGGAGATTTAAAAGACCCAGGTCTATTGTTGGGATTAGTAAATCGGCAAGATATGCAGGATTTGTAAGATTCGTACAGGAAAAGCTCCCTACACCTTTTGGTAGAGCAGCTTAGCAGGGAAAAGGAAGTTTCTAATAGAGCAGAGCTGAACTAAAAATCAGGAAATTTGTACTTTAGTTAGTCCTGATTCTGCCACTAGCTGTATGGCTTTGATCAAGTTAGTTAACTTCTCTGGCCCTCAATAGCCTCATCTTTAAAAAGAATGGGCTGGACCCAAGGCCAACATTAGCCACACTAGCTAGAATACAAACATTTCGCTGTGGTTTGAAGAAGAGAGAGTGTTCTTTGAGGGCAGGTTTTGTCTTTGCAGGGGGTGTGGAATTATGGGTTGTGCCTGGACTTCATGTTCCTGAGACACTGTTCCTTGCCAGAGTTGTTCACTTTTCTTTTGATCTACCACCCACTCCCTGGGCCTCTTACCCTGCCAGGAACAGCAGGGCCGGTGTGCTAGCTCTTGCTAGTCGTGATCTTTGTTCTGAGCCACTTCCCTTGGGCTCCTCCTCCTCCTTCATGTTTATCATGATCTACATCATCTTAAACTTAATTGCTCTTTCTCCTTTTTCTAATTGTAATTCACTCTTCAGACTTAATTATATTCCTGGTCATGAGTTTATCTTCATATGGAAGATAATCTGGATATTCTATTTGGCAATGAATTTGATTCCATCTTGGCTACATACTCCTCCTTGCTCTGGTGAACTTCAATACCAGGGAACCCACCCTTCTTCTGGGACACAGGGCCAAGGTAATTATTTCCTTTTTCTATGTTCAAGCAATGACTCTGGTGTTGGTTTTTCTTGTAAACTGGATTGTAGTTTCTCACCTGTCTATATCAATGCTTTTTTCCCCCCTGTTGGATCTCTTAACAACCTTTTAAAATATTGAGTTCATTTTTTTTATTTTTATTTTTGAGAGATTTTTGTGTGTGCTTGCTGGAGAGACAGAGAGACACAAAGCAAGAAATCACCCCCCCCAGGGGGGATGGCCATGGCACAATCCCTTCTCCTCCAGCCTACTCTCAGGATTTTGGGCACACATGCACGTGTGCCCAGCATCAGGTCACTAGGTACAGGACTCGAACCGTGGTTAACTATGTGGGAGTCCAGTGATGCAACCATTACACCATCGGCTGGTCCAAATGTCAAGTTCTCATTAGATGCTTACAAGCAACTGGCTAATTCATTTACTTTCACTTTTATACGTCATGTGGCTTACTTTTTATTAGATGACCTTATAAAAACAAAAAGGAGAAGGGTAGAAATTGATGAAGAAATAAAAGTCAGGAGCTTCTTTGTTCTTTTTCCCTTTATTTTCTTTTTTTTCCTTCTTCTTTCAAGTTTTAATATAACTGTATTGTTGATGACCACTTCATATATTTGTTTGAATTTAATTTAAAATATCCATGGTAGGTAATCTGCCTTTTAGGGTAGTGTATTTTATCATTTTATTAATTTCATATTAATCATTTCCCTATAATTTATTCATTAAATCCCTATTAAATAATCTCAGAGTGGACAAGAAGTGCCAGTGCCTGGGTGACTAAGGAAGAGAGGGGTTGACTTTGTTGAAACTCATTCAAACTAGGTTGGGTCAAAAACAAAAACGAGAATTTATTGAATGTCTGAAGGTATCCTTAGTAACTGTGGAATGATAATTATAGAGATGTGCTTTATGGTACTATGACCAGGAATTGGAACATTCCAATGTTTCTTGTTCTGATTCCTAGATGCTTAATCTCTTGGTTCTGCTTCTTTTGGCTCATCAACCTTGTTTTTCTTCCATCTAATTATAGATTATCTTACTAGACCTTGGCTCATATGTATTGGTCCCAACCCCTGCTTTCCCTGATCTCTTAGCTCACTCATCAAAAGCCAAGGTAGAAGAGTTTCTACGGACTGATTCTAACCTCCAAGAAGAGGTCCTTTCCAGCCAGCTTAGGGCAGATACAGACCCTTGTCCAGTCTGCAGGGCTTAGGGAGAAGCAGACACATGTCCTGTAAACATGGTTACAAGTATGGGCATACGCAAGGGTGGGCACTTACTCAGAAGATCTTCGCATGTGGGCACTGAATGGTTCCTCCCTATATATTGTTTAAATACAGTTTATGCAAAGTAGGCCTTTTCAGGGCCAGCCAGTGAACATGATGGTTAAGGCAGCTGGATCCACACAGCTGTCTGGACTGTTTGATCCCTGGACCTGGTGACTTGAAAAATATGCCAGACATTATTTTTATGAGTACCCAGAATCTTGAAAGAAGAATGGAGGAGAAGGGATTGTGGTGTGGCCATCCCCTGGCAATGCTTTCTCACTTTCTCTCCTTTCTCTTGTCTCTCTGGTGAGTGCACATGCCCTATAGCAAAAAAACAAAAAACAAAAAGCCACCAAAAACCAAAAAAAAAAAACCCTTTCCAATGCCTTTGATTTCTTTGTTTTAGAGTGTGACTGATGTCTGAAAATAGAAACAAACAAGAAAATTAACATGTTGTTTGGAAATTTACTTTGAAGGGTAATCACATTTTAGCTTAATAAGTGTCTTAGATCTTGAGTTAGCTTTTTATTGGAGGGGGGCTAAAATTTGTTTGATCTTGCCTTACCATTAGAAAAAAATCACAGCATGTGAATTTTATGCATTCCTGTAAAGTTCAAACATATTATCTTTTGTTGACAGGTACTAATTTGTATGAGGAAGGCAAAGAAAGGTACTGATTTATATGAGGTAGGCAAAGAAAAAATTGGTTCAAACAAATGATTTAAGTTCAGAAGTATGCAAATTAATAATTTTCCAATTTTCTTTCCTTTTTAAAAACATTTTTTCGGGGAAGCTGGCAGGTGGCATGGTGGTTAAGGGAAATGGACTCCCACATGGCCTACTGCAGTTCAAGTCCCATACCTGGCGACCTGCTTTCTCATTTTCTCTCTCTCTCTCCCTTTGAATGAATGAATGAATAAATAAGTAAAGTTAAATTAAATAATTATTTAAAAAATATATACTTTTTTCGGGGGGTACAGGCAGGTGGCGTGGTGGTTAAGGGCACTGGACTCCCACATGGCTGACCATGGTTCGAGTGCTGGACCTGGCGCTTACTTTCTCACTTTCTTTCTCTCCCTCTCTGGTCAAATTAAAAAATAAGCAAATAAATAAATAAAGTTAAATAAAATAATTCTAAAAGAAGCTGAAAAATATTTTTTTCTAAAGTCTGATAATTTGTGATTGCTTTGTTTTAAGATTCTAAAAGGCATTTGAGGACATTATTACTGACATGGGGAAGTAGGATCTGCTTTGGGGAATTGATCTTTTCAGGTGTTTAAGCAGCATTACCCAATAGAAAACTAATGTGAGACACATATGTATTCTTAAATTTTCTGATAGTTGCATTTTTGAAAAGTAAAATAAAGAATAAAATTAGTTTGGGTAATTTAATTAAAATGACATAGCCAGAATATTATTTCAGCACATTATAAATTAAAAAATTATTAATAAGATACTTTATACTGCTTAGTTTTGTGTTGTCTTTGAAATCCAGGATGTTTTACCCTTAGGACACACTTGATTCAGATGCTAATTTTCTAATGTTTAAAGAGAACTACGGACCTACTGAAATAATGAATTTGTGTTTAATGAAATAATAGTTTATATTGCTCATTGTTTGCTTTGTTTTGTTTTGTTCTGTTTGTTTTTGTTGTCAGATGGAGTGTGTACTCACCGAAGGGAGACAGAGAGGGAGAAAAAGTACCTCTCCGATGGGGTGCAGTCATGCTGCAGTCCTTTCCCTTCCACTTGTCCCTTCTGTCAGTGCATTATTAGGCAGGCGCTCACATGCACTCAGCATGGTTTTCAAGACACTGGTACTAGGACTCAAACTACAGTCAGCCATGTGGGATCTGGCTGTCAGTGCAAAGCATTTAACCTCTGTGCTATGGGGTCAAACCTCCAGTTCTTTCATTTCAATTTAAATCAATCAAAATTTAAAATATTAGTTTGTCAGTTTAAACTAGCTCCATTATAATTGTCCAGAAGCCACGTTAATTTTCTATTAAATAATCTCATCTTGGACTATAACTTGTGGCCATTGTGTGTATTGCATAGCTTTAAAGGGTGGGATTTACTTGAGACCAGAGTTTATCTTCTGAGCTAAACCTCAGAGGGAATTTTATGGGGCCAGCAAGTGGCATGATAGTTGGGACACTGGACTTCCACATGACCGATCACAGTTTGAGTCCCAAACCTGGTGACTTGCTTTCTCACTTTCCCTCTCTCTCTCTAGTGAGCACACACGCCCAATAGCAAATTAAAAAAAAGATGATAAATAAAATTAAATAATAATAATGACAAAAAAGGAGAGAATTTTATTATAAATTGTCTTCCAGTCTGTTGCTGCTCAAGTAACTCTCACAACTGTGTCTCCAGATCCTCACTAGCGACAGTGGCTCTCAACTGGTCTCACCTTCACAACTGCAACTGGTCCCAGTGACCCTTCTGCAGCCTTTCCAAACTAACCTGGCAGTACTAGTCTGGCTAGTGGCTCCACGGCCTAGATGTTTTTCTGTCTCTTGCTCTGATACAGATTTTCCTATAGGCTTATTCTGCAGGCATAAGTCCTGTGACAATCCCCATGAATTTAAGTTGGTAAAAGATGAAAACTCATATATTAGCATATCAAAGCCTCTAAGAACTATTGCCAAAATGGAACTTGCTTTATTTCTGTTAACCCAGTGTTTTCCAAACCTAATTGATTAGTCTCTGTTTATTTTTATTTTATTAAACATTATATTTTGCTATAGGGTACAAGTGCTCTCTGGGGGCAGGGAAATGGAGAGAGAGAAACTAAGAAAGTACCACCCAGGAGGAAGACTACTCTCTGCTACGTTCTCCTCCAATCTCATCTTCAGCCTTTGGGCATGCATGTACACATGCCCTGTGTGTTTTTCAAGATCCTGGGTCCAGGACTTGAACCCCACAGTTGGCCATGTGGGATCCAGTTGTCTTAACCACTATGCCACCTAGCTAGCCCAGCCACACTCTGTTTTAAAAAATAATATCAAGTTAGTTACACAAGATCAAAAACATGTCATCCCAAAGATGACTACAGAAGACCAGAATATGCATCCTTGGCATAAGGATTATTTTTAGTTTGATTAATTTGGAACCTCTAGACACAGGAGAATTTCTTTTTTCTTTCTTTTGTTCTTTTTTTTTTTTTTTTTTTTAAACAAGCTCTGGCAAGCTTTGTTAAAGCAAAATGTTGCATGATTTACTTTTCACTGGTCTGTTCAGGCGTACTTCTAATGACCTCGGAATCACCTGGATCAGTGATAGCCAATGTGACACTCTGTAGTATTTTCCACATGCTGTGCCCAATTCAATATTATTGCCACTGCAGTGATGGACACCAGTTTTGGCCAACATGGCATAGTACTCTATTTCAGATTTCCTCAAAGCTGGGCAGTGGTTGGCGAGGATGACCAACTTGGCTTTGCCTCGTCTGATCATCTTCCGAGTCTGCTTGTAGCCCAGCACATACTTCCCACTTTTCATAACAAGTTGGAGCCGAGAGTTGATCGACTCCAGCACCTTTTTTCTCTCCTTTGTGGCCCCCATCTTCCTGCCTTAGGTGCAGGATGGCCCCCAAGCAAAAGCAGCCCCCAAGCTGGCCGAGAAGC